>NW_027187299.1:4458147-4519005 GCF_028583685.1 Petaurus breviceps papuanus
CTCCTCCTCCTCCTCCTCCTCCTCCTCCTCCTTCTTCTTCTTCTTCTTCTTCTTCTTCTTCTTCTTCTTCTTCTTCTTCTTCTTCTTCTTCTTCTTCTTCTTCTTCTTCTTCTTCTACCATACTTGGCTTTGGACTCCTTACTACAGTGTCCCTTTTGGAAGTGGTTCTTCTTCCCCATATTCCTCAGGACAAGGCTTCAATGTAGAGTTTTACATTAATTGACTAGGGTCATTCAGGTTCTCAAATATTCTGTCTCTCCCTTTCTCCCTTTTCCCTTGCTCTCTTCTTTCCCCTCCCCCTCTATCTTTTTTCTTTAGGCAACAGAGCAGAAAGAGTGAAGAATTATGAAGTAAAAAGAGAGAATTTAATGTGACATTTTTGTCTTCCTAGTGTTTAGGAGGGAAGTTCCTCATTGGTTCTAGAGAGAGGGAGGGAGATGTCTTCTTCCATAAAACCCCCCACTCCCTATAATCCAGTGTGGTACTCTGGGTAGGGTAAATAATGGAAATGCTTTAAAAGGCAAGTCCAGTCACAATAATGCATAATTTAAAAGTCAAATTCTCTTCCCAACATCTGAGACACTCCAGCTTTTTCTATGCTAGCAGCTGATGGAGAAGATTCAAGTGGGACTTTTCCTCCAATGATGGTGGCTTTCCTTCTTGTTCATCATACCTAAGAAGGTTCACTTGGATTGTGGCCCAGCCTTCTCAACCCTTTCCTTGAGCCTTCCTTGTCTGGAAGTCTCTGTCACTGGCAGGGAAAATTTAGGCAAATTGAAGTAATTTCTAAGGTGTGAAGGTGCTATTTTGAAAGACCTTTCCTTTAGGGTATGGATCACACTGGAATCAAATTGGAAGAAAAGAAGCACATTTTTTTTTGGGGGGGAAACCAGGTACTTTTTTTTTTTTTAGCAAGAACTTCCTTTTGATCTTTGTTAATAGTTCATTTATGTGATATGTATTTTTTGAGTGCCTAATGTATGCAAGGTAGCTCTAACTCTTTCCCTCAAAATTTCATAGGAAAAAAATAGAGATGATGTGGCAGAGTGGCTACAACACTGAATGTAGTGAGACCTAGGTTCAAATCTCACTTCTAAACCTTAGTAGCTGTGTGACCATGGGCAAGGTATTTAAATTCTTAAAATCAGTTTTCTTGGTGAAATAGGAATAATAAGATCCATAGAACCTACCTCATAGGAATGTTGGTAGACTCCAGTGACATAATATATGGCTAACACTTTGCAAACCTTAAAAAAGCCATGCCTAGATGATCTCAAATCATCTCAAATATGATATCCCTCAGACTATCATAAACCACTATCTTCGAGGAATGGGAGTTGCTTCTGGATTTGGAGGATTGTTTTGTGTCCTCTTTGGGATTCCATTGATCCCTATTATTGAAATTTATACTGATTCAATCCTAGTTCTCCCATTTGATTTCTTTGCCTCTGAGAAAGGACAGGATATAGTTGGTATAAGTAACACATTCAATCTTACCACCTATCTACTTGACATGGAAAGTGAGGATAAGACTTTGGTGCATGACTTTGGGATCCTATGGAAACACTGGGGCTTCCTCACCTCCTCAGGACAGCCCATTAAAAATCAGAAACAGGTTTCTATCTATTAGACTGTTTACTGCTTTCTCAGGCAGTAGCAATAATAAAGCATCCTAGATATTGTTTCCAGTCTTGCCTGTCTTCCAGTAATTGTCAACCAGCTTATTAGGAGAGGTTTGTAAGCCAGTCTGAGGCATATATCCCATCCCTTTGTCCTTTGCATCATCCTATCCCCTTACCTCTAATCTCATTTCCCTATGATGTGGCAATGGGGGAGGAGTTGAGACCCAATGACCCATTCCTTTTGTAAATGTCTCCCTATCAGAATTGTCTTCCTCTTATTATGTGAAAAGTTGTCTTTAAAAGCAATTTCCGTTTTGAATCCCCAGTTGGCCCTCATGGTCAGCCCACCAAGGTGTTTCTGCCTTGGTGTTTTTAATTAATTTATTTCTAATTTTCTGTTTCTGAGTTTTGCCTCTAATTAGAGGGAAGACCTGAGCATGGGAATCCCTTTTTAATACTACCATACTATTGTCTACTATTATCTCCTACATCCCTGTTATGGGAAACATCAAGAATCTGGTAGTAAAACAGATATAGTACTTCACAATCAGTAGGAGGTGATGGGGATGACCAGTTGGTATTTACTATTTTAATATATTTTAATATGAATTACCAATTTACAGTTGGTAATTTACTATTCTGATGATCTGCTGAGGGCAGTTCTCCCTAGCTCTGCCAGCCCACTCAACTTACTCCAAACATTACTGTCTATCATTTGTCACTAATAAAACTGGTAGAAATTAATTAAGCTCTAAATATATGGCACAGAAACCTTTCGAAAAGCCTGAAGCTCTTGCACCAAAAGTTTTCTTAAGTCTGCCATGTGCTATCTAATGAGACAAAGACAGAGAGTAGATAGAGGAGGGGGAGGGGGAAGGAGGCAGAGATCTGTAGAATCACAGCAGTCATTGTTGAACATATTTATTCACTAATAATTCAGAGCACATGGAGGGAGCAATTGAGCTGGAAGAACAGATTAAGCTTTAATAAGTAAGTTGGGGGATGAAAGGAAGGAAGGTTCCATCTCCTTTTTTTCCTTAAGAGTTCAACATTCATTTACCTATTTTTTTCACTTTCCATTAACCTGGGAAAGGTCCCACTCAGGAGGTAGAGGTGCTGTCAGATTCAACTGAGGGTGGGTGTTCCACCAGTAATATGCCATTTCCTTGATGGATTTGCAAAAGGCAACATCTTTATTTTCTAGCAAATTGCCATTATGAATAATTTACCAATGCTAATGAGCAGACTGTGTGACCTGATTCATTCGAAAATCATAGCCCAAAGTATGATAGGCCAAAAGAGACCGATATTCTATTCCAATAAAAATGCTGGCATGATGCATTGTCTACTAAGATGCCAAAGCATTTTGATTGAAAAGATTTTCCTCTTGTCATTTGTAGTTACAGTAATTATAAGATCTTAGTATAAGATACGTGCTGCCCATGTTAGTTATATAGGTCCACATGGATTGTCTAAATGTGATACAACCTGAGATCTGGACCAACTCTGAGGAAAGGAGAGACAGTATAATAACTGGGTGTGGAACAGGGGGGTATAGAGAGGGAACAAAGGTTTGTAAGTCCTTGATTTGACCTGAGTATTATCATACTGGCTGTTCTGCTCTGCTCCCCTATCTCCAAGAGAATATTGGACTAGAATCATGCCTGTATACTCCTTCTAATGTTGTTGGTCTAGAAGAACAAATTTTGGGCTCAAAACAAAGAGAGATGTCTGTATTCAGAGAAAGAACTAGAGAGAACAGAGTTTGAATGCAGATTGAAGCAAACTACCTGTTCTCTTTCTTTTTCTTGTTTGGTTTTGTTTCCTCTTTTCCATTGTTCATTCCATCCAATACAATCCTTCTTTATAACCTGACTACTTGATTGCATGCTGCCATGGTGGGGGGGAAGAGAGAGGAGAAGGAGGGGGAGAAAATTTGAAACTCAAGAGATTGTGGAACTGGATCTTGTAAACTAAAAGTAAACAAACAAATGAATAAAGACAAAAAAAGGGAAAAAAGTCACTAGCTTCTTTAGTCACCATCCTTTAAAAGGGAGACAATAGATTTTGCCTTACACTTACCAATCTTTCCTACAAAATGCCAGTTTTCAGAAGACCATCACACATAGTAAATAGTAAATCCATTTATCTGAAGAGACAACATATAGCAATTGGAGTGCTTATACAGATTAGAATGTATCAGAAAATACAAAAGAGTAAATGAATTCTTTTTTTTTTTTTAAGTCAATTGGGGTTAAGTAACTTGCCCAAGTTTACATGGCCAGTTCTTTTGTGTGGGTGTTAAGTATATGAGGCCAGAACCAATCATGGGTCCTCTAGACTCCGGGCCTGGGATCTTACTCACTTTACCACCTAGCCACCCTATAAATGAATTCTTAAGATGAGAGAGAGCTGAGATCTCCCTCAACCAAGAGAGAGGTCCTTATCTCACTCAAGGAGAAATTCCATGAAATCTCTAAGGAGGCAAAGTGGAAATCAGTGACATGTTGAGTACTTAACTTCTCCTACATGCCTACTGCTTCTAAAATCCATGTGTCTCTCTTCACATGTCTACAGTCAGTTCAGGAGAGTTTGAAATCATACCAGTCCTCTCTGGAAGATAAAAAGAAGAATGTCTCTCTTCTCCCAAGCTCTCACAGCAACTCCTCCCCTCACAGTCATTCTGTGTTACACCACCATTCTTATCTAGACTGTATCAGTCACAGCTTTTATCACTAGTTTGAGAACTCCCTTTTCTCACACTCTTTACTTACTCCAACATATTTCCTTCCTAATGTTATAGATCCATTCTGTTGACTCACTGACTCTTCTTTCTTTATTTTTTTCCTCCAGTTTCTTTCTCCAAATACTTGGTAGAGTCAATAGTGACAATAGTTTCCGCCGCTCTTTTAGCCTACCTCCCACTCTACAATTCATGTCTATCTTTCCATTATTTCTCAGAGCAACTGAAGCTGCTAGTGAGACCTAAACTTTATACTCTTTCTAGATATGTGTTCTCCCTCACGTAACACTGTTTATCATGACCAGAATATTCTCCCTCCCTTCTTTGTCTTGTAACAAATAAAAAACTCTGAGTAATTAATAATCAATTTATTAATTAAACTAGCTAATAATCAACAAATTGGTGGTCAATGGTTTTTTTCTCAGTAACCAAAAACACGGAGAACCTGAAAGCCTTAAATAATTTTTTGAAAGGGAATTTCCTTGACTAGTCAAAATCAACCCTGACTGATAGACATTTAATGAGGAGGTGGGCCAGAAATCTTCAGCTCCTGCTGAGAACAAGGTTGAACCATAAGACTCAGCTGTCTCTAGCAATCTGGACAGAGGAATCCATCTCCATCCAGACCTCTCTAGTTGGTCTTCTCCTTCATGAGCTGGATCACCTTAAATGCTAATGGAATGGTACAAGGACTGGGGTTCTTTGCCCTGGGCTAAAAACTCATTTGACTGGATTCTGTTTATACTTTAGACAAAAAAAAAAAAGGTCTCTTAGTCCATGGGGTCCTGCCCAAGATTGAAGAGATGTACCTTGAGGGCCAGGACAATCTCATCAATCAGCCATGTCCTTCAGGGACTAACTTTTTACAGGGACTGGACCTCAGATGAGCAAATAAAGAAGAAAAGTCTAGATCCCAAATTTGCATTTGGTTATTAATATAATAGTAAAATAATTACTCTCAGTTTCTTGAGGTCCAATGCACTATTATAAAGGCCAAATCGAATGGCATCTTTTCCTGATGCTTTGTAATCATCTCCCCCAGGCTTTACAAAGTATTTTATTTTGTGATTTATTAATTCACTTTTCATGTCTTTGTTGGGGTTTTATCCTCCCACCAGATTGAAAGAACCTTGAGGGCAGGAAACATTTCATCTGGGTCAAGTGGTAGGACAATTGGAGATGGCCCAGGATGCAGTAGAGAACCTTGGTCTTTTCAAGCTAAGGTCTTTAACAGGTCTCAGTTTGACTGAGGCAATGCCCGTTCAGTGGGCTTAATAAACTTAATAAAGAATGAGGTAGAGAAAGAATTTGACAGCTAGGTACTGCAGTGGGTAGAGCACTGGCCCTGGAATCAGGAGGATCTGAGTTCAAATGTGTGCTCACACACTAGCTCCATGACCTTGGGCAAGTCGCTTAACCCCAATTGCCTTAAAAAAAAAGAATTTAATGTTATAGTCTTCCATTCAACAGTCAATGTATGTCATGTTCTTCTTCACCAGAACCACCAGCTCATATGAGCTTAACAATATCACTAGGATGGATTCTATATGCTCTACTTCTGTAGGGTATCTGACAAGTGGGTATGCCACAGGGGGGTAAAAATACTTTCCTCTTCTAAAGTAATTCCTACACAATACTAAAGCAAAATCTCACATGGCATCCCAAACAATAAACACATCTGATTTCACTGGGCTTTAGCCACTACCCAGCAGTCCTTTTTATGGATCTCTTGTTGACCCCCTTGAATATTCTGGAGGGTTATTTTAAACCTTTGTTTTTCTCAAATTCTCAGATTCTCATTATTTTGTGTTCTGTTAATCCCTTTCAAACACAACATAATTTTTTTGGTGAATCCCCAAGGTAATTTAATATAGTGATCATAATAATCTTTAAGACTTATTAATCAAGTACTTATAACAACTACAATGATAACCTTTGCCCCCAAAACTATACATTAAAATTTATAGTATAAAATTTTAATGATAAAATATAAAATTTTGTTCTATCTATAATTATTAAAAAATAAATAAAAAATTATAAAACTAATTATAATTATAAATTTTCTATATAAGGCATTCTATGAGAATTAAACATAATTCATCAAGACTTCTTGTATTTACTATTATCTCTTCATAACATAATCCAGCATTTATTTACTGCTCAAGACACAATTGAAGAATTTTTCATTGTAAACCACTTGGATCATTATGGTGAAGCCACAAGGAGTTCTCCGACCACTAAATAGGACTACTGCTCTAATCCGACTGTGTTTAACACTTGATTCTCTGTAGTGACTTCACATACTATTTGCCAAGAATACAGAGATCACCCAAAATTAGTCCCCTTGACCACTCCCCATGCCCACCCAGAAGTTATTCAGGAGGCCCTGGAGTTGAGTGGAAGTGGTCTAAGCTGCTACTTATCCAACAGTTCAAGTAGGTGGATTTAGTCTCATATAGTATATCTTTTTTTCTTTTTGGAGGGGCAAAGATAGGGCAATTTAAGTTAAGTGATTTGCCCAAGGTCACACAGCTAGTAAGTGTTAAGTGGCTGAGGCCAAATTTGAACTCGGGTTCTCCTGACTCCAGGGCCGGTGTTCTATTCACTGTGCCACCTAGCTGCCCCTCATATAGTATATCTTAAAGAGATGAGGGTAAGATCTCCTCACCCAGAATATCCAATTGAGAACTTTTTGTTGAAGCTCAGGTCTTTCCTTTTCCTGTTATATAGTTTTGCTGCCTCTAGCATAGGCCTTGGATTTTTCCTTATTCTCCCTGTTCACTGAGACCCCACTAAACCACAACATTCCAGAGTTGGAAGTGATATCAGAGGCTATTTAGTCCGACCCATGCCTGAGCAAGAATCTTCTCCACAACATACCTGGTAAGTACTCATACAACTTTTGCTTGAAGATCTTAATTGCAGGAGAAATCTCTGTCTCTCGAGGCAAACAATTTCACCTCTATGGGAACCCTCATTGAATCACAAATCTTAGGACTAGAAGAGACCTCAGAAGTCATCCAGTCTGATGCATGTCTGAAGAAGAACCCCCTGTCCCTATAAAAATACAGTAGACAAGTAGGCAACCAGGCTTTGCCTGAAGATCTCCAATGGGTGGAAGAGAGGAAGAGAGGTGGAAGAGGACTTTTTCCCAAGAAATTTATTCCCTTTTATTGTTGTTCCATCATTTCAGTTGGGTCCAGCAAAGATATTGGAATGGTTTGCCATTTCCTTCTCCGGTTCGTTTTGCAGACGAGGAAACTGAGGCAAACAGGGTTGAGTGACTAGCCCAGGTCACATAGCCAGTAAGTGTCTGAGGCCAGATTTGACCTTGGGTCTTCCCAATTCCAGGCTCAGCACTGTATCCACTGTGCCACCTAGCTATCCCATTATTTGCTTTGGATAACCCTAATGATCAGGAAGTTCTCCTTGTATCAACCCAAAACTGGTCTCTTCAAAATGTCTATCAATTGTCCCTGATTCTTCTAGAATAAATGCAAGCTTTCTTGTCCATGCCAACCCTTCCCATAGGTGAAGACTCTGTATTGCTATGTCTCTGTCATAGGTGGATGTGCCTTTTTGCCTCTGGCTCTTTCCACACTCTTTGACAACCTCATCTTACATCTCATCTAGGTAGTGTAAAGTGTTGATGAAGGGAGTTCCCTGATCAGTTTGATGAGTTTACAAGGTGGCATCTTTGGGTGGGACTTTTCATAGTGTTTATACACATAGGATATAAAACATATGCATTCACATATACAGACCCTACAGAGGTTCTGGATATATCTCTTAGTGCCTCCTAAAAGATGAGTTTCACTAATAGTGTGGGGCTTGGGCTTCATTAATGGTTTGGGTGTGTGTGTCTGTGCATACACACATATGCATATATACACACATATGTATATGTAATATGTATTTGCTGGACTATATAAACATATGTATGTACAGGCATATGTC
Source organism: Petaurus breviceps papuanus (assembly GCF_028583685.1). NCBI lineage: Eukaryota > Metazoa > Chordata > Mammalia > Diprotodontia > Petauridae > Petaurus > Petaurus breviceps. The sequence goes on from NW_027187299.1 coordinate 4,466,470, forward strand.
TGTACCTGTGTGTATAAATATATAGATAGGTTAGATATAGATATAAATTACCATGAACTTTGGTTCATTTACATATATGCATACATATTCATGACTATTTTTTGTTGTTATCATTTTAGTAATGTCTGACTCTTCATGACCCCATTTGGGATTTTCTTGACAGAGATACTAGAGTGGTTTACCATTTCCCTCTCCAGATCATTTTACAAGGAAGAACTAAGGCAAACAGGGTTAAGTGGCTTGTCCAGGGTCACACAGCTAATAAGTGTCTGAGGCCAGATTTGGACTCAGATCTTGGACTCAGATCCTCTTGATTTTGGGGCTGGCCCTCTATCAACTGGGCCACCTAGCTTCCTATATACATAAATATACATACATACATACACATATGTATGTGAATACACACATATTGATGGCCATAAACAGTTTGAAGGGGAGGAAAAGAACTAGTCTATGCACCAAACAACAGCCAGCATTTCTGACTACATGGGTAAGAAATAGCTTTTCTCACTTAGACTCTGGAGAGTGTACAATTAACACAGCCTGGAAGAAGGAGAATGTCTCTGAAGGGTAATTTCACTGACTCTGGATTTTTCACAGTCATGTCCTATTATCCTAGGATACCATAACAGCCCTAATGACCATACTGATCTTAGTCCCAATCTTGACCCAAGAGTAGTCTTCACAACAGTAATTCAGCAGTTGCCGCTGAAACTCTTTGAAGAGTTTCCTATCTCTTAACTCCTAAACTCTTTGAAGAAAAGAGCTGGGTGTGTGTGCATGGGGGTGGAAGAGGAGGAAGTGGGGAGAGGCAGAGTGGAAGAAGACAAGCCTGAGCTTAAGAATCTCCTGACATGGTGCCAAGATACAGTTCAGATGCTGAACGTCTGAACTCCTGCATTTTTACTCCTTATTTTTATGTTGTCTTTGTCTCAGAAGTCTCCATTCCAAAATGTCCATTGCTAGTAGACTCTAGAATGGTATAAACATTGCAAGGGAGGGCTAAATCAGTTTTTCTACTTGGCACAGAGAATGATCTTTGTTAGCCAACCATTGCAGTTGCAAGAGAATTCCCTGATTGATTTGCAGCTACATCGAACTCAATCTAGAAAACTACAGCTATTTTCAGAGGGTGTAGCAGCAAGCACCCCAGCATCCCTAGGGTGGCTGCCAATACAGGTTCTTGGATCTGCTTTGATAAAGGAAAGCAACTCAGAATGGGTTAACAAGCTTACTTTAATCAGTCAAATATGTGTCGTTCACCTAGTTCAGAGGAAAAAGGTCAACACCCTGAGTTTCAGAGTATACAGACAGAATTATCAAGACAGAGAAACAAGAGAAACAGATCAAATAGACAGGTTTCAAACTGTCCAACCATTACATCCATACCAAATCAACATCTGGGTTTTTCAAAGCTGGGGGGCTCTCAACAACAGCTTCCCAGAGTCTCATCTGATCAAATCACAGAACACTTCTCAAAGTGAGCCCCAAAGCAAAGCCTCACATCAGGGATAATATAGGCTTCTCCTGGCTCAGAGAATGTAACAACCTTCTGGATCCACTGGCCAATCAAAAAGTATCTACTGAAAAACAAGCCTCCCACCCCAGGCTCCAGGTGCACTTTAGCCTAGGGGCAGGAAAGATCTTAAAAATTTACATTTCCATTACAGAGGGGCACATCTACCTTCCATAAGGGAAACATGTTAAGGTTTGGAAAGCTCAAGACATAAAGGTGATGTAGGAGTCACAGAATACTAAGTAGATCATGGATGAGAATTCCCTTTTAGAACTTTAGGTCATCTAATTCTGGCCATTCAATTTAATGGTACATTTGAAAGACAAGGCACAGCTCACTTCCCACCCTGGAAATACCATCTGTGCTTGTAACCTTCTCACTCAAGAACCTTCCTTCACCCTTGGTCCTCCCTTCTCCTATTGGTCTGTTCCTCCTGATTCCTTCGTTTAGAAGAGAAGTCCTGGCTGGCTATGCTTTATTCCCCTACTGGTTCTTTTCACGACTTTCTTGAATTTACTCTGTGCTTCAACTAAGATTCTTTTGATTTTCCCTAAATTTCTATCACTGTACAAGACCCTTAGTGACAGTAATGGCTGAGAGCCCAACTTCACAGTGTTATCCAGAGAGAAGCATAGAGAGAAGCCTGTCATCTCAAATACTATTTGGAAGCAGTTAAGTATAAATCATTAATAAATAAAATATAGAGAGGACCTAAGAAATTATTTGCATGACTCAATTAATGATAAACAAAATAAGCCTATCTAGAAAATCTGGATTCAGAGTTAGCTGTTTCTTGCTACTTTTTCAAATACAATAGTTCCTTGTTCAGGAACAAGGACTTCTTGTTAGGAATCCTGGCTGTTTCTACAAATAGTGACCAAATCAGCCATCAGGGTATGTGAGGTAATCTTCAAATCATTAAGAATCAAGTGACTAGACCCATTGTCCAGCACTCTAGAAACTTCACACTAATAGATTTGTCCAGTGTTTCAAACAAATAGCCCTGTAGAAGAGAACAGATATAATATTCTGAATTCGCTTCTGGAAAATCTGGGGAGAGAGCCTTTAATGCCTGTAAGTTTTGGTTCAGAAATCATAGGAATGGAAGGGTAACCCAAGGATCATGTAGAGAATGTGAGCCAACCTCCTACCTCTTGGCAGGATTGCAACTAAGCTATCCCACATGGATGGGCATCTGCTCTAAAGCAAGATGCTATTAGCAAAGGAGAATCCAAGGCCTCTCTCAGAAACTTTAATTTCAACATTCTATACTGCTGCACCATTCAACAACAACCTTCAGCAAACATTTATCAAGTGCAAGGTAGGTAAGAAACTACAAAAAATAATTAAGAGTCCCTACCCTTAGAGAGTTTGTAGACTAGTCAGGAAGACTAAGAACTCTGATACAAACTAGAATGTGGTGAATGCATAGAAGACATATAAACAAAGTTCTCTGATATTTAAGAAGGCTCATTTCCAGTTAGGAAAGCTTCACAGGAGACAAGACACTTAAGCTGGGCTTCAGTTATTCTTTGTCTTAGTTTCATCTGTGAAATGGGGATACCAAACCCTGCCCTTGCCCTGTCACAGGGTTGTGGTGCTGATAAAAATAAAATAATAGGTGGGAATCTTTTGCTGATAGACAATAATGAAAGGTGTCAAACAAATTGAGGTATAGGTTTTGTTATTATTTTGTTACTGCTAATACTATTGCTACCTAAAGAATTTTCCATATTGCTGCACCAAGTGTAGCATCAATTATTGGACAGGTACTACTTGCCATCTTCTGAGAAATGGATTTAAACTTCCATGAATTGATATTTCTGTAAGAACTCCTCAATGCTTTTTTCCCCAGGTTATTTAATTTCTGGTCCTTTAACTGGCTTATGATGGTCTTCTAAGCAGAAGGACTCAAAGTACGGTCTAGTGACCACTCATCATCCATCAGCAGCTGTTTTTGTCATGTATTTGTTTTCATACAATAGTGTCTTTACTTTTGTTTCTAGGAAAGGATTAAAAATTTCCTCATGACATTTAGTCAAAATCAGACATAACATCAGTGGCATTTAATCAACAGCAAAATCATGCTCTTCACATTCAACTGGAAAACATCCATTTACAGAGGAAAGGTCCCTGTTCTGTGGAATCTTTTGCGCTGAAGGAGTCCTCCGATTGAAAAATTTGTGAATAGCTTTCTTGAAATCTTAATATAGAAATTTAGATATAATGAGAGACACAGTGGGAACAATACTACAGAACAATAAGTTCTGGGGTCAGAGGAAATGGGTTCAAATTTCCATTCTGAAACTGCCTGTTTGACCTTGGGCTTCCTCATCTGAAAAATAATGGCATTGATAGAATTTGAGGCCCTTTGGAGCTCTACCTCTGTGATCTTATGGGTCTTAGAATCATTTACTCCTTTGAGGGAAAAATGTGAAGCCAGTCAATGAAGTCCTTGTAACATTTGTGAGAGGCAGTACAGCAGAGCAAATAGACCTGCATTGAAATCCTCCCTCAGATACTGCCTGACTATATGACTTTAGTTTTGCTGCAAGTCATTGAAACTCACTTGTGAAAAACAAATACAACAGGGGACAGCTAGGTGGTACAGTGAATAGAGCACCATCCCTGGAGTCAGGAGGACCTGAGATCAAATTCGACCTCAGACACTTAACACTTACTAGCTGCATGACCCAGACAAGTCATTTAACTCCAATTGTCTTGCCTTCCCCTCTCAAAAAAAAAGACAAAAAATAAAAATAAAGTAATACAATAAAAGCACCTACTTCATAGGGTGGTTGTGAAGATCAAATGAGATAATGTCTAAAGCACTTTGCAAACCTTAACATGCATAAAAGGGTGAGCCAGCATTGTCACCGTTTTTATGAATGTCTTTGGCTTACCAATGATTTAACAAATATTTATTAAGTGTCTATAATAAGCAAGTAGAAATATGTTCCAACACATAGCATTAAGAGGTAAGGCAAGGGGCACAAAATAAGTTTAAAACACACGAACCTATTCTATAACTGAGAAGACATGCCAATAAAAATGGCTGATATCTATATAGTGCTTTAAAGTTTATAAAGCATTATGTATAATATGTATATACATACAATACACATGTATGTGTAAAATGATCCTATCTACATACACATATGCATATATACATACATACACATACATATATACATGAGTAAAAGGTATCCTCAAAATCTTAGTGCTGCTTTAAGATTTAATAGCACCTAAAGTATTAATTTTATTTTAAAATTTTAATTCATTTTGAACTTTAATAAAAAAGGTAAAAAATAATAAAATTTTAATTTTAAAGGACAACAAAAAACAAGGAAGGACATCCTGTCATTATGCATTGAATGTGTGATAGTTTCTGGATGACACTTTCTCAGACCATTAGATCAATAGAAGAGGTCCTCTGGCTTGAGCACCTCAGTTACCTGAATTATCTCCGTTGGTATCAAAACTGTAACTTACACACCCAAACCTTGTTCTTTGGATAATTTTAAGGCTAGGATTACATACTGAATACTTTCAGTCACAAGTAGTAATTAATGGAAGCTTTAACTAGTCTGAAAATGGATTAGAATGACACATAGCACAAGATGGTGGAATAATAGAAATATGTCAATGTTTTAAAATGTTAAATAATTAATCATTTTGACTTTGTGTAAATTTGTAGCATTTATACATCTGAGGTTATTAAAGCTTATTACTTCACTAACACAAGATTTTGAGATAATACATTTGTATATTATACTGATGTATTAATATGTATAATTATCACTTGGGGCCCAGTGTTCTTACCATGCTGGCTTACTCCCTGAAATAAAGTAATAACACAGAGTAGTATTCAAGGTAGAGCAATATGGTGAAAAGAGCACTGGACTATGGAAGTATTCTTAAAAAATATGAGTTCTACTACTGACTCTGAAACCTGTCAGTTGAATGACTTTGGGCAAGTTATTTTCCCTTTGGGTCTTGGTTTCCCCCTCTACAAAAGACAAAGGCTCAACTAGATAGTCTAATTAAATAAGACCTTTGAGAGGTAATGGAAAGGGTATAATATTTGGAATCAGAAGAACTGAGTTCAAATCTTTGCTCTACCACTTACTATCTACAGGACCATGGGTAAGTCATTTAACCTCTCTGGGACTCAATTTCCTTACCTATAAAAATGAGGGGAATTTGAGTAGATGATATCCAGAGGCTCTCCTAACTGCAAATCTATTATTATTTTATGATTTTAAGTTTTCTTTAAGCTCTAATATCGTATCATACCAAAATGATTTATACAGGAAAAAAATGTGAAGTAGAATGATTCATTTCAATTAAATGTAATCCACAAAGCATTTATTAAGGATCTTCTATATGATAAGCAGCATGGAATAATGGATAGAATAGCCTTGGAGTTAGGAATAACTGGATTCAAGTCATATCTCTGACACATACTGTCTTAGTTGACCATAGACAAGTTGTTTAATCTCTCAAAATCCTAGGTAACTTTCTAAGATTATAGTGACAGATGAGTTATGTATTTGCATTAATTGAGAAGCTTTCCATATCAGAAGTTCCATACACTAAGTTTAGTTCATCAAAATAACTGATCTGGACCAAAAAAAAAAAAATTTGCAAGTGGTATTTGACTTCAGAGTCCTTACATTCTATTTGGGAATAACACACACACACACACACACACGCACACACACACACCATTATATACAAAATAAGTGCAAAGTAATTTGGTAAGGGAGAGATACTAATGGCTGGAGGAAATTAGGAAAGGTTTGATGTAGGAGGGAGTATCGGTGTTGAGCTCTGAAGGAAATTCAAGATTCCAAGAGTTAACAATAAGGAGAGAGAGATGAGAGAAGAGAGAGAATATGTATATATGTATGTATGTATGTATGTATGTATATATGTCTGTCTGTATGTATGTATATATTAGTGGCTGATAAATTTGGTTTTGTGTTTGATGTTACTTGCATCAACAGTCAGGAAAAATTATAGCTTGGGAAATTGGTAGATAGATCTATTTCCTGAGTCACCCTCCTCTCCCCCTCAAAAGCAGAAAGGCAACTGAGTAATTGTGCCTTTCCATGGGAGGTTGCTAACCCAGTGGTGCTGCCTCTAATAGTTTTCCTTAGCTAGCCCAAAGTGATAAGTAGAATTTTTTTTAAATAGAGAAAGATTGAGAAATTTATAAGAATGACATAAATTTCTTTCAGATTAGTAAAGGAGATATTTTGAAAGAGATATGCCCTTGGGGAATCCCTTAGTGGCACATTACTAGCTTCTCACTCAATGCTGCTTCCTCTATCTTATTTTATGTAACATTTTAAAAAGAATTATATATGGCTACTATTTATTACATGTGGATAAACTATTAGACTAGTAACATCTCAATTTGCCTTAATGATAATTTCATCCTTCTAAGGGTGGAGGAACTGATTAGCAGAAGATTTGGAGCCTTTTGGATCTGATTTTCAATAATAAGGATGAATTGTTTGCAGAGATGAAAATGATAGAAACCTTGGGAAAAAGTTACTATTCAATCTTAGAACTGTAATAGAGAAGAAGAGAAAAGCTGGGCAAAGTCTGACATGCACTCTAGAATTTAGATTTAAAAAATATCAGTAAAAAAAACAGATAACATTTCATAAAAATTTTCAGGGGAAGTTAGCCCAGGAGAAATTAGTAGCTGTTAAGAATGAATGGAAGGGGTGGCTAGGTGGTGCAGTGAATAGAACACCTGGCCCTGGAGTTAGAAGGACCTCAGTTCAAATCTGACCTCAGACACTTTACACTTACTAGCCATGTGACCTTGGGCAAGTCACTTAAACCCAATTGCCCTGCCCTCCAAAAAACAAAAAGAATGAATGGAAGACAAAGAATGGAAGAATTCTAATGATGAGGAAATGGGGCTGATTAATATGCTCAAGACACTCATTAACCAATTTATATATATGACAGAAGCAAGAGTAGGGAATGAGAGACTAATACAAAAAGATGACACAACTCTTTCAGGATAGTAGCTAGCATTCATACAGAACTTTAAGGTTTACAAATCACTTTGCAAATATCATCTCATTTTATTCTCACAACAACCCTGGGAAGGAGATGTTGTTTTATACCCATTTTACAGATGGTGGTAGATGGAAGTTAAGCAACTTACTCAGGTGTCACACAGTTAGTAAGTGTCTGAGACCATATTTGAACTCAGGTCCTCCTGACTCCAGGTCCAGTGTTCTATCTACTTCAGCAACAAGTTGGACAACATGAAAGTTGTGTGTGTGTGTGTGTGTGTGTGTGTGTGTGTGTGTAGCATGTGCAGAAGCTATTTTATGGAAAATGGGAATATCAAAGAAATAACTTCTGCTTGTGTTAGATGGGACAAAAATAATGAATAATAAAGGGAAGGCGGAGATGCTTTCAATTTGCTTCTATTTCCTCTGCCTAGGGGAATATTCTTTAGACTGAATAGGACAAAAGTAGCTAATGTGGAGTAGAAACCCAACATAAATAAGGAGGCAGTAAGAAATCACTTGGAAATTTTACAAATTGCAAGTCTCCAAGCTGATATGAAATATATTAAGCTACAGCAGCAAGATAGAACAGAGGATAGAGTCAGGAAGACCTGAGGTCAAATCTGGCCTCAGACAAGTAATAGCTTTGTGACTCTGGACAAGCCACTTAACCCTGTTTGCCTCAGTTTCCTCATCTGTAAAATGAGCTGAAGAAAAAAAAGCGGCAAACCACTCTAACATCCTTGCCAAGAAAACCCCAAATGGGATCATGAAGATATAGACACATCTGAGATGACTTAATAACAGTAGCAGTGAGCTGGCAAATGTGATGCTTAGTGTACCTGTGATCTTTGAAAGAGTGGAGAATGGGACAGTTACTGAAAGATAGGAGAAGGTAAAAGGTTCCAGTTTTCATGTTAGGATGAGAACAGAGTCAACTATCAGCTAGTGAGCTTGACTTTGATTCCTGGCAAAATTCTGGATCTTACAATGAAGGAAATGGCAAACATTTAGAATCAGCATGATTTCATAAAAAACTCGTAATGCCAGACTAACCTTTTTTTTTTTTGACAGAGTTTCTAGGCTGACTAATCAGGAGGACTATATATATATGATATGTGTGTATATGTCATAACACACATGTATATGTGTATACACACATGCACACATACACGTATGCTACATACGTGTATGTGTGTGAGTGTATGATATTAGCAAAGTATTTGACAAAGGTTTTCATTCTTTTATTATGTCAAAAATGAAGTGATGTGGGATAGCAAGCATTATTGTTAGGTAGATTCAGAAATATTTGAATGACCAGACCAAAAAGGTGATCATTAATAGCTTGATATAAACTCAGAAGGCAATTTCTTATCAGGTATCCCAGGGATCTATGCTTGGTTTTGTGCCATTAGAATTTTTATCAATGGCTTGGATAAAAGCACAGGTAGAAGGATATTCAAATTTTCAATTGACAAGATGTTGAGAGGTACAGCTAGCCTTCTGAATGACGGAGTCAGGCTTCAGAAACCTTGACAGGTTTCTGCTGAATATGATTAAATATAATAGAGATATATGATATATAAAGTCTTTGCCTTGAAACCAAAATAAAATGCACAAGTATAGGATGTAGATGTCTAGAAAGCAGTGTATTTGAAAAATATCTGGCAGATTTAATCATAATAGCTAGCACTTCTATAATGCTTTAAGATCCATAAGGCACTTTACATCTGCTAAGTGTGGCAATAAAAGTCTGGAAAGGCATCCTTTGGGAGAAGTAGTAGACCACCACCTACTCCACCCTGCCCTTTGTATCCCTGGTAGGATGATGAGGAAGCAGTGATATGTCTTTCCACAGGATCCTCACAAGAACTTGGTGAGTGAGGAAGAGTGCTACTATTATCTTTGTTTTATAGATGAGGAAACTGAGGCAAAGTGATTTGCTGAGAGTCATACAGCTGAAGGAGGGTCAGGGGTAGGATTTGAACTCAGGTCCTCCTTATTCCAAGTCCAACGTTCTGTCCACTACACCACCTAGCTCTCTAATGCTTGAAGATCAGTTTGAGACAATAGTGAGAGATGACAACCAAGAAAGGCAGTGAGCCCTTAGGCAATGTTGATAGAAACTTAGGATCCCCAAATCCCACCTTTGCTATCTTTCCATTCATTGTGCCTATCTTTCTCCATACTTCATTTTATGAACTCTGTGTTCCTGTCAAACTAGATTATTAGTTCCCCTGATGTTACATTTGATCTTCTGCTTCTGTGTGAATTCTTTGAATCTTTTCCACTTGTTCCCTCCTCATTTCTGCACCTAAGATTCTAGTGCTTTCTTCATCCTTAATTTTTTTTGGTATTATAATTATAATATATAATCACATAATATATAATGTATAATATATAATTATAATTGTGTGCATGTTCTGTCTCTCCAGGAAGATATAAACTCCTGGAGGGCAGGGGCTGGTTTTTTGTTTTTAATCTCCAGATGCTAGCACACTGCTTTACCCAAAGTAGGTGATAAATAAATGTTAGTTGAATTTGAATTTGTACTGTGCTCTAGTCAGAAGACTTCTGGTGTAATAGTAATCATAATAGTAATAGGGGAAGGGAAGGAAACAAATACTTATATTGCATCCACTAATATGCCAGACACCTTTTTGAGGAACTAAAAAAAAAACCCAACCATATACAGCACTTTATGGTTTGCAAAGTTCTTTACAAATTTCTCATTTAATCTTTTTGGAATTTTGTTCGGTTCTGGGCTCTCCATTTTGGGAATAATATTGACAATCTAATTTTGACAGGGCAGTCAGGATGCCAGGATGAAAGAATATGGGGAAAAGTTACACAAGGTGGCTTCAGACTCACCTCAATACAATGAATTAAGTAGTACAGTTTAGTTCTCTCGCATGACTTCAGCAAAGCATAAATGCAAATAACACAAAACCTAGTAACAATCAAGAAACCCAAGGAAATGACAAATAAGTGCATTTTTCCAACCAAGGTCCACACAAAGAGGTAACCAGAAGTACCTGGGTACTAGGGAAGGGATCTAAAGAGAAGAGTCTTGTCTGGGAGCCTAGCTAACAGAAATCTTCCAAATCAAACACCAGAGGAAAACCAAGGGAATCTAGAGCCTAGAGTTACTGTATACTGAGAGCAAGGAGACAAGTGCCTATATCAGAGTATAGCCAGTGATTATTGGCTCCTACAACAGTGTTGTTCTGATCCTGAACCAAGGTTGGGAGTCAACAGAGCTCCAACTGGGAGGGCACTAATCAGGGTGTATTCTGGATCACACAGCCCTGTATAGCTTGCAGCACATTGATGGAAACTGCTCCTGAGCTATTTTAAGAATACATTACTATCGCTCAGACCCTAGATCAGGACTAAAGCAGGTCTCCCTACAAAGTCTCAATTTAGGAAGCTAAGATGGAAAAAAATGTACAAGCAGAATAAGAAACTGATGTTAAAGAACTATGAAACTGGGAACACTCAAGACAGACAGAGAAAGAGAATAAAGCAACATTCCCTACAACCAAAAGCTTTAAAGAAAACCACAAATTTGACCCAAAATTATACTGGAATTCCTGGAAGAAATGAAATTATAGTTAAAAAAATTAAAAATGAAATGAGAATTCTAGGGGGGGAAATGGAAGGAGAATAAATAAATATAGGAGGTACAAAACCTTACTCAAATAAAGACTTGAAAATTAGATTAGACCAGATAACAACTTGAAAATTAAATTAGAGCACAGATCAATGACTCCATGAGTCAACAATAAATGTTAGAAAAAAAATTGAAAGAAGAATCATAAAGTATATTTTGCTAGGAAGCTGGTCTTCAATGACTTGAAGTCACCAGGCCCAGATTAGTTATATTACAGAGTCATAGATAAAATAGCATATATGTTTGTGGAGTCATTCTTAGAAATCTTTGGAAAATCATTAACAGGAGAGGTAGCACAACATTCAAAAAAGGAGAAGAAAGTAGATTCTGCAAGGTATAGATTTATGAGCTTGACTTTGATATCTGGCAATATTCTAGAACACATAAGTTCTATATATAAATTATATACACACAAGTATATGTATGTGTGTGTTTGAATGCTTAGAAATAGAAATAGAAATGGGGATCACTAAGAAGCAGCATAGTTTCACTAAGAAGAAGACATTCTACTATGATAAACACAATGACCAACCAGGATACCAGAAGACTTATGATGAAACTTGCTACCTACCTCCAGATAGATAATTGATGGACTTGAAGTACAGATTGAGACTTTTATTTTTATTTTTTGGGGGGACATGATCAATGGAAGTTTTTGTTTTTATTTTCCTTTTTTTTTTTGACTTTACACATTTGTGACAGAGTTTTGCTTTTTCTTGCTTTGTCAATGGTAGGGGCAGAAGAGATGGGAGGAGAGAAGGTGAATCTTCATTTAAAAAACCATTAAAAATAGAGAAAATCATTACATTTGATGTAACTTCTCATGCTATCCTTATAGACAAGATGGAGTATTGTAGTCATACTACTGTACTAACCAATTGTATAGTTAGGTGGGTATATTATTTGAATGCTTGTACCCAAAGGAGAGTCAGAAATGTGTCAGGTCAACTTGGAGAGAAGTCCCTAGTTTTGTGCCCCAGTGTACTGTCCTTAGACCTGTGCCAGACAGCATTTATTTATTTTTTAAATCAATGTTGTAGATGGAGAAATGGACTTCATGATTTTGAGCTTTGCAGATGATACGAAGGTGGAAAGCAAGGAGAATTGGAATAAATGAAGGTTTTATCAGGGTTAAAATGTGAGTTAAATCTAATAAAATTTAATAGAGACATGTTTTAAGTCTTACAAATGGACTAAAAAAAATCAGTTTAGGATTGGGGAGTAGATAACTGTTATAATGGAAATATCTGGGGATATTAATGGACTTCAACTTTAATACAAGTCAACACTGTGATAACCAAAATATCTAATGCATTCACAGGGCATTAGGAAAGGCATGGTATTCAATAAAAATTGTTCTAGCTATGTTATAGAGAACAGAGTGTAACAGCCTTTGAAGAATTAAGGTTGGAGGTTATCCAAAGAGCAATGAAGAAGTTTGTAGCGGTATTGAGTAGGCTGTAACATATCACTCACATTTAATTGTACAAGAGAGCTGGTTTAAAAGATGGCATGACAGAGAGAAATATATGACCAGAGAAGATGTGCCAGTGATGGAGTAAGACTGAGGGGCAGCTTATGGACAGCCCACAATGTCAAAAGAACAGAACAGTGCTTCCAGAATGTTGAGTGATTAACATGTTGAAGATTTGTAAGGTACACATGACCAAAGGTTGCATAGAATCAGGGCCATGAATGAGTTGGGATTAGCTTAGTTTGAGGAAGTACCCATATTAGTGAGTGATCACAGACACATTTAACTATTGAAGTCCTGACATAAGTACTCAGGACAAGGGAGGTGACAAACCTTCTGTATTCTGCCCTGGTGACATATTTGCTTTATATGACTGCTCCATGCATATTTAGTTCTGGGCACCTCATTTTGTAGAAAGGAAATGACAATTTGATCATATTGAGAGGGAGGCAACCAGGATGATTAGGGTATTATAGACACTTGAAAGTACTGGGGGTGGGGAGGTATTTAGTCTTGCAAAGAGAAGACTTATGCTAGAAGATGATAGCTAGTATTTGAAGGGCTATTATGTGAAAGATGAATGGGATTCGTTCAGTTTGGTCCCATTGGGAAGAGCCAGAGAAAATGGATAGAACCTATAGAGAGTAAGATTCTAGTGTAATGTGAATATATATATATATATATATGCACACACATACACATATACACATATGTGTATACACACATATATATGTATTTGTGTGTAGGTATATACATGTACACACAATTGTGTATACATATGTGTATGTGTGTGTATTTCACTTTGGAATGGGTCATCTCAGGAGATAACACGTTCTCCAGCATTGGAGGTCTTTTCAGTGGAGGTTAGATATCTACTAATTAGGGATGTTGTAGAGGTCTTCCTTTTCATGGAGGGAGGTGTCTAAATGATCTCTAAGATGCTGTGACTCTTTGAGATGTTTAGCCTAGCAAAGAAGAAATGTGATGACTCTGTAGAGGTCTGTGAAAAGCAGTTGTGCAGAAGAGGAACTACATTTCTTTCACTTTATTATGCAGGGTAGGACCAGAACAAGTGCAGTAGTTGTAGAGAGCTTAAATTTGGTTCGATGTAAGGATAATCTTCCTAATCATTAGTGCTACCCCAAAGTGGAGTGGGCTGTTTCAGTATTTAGAGTGTCACCCATTTTTGGGGGGTCTTCTAGCAGACTCTGAATGAATCTATGTTGGGAATTTAACAGATGTGGTTTCTGCCCCACTGTGAGATGACCAGAAAGACCTCTGTGGTCTGTAATGGAGGTTTTGTGGCTCTTTGATTCTATGAACTAAGATGCTGGGGAGTTTTCAGGTTCCTCCATCAGATTTCATTGAAATAAGCTCCCAGTATGAAATTACTAAGGAAGAACATATGTGACAGACAGAAAAAATGATTTCATAATTCTTTGTTCACAGGTTTAAAGTACTTTCAATATTGTCAAAAGCTTCTAAAAGTAGAAAGATTAAAGGCACAGCTTACAAAGATTTGGAGCTAAAGAAATGGTGAATGTGGTTAATAACAGATATATGGGCCCTCAAGGATATTAACATAAATAAAAATTCATCATGAAAAATAATTAAATTCTCCATTGTGGCCCAAACTCCAATTCTCCTGGGTACTGAAAAATAATGGGAAGGTTAACACATTTCTCACATTTCTAAGCATGTAATTAATTCTTGCTTACACAAAAATTACATAAAAGCAATCATTTGGAATCTGGGTATAGATGGCACATTGGATGCCAGCCTCTCTGAAACAGAAAGGCAATCTGGCATTGCTGACAATGTTGTCACAAAAATATTGCATTTTTAGGAAGGAAAATTTCTCAGAATTCAATAACCACATGTTTAGCAACTAAATCATTTGTTTGCATATTGTGGGAAAGCAAAGATACAATTATTTCATTTTTGCTGGCTAACAAGGTCTCTCAGGATGGACTGTATGAAAACATGGTTCCTACTTTTTCTTCCCCTCCCCTCCCATCTTCCTCCTTCTCCTGTATCATTTCTCCTTTTCTGCTTTATCACAGATATTTTTCTGTATTTGACTTTCTTTGTTTCTCCCCACCCCCTCTCTTCCCTCTTTATTCTACTTGCTAAAAGCCACTCTAGATTCTAAAGACCCAATTCCAAGTTCTGGAGAAAAACAGGTTAATACTTAGTATTACATTAATGAATCATGGTTTTTACTAGTCTGTCTTCAACAGTGTTTTCATAGTCTGGGTCTTCACAGTCAAAAATACAGCAGTTACTTGGATTTTCATGAATTGAGAAGAAAAGTGTAGGGTTGGTATTTGTGATTTAGCTCCAGGGACAAGACATGAGAAAAAATAAGCCGTGCTAGAGAATTACCTTATGACTTACATAATGGATTCCAGATAATGGCCATTCATGATCATTGTTTCACTGCTCAGTGATCTCCATGTCATTGGGATTCTATTGGGTACTCCATTTAGTTCTTGGTTTAAGTGGAAAAACAATCACATAGCAATGTTATGGCTACAAATCACAGAATACTACCATTTCAGAAGAATACAAAATACAAATAGGCCAAAGGGAATGGTGGGTGTTGGTAGGCTTTAGCCTATTACCTACAGTGCCTTAGGATCATAGGAACAAAAATTTAGAATCAGAAAAGACCTTAAAGTCAAGTTCAAAAGCATTTATTAGGTGTCTACCATATGAATGATAGACAGGTATACCCAATATATGGAAGGAAGGAAGCCAGTATTTATTAAATGCCTGTGTCAAGCACTGTGCTAGTACTCTTATAAGTACCATCTCATCTAGTCTTTACAATAACCAGGCAAGATAGGTGTTATTATTATCCCCATTTTATAGTTGAGGAAACTGCCACACCTACTAAGTGTCAGAGGACAGATTTGATGAGGACCAGGGGAAGGCATGTTAGGTAGCCAAATACCCTGTGCAGCCTTTATGAAAAGACCTGGATAAGATTTTCACAGAATGAGGAGGCACAGAGAGTATACAATGTTGCCCAGAAAGAGGACATATCTGTTCTCATAGGATCCATCCAAGTTTTTAAGTCATTTTTGTTTCTGTATGTTATGTTACATTTAGGTAACAAGAGTCTCCTCTCAAATTTAAATGAAAATAAACATACTTTTAAATCAATTAACATCTTGTTTTAAAAACTGTCTCCAAAGTATCATGCCCTGGAGGAGTGTGTATCTGAATTTATAAGATCCATCCAAGTGTCCAATTAATTCTTGTATCTGTACATTATGTTATAATCAGATAAGAAATGTCTCCTCTCTCATTTCAATGAAAGTAAACATACTTTTAAATCAAATTCAAAAAACCCATTTTTTCAAACACTATTAAATACAAGACTTCATGAAAGCTATATAGACCTTATCTATTCCAATGGTGTCAATTATCACCCTCTACAGGTGACTTTCATAGCTATATCTCAAACCTTACCTGACATCTTTTCTGAGCCTCAGTCTTGCTTTTATGCCTACCTGTTGGGCCTGGATTATATTTTTTCAGTCATTTCAGTCATGTCCAACTCTTTGTGACCCCGTTTGGGGTTTCGTTGGCAAAGATACTGGAGTGGTTTACCATTTCTTTCCCCAGTTCATTTTATAGATGAGGAAACTGAGGCAAACAGGGTTAAGTGACTTGCCCAGGGTCACACAGTAAGTCTCTGAGATGTCAATTTAGGAAGATGTCTTCCCTGTCTTATAGCCTGATACTTTATCCACTGTGCCACCTAGCTGCCCCAGATTTTATTTTTAACTTGTGTGACCTTGATGTTATAATTGACTTCTCTAGACCTGAGTTTCTTATAAAATGAAGTGATTGGTGGGACTACATGGTTTCTAAGGTACTTCCAGATTTAAAATTATGATTGTATCTTCACTGTCACGGGACCCCTGACTTACCAGATACAACCAGGATCTTGCCTTCCTAACTTAGACTGCTGCAATTGAAACTTTCTGTTTTAGCTTCATGATTCAAATTTCTTCATACTCCAATTCATTAACCACCCAAAAATGCTGCCAAAGTGATTTTCCTAAGGCAAGGTCTGACCAACCCTTCCTATCCCCACCTCTAACTGCAGAGGCTCCCTAGTGCCTTAAGGATCAAACACAAACTCCTATATTATTCATTTAACGAAAGGTAGGGGGCCATAACTTGACTATTATCTACCTTTCCAATCTTATGGTACAGTGGAAAGGGCAAAAAGATCTTGGTTATAATCTCTTTTCTGGCCCTTAGTACCAGTATGACTTTGGGTAAATCACTTAAACACCCTCTTTCTTCCCCCCTCTCCCCCCACCTTGGCCTTAGGTCTTTACCTATAGGATGAAATTTGGATCAGATGGCCTCTTGAGGTGGCTTCTAGTTCTACATTGGTGGTCCTATGATTATGGTGCATTAGTCCCATTCATATACACCATGATCCACACAAACACACACACACACACACACACACACTACTCCATCTCTCATCTCTGTGCTTTCATATTGTAGCTTCCCACACCTGAAATATCTTCCTTCTTTATCTCTTCTTCGTGGGAGTCATAGCTTCCACCTTTTGTGAGAAGCCTCTTCTGGTCCTTCTCAGATGCTAGTGCTTTTTTCTCCAAGGTTATCTTGTATCTGCATTGTATATCTCTTGTACCAGCTTATATGTGTATATGTTGCCTCCTTAGATTATAAGTTCCTCACTATGCCCAAAGGATTATAAAACTGTACATATACCCTTTGACCCAGCAACACTACTGCTGGTTCTATATCCAAAAGAGATCAAAGAAAAGGTAAAAGGACCTATATGCACAAAAATATTGGATTGGAAATTGAGGGGAGGTCCATCAATTGGGGAATGGATGGACAAATTGTGATATATGATTATGATGGAATACTATTGTGTTATGAGAAATTATGAGGAGAGATGGTTTCAGAAAAAAAAAGCCTAGGAAGATTTATATGAACTGATACAAAGTGAAGTGAGTAGAGCATTGTACACAGTAGCAGTAATATTGTAATGATGATCAACTGTGAAAGATTTAGTTACTGTAATCAATACAATGATATAAGATAATTGACTTGTGATGAAAAAAGAGTGAGTGAGTGAGTGAAAGAGAGCAAGAGTGAGAGAGAGAGAGAGAACTGATGAACTCTGAGTGCAGATAGAAGCATACTTTTTACTTTTTAAAATTTTATGACCCTTTTTTTAATAAAATGGCTAATATTGAAGGGTGTTTCGTATGACCTCACATGTATAATGGGTATCATAGTGCTTGCCTTTTCAATGGATGAGGGAGGAGCTTGATGGAGGCTTAGAATTTGGAAACTCAAAGTTTCTAAAAAAGGATGTTTAAAATAATGAAAGGAAAAAATGCCAGCTCCTTGAAGGCCAGAACTGTTCCATTTTCATTATTTTATTTCCAGCACTTGGCATATTGTCTGGCACATAATAATCACTTAATAAAAAATCTTGTTGACTGATGAATGATTTCATAGTGAGTAACTACTTACCTCAGAAAACATTTCAGTCATCTGAATGTACAAAAATTGTCAGCAACTCTATTGCTTTCAGAATAAAATATGAACTCCTTATTCTTGCATTTAAATCCCTCCACAATCTGGCTCTAATCTTATAATAACAGCTCCTACCTCACAGAGTTGTTGTGAAGATCAAATAAGATAAGGAATGTAACTTACTTGGGGCAGCTAGGTGGCAGATAGCATGCTGAGTCTTTTATTTATGTGTATATTACATATATATGTATGTATGTATGTAGGGCAACTAGGTGGCACACTGGATAGAGTGGTGGGCCTGGAGTCAGGAAGACTCCTCTTACTGAGTTCAAATCTGGCCTCAGACACTTACTGGCTGTGAGACCTAAGTGGCCAAGTCACTTAACCCCGTTTGCCTCAGTTTCCTCATCTTTAAAATGAACTAGAGAAAGAAATGGCAAACCACTTCAGTATCTTTGCCAAGAAAACCCCAAATGGGGTCATGAGGAGTTGGACACAACTGAAAAACAACTGAACAAAATGCAACTTGCTTTAACAACCTTAAATCACTTACATAAATCACAATGATTACTGTTGTTTAATTTGTGTTTTCCCCCAACTCACACAATAGTGTCAGGTTTTTCCAACCCCACTGACTAAAAAAAAAAACAAAACTAAAAATAATCAGTATATACATAATTCTTTGTTTTTATTGACATTTAGAATATTATTATTATTTTTTAAAGCAATTGGGGTTAAGTAACTTGCTGAAGGTTACACGGACAGTTATTTCTGGGTGTGGTGCTATGTATCTGAGCCTGGATTCGATCCCCAGGTCATCCCAACACTGGGGCTGGTACTCTTACTCGCTGAGCCACCTGGCCACCCCTAAGCAATTGGGGTTAAGTAGCTTGCTCAAGGTTACATGGCCAGGTGTTTCTGGATGGGTGCTAAGTGTCTGTCTGGATTCGATCTCCAGGTCATCCCAACACTGGGGCCAGTGCTCTTACTTGCTGTGCTACCTGGCCACCCCAACATTTAGATTATTAAAAAAGATGTGGGTTGTTAAGAACAGATTTTACTAAGTAAGTCAGGAAAGTAATAATGCACTAAAATAAATAGATACTTTGAAATGCAATAGCTATTAAAATGGTGATGGAAGGCTTCATAAAGTATTTACTGCATCTATCAGTAAATTTTATGTTTCATTCATCAAAAAGTGAAAAAGCCAGCTTTAAAATGCATTATATTTTATATACAGTTCTGTTATATCAGAAATGAAAATAAATTGGACACCAGAGCTTAAATGATATAATGCATTCTCCCTCTTTTTTCCCTTTGCATTTGATCCCCTTGCATATAAAATGTATTTCTGGGGCAGCTAGGTAGCACAGTGAATAGAGCACTGGCCCTGGAGTGAGGAGGACCTGAGTTCAAATCCAGCATCGGACACAACACAAATCTAGCCGTGTGACCTTGGGCATGTCACTTAGCCCCAATTGCCCTACCTTCCCCCTCCAAAAAGCCAAAAAAAAAAAAAAAGGAAAATGTATTTCTGTGGGAGAACTAAGTATATTTATTGTAGGTAGATGCTTGCATTCTCTTTACTTAGCAACATAGAAACTGAAGAAAGGAAGTAAGGATGACTAAATGAGGGAAGAAGTGACCTCTCTAATTGGACTAAGTGTTTTTTCTCTTCTAAAAGCTATAACCTCCTTACATTTTCCTTGTATTCCCCCTATACCTACATTTTTCTGAGGATCTACTTTGTAAGCTCACAGGCAATAAGGATCATGCCTTTTACTTTTGTGAGGGCACTGATTTTTAGAGTGAATCTCAAACTTTTTTGAGTGATGGAATCAGTCATTCACCTTAGATGTTCAAAAGCCAAGTCAACCATGTGCCAGGCACTGTTTACTGATGAACTTTGTCTTTATATAAATTATTTCCCATTCAACCCTCAGAGAGCACTGTTCTCGTGACAAAGAAAAAAAACAGAAAACATCTTACTTGACAATGTATATAATATTCTGTTTTAATATCATCCCTCATTTCTGTTGTAAGGGAAAAAAAAGAATGAGACTACAAGCAGACAACTGATATTTTACTTGCACTCTGCTAAGACAAGCTGACAGTCAACCTGTTTTTCATTCACTGATTTATTCTAGATCTACAAGACCAATATTGGGTCATAGGATTGAGGCATTTTTAGGGCAGCTAGGGGTCTAGGCCTGGAGTCAGGAAGACCCATCTTCCTGAATTTGAATTTGGCCTCAGATACTTACTAGCTGTGTGACCCTGGACAAGTCACTAAACCCTCTTTGCCTCAATTGACTCATCTGTAAAATAAACTGGAGAAGAAAATGGCAAACCACTCCAGTATCTTTGCCAAGAAAACCCCCAAATGGGGTCACTAAGAGTCAGACATGACTGAAACAACAGATTGTTGCATTTACTTTATCTATAAAATGAAAGGTTCAGACTAAATGACCTTTGAGATCCTTCCCAGGTCTAAGTTCTGCTATCCTATAAATCTACGGTTTCAAGCTCTCTTGGATGGTTTCATGCCTCAGTTGTGTACACAGAGTACTTGGTACCAACACACTCAATGCAGATAGGTGTTCTGTGTATGCTTGTGCATCATGACAATGTTACATTTTTTACATTACAGTCATTACATTTTTTCTTCTTCATTGTACTTGAGGTTTCCATGGAACAGCTTGAGAAATGTCACTCTATTATTTTGAGAATCATTGAATGAATATAGTGGGGACTAGAGAAACCTCGCCCCTTTTGGATGAATGAACAAAAAGGTACTTGGAAGCGACAGAGAAGCACATGTGCATTTCCTACTGTATGTGTTTGTAGCATCTAAGAGGTGGATGAGAACTTGGAAATCATCTTAATCCTTGCTGAAACATTTTTTTCCTTCTCTATCTTCCTTTTATGTTCCACCAATGCTTTCTACTCCTTCTCAGGTTTATTCCATTTCTCACCTGTCATGTTTTGGGAAGGGGGGGGACTTTAAGGCATACAGTGGCAGATGGGGACAGAGGAACGAAGACATTTGGTGTCACTCGGTCTTTGAGGTTGAGAGGAGAGTTCTCTGGAAACCATTGTATCCAGATTTAAATTTCCATAAATATAGAGCCATGGCAAAGTTTCATGGCAGATTTATATAAACTATTTCCATGTAGGAAAGGTGTTTGACCTCATTTGTAATTCATTTTTCAAGAAAAAAAAATAAATTAGGCTCAAGGAAGAGGAATGTCTCCACTTCTCTGAAATGGTGCCAAAATGTGTGAGCTGACAACCAACTCTTTATAATTCCAGGGAGGATTGTCTTATTTGTGGATTGGTGGCAAACCTTGCTTTCAGGTTTTATTGACATAATTAAGCAGAAAAAGTTATAAAGTTATTTGTTGACACAATTAACTATCTCTTATTTACTCATACTTTCACCTTCACCCTGGCATCCATCAGGAAGCCTTTTATATCAAAACACACAATTAGTTCCCCAGCCCAGGAAAGGTGTGAAGAACAAGAATGGCAAAACAATAAGTCAGGTTACCAACAGCTCATTTTCGGGCAGTGTTTAGTCTGGATGACACTCCCTGTGTACTTTTGAAAGGTAGAGAGGGGGGAGTACTTAGCAGGATCTTTTGATTCTTTTTTTAGCAGCTCTTACCTTCACACAATGAATCTGGTATCTCATTTGGCGTTATGAACTCATAGACCTTTGAAGACATATTTAACCTAAAGTAGAGGGAAAAAAATCCCACAACCCACTATAATTACCACATGTACATATATACATTGCAATCAGATATAGCCATGATTTCACCGGTGTAGGCACCCCCTCCTTCTATGCCTTTTTGTTTTGTATAGTTCTTTTTTACTGTTAATGCAATAATAATAGCTAGCATTTGGTTTGGAAAGGACATTACAATATTATCTTATTTTATCCTTACAACAACCTTGGGAGGTAGATGATCTTATTATTTCCATTTTATAGATGTGGAAACTGAAGTAGTTAGGGATCATGTGACTTGCTCAGTGTCACACAGCAAGAGTGCTTATGAGGCCAAACTTAACTCTTTTTTTTCTTCTGACTAGAGGTCTAGCACTCCACCCTTTGTGCCACCTAGATGCCCATTCTCCCATAAATGTTTCAGGAGAACCTACTCAACAGTCACAAAGATTATAGCTTTAGAATGAGAAAGGACCTTGAAGTCCATCTTTCTTAGCTTCTTTATTTCATAGATGAAGAAAGTGAGGCCTAAAGAAGTCACAAAAGTAACAAAAAAACAGAGCCTACTGTCATCTTTATCATGCTGTCACCCCAGGATGATAAATTTGGGACTGGAAGGGACCTCATAGGACATCTAGTCCAACCCCTCTCATTCTACCAATGAGAAAACTAAGGCCTAGAGATGTTAAGTCAAGCCCAAGATTCCACAAAGTGACAGAGGAAGGATTTGAACTCAGCGCCTTAGTCTTCAAAGCCATCATCTCATTTCATTTGTTTCTCCACACAACTCTGTGACACAGTTGCTATTATTATCCCCATGTTACAGATAAGGGAACTGAGTCTCAGAAAGTCCTAATGACTTGTCCAGAATCACATAGCTAATAAGTGCCTGAAGTGGAAATCAAATCGAGGGCTTTCTGATTGAAAATCCAGTGCTGTATCCAACATGCCACATGGTTTCTAGAATATGTGTGTGTGTATTCCCACCCTAATCCTCCCCTGGAAGTCCATTTCCACTTAGATTTCCCATCAGCTTGTCTGATATGTGCCCCAAATTGAAACTTATCATTGTCCCTCTAAACTTCTCTCCTCTCAATTTCTGTATTTCTGTTGATTTCATCAGTATCTTGTGAGTCCCTCAGGTTAAAAATCTTGGATTCATCTTCAAATCTTTTTCCTCCCATACTGCCTACATCAAAGCAATTGTTCAACCCTGTTGATTCTATCTGCTATAACATCTCTCCCATCTACTTTTCTCCATTCAACTTTCTCCATTCACATTACCATCATTCAAGTTTGGACCTACATTACTTCTCACCTGGATTGTTAAAATAGCCTCCTAACTAATCTCTCTACCTCAGTTCTCTCTCTTCTTTAATCTATCCTACATACAACTGACAAAAGTCATCTTTTTTTTTTACTTGTACAAGTTTGATGATGCCAGATCCCCATTCTAAACTCTTCCTATTCCCTTCAAGATAAAACATAATTTCCCTAGAATGACTTTCTCTTCACAGTCTGGTTTCACCCTCCCCTTCCACCTGATTCCATTTATTACTTTTTATATACTCTGAAGTTGAGGCAAACTGAATACTCTTCCTTGAACTTGACATTCTATCTCCTGTCTCTGTGCATTTCCTTTGGCTATTTTCCATGCCTGGAATATACTCATTACCTTAGCATTTCAAAATTTATTCTGCTCAGTTCAGGCACCATCTCCTCTTTGAAGTCTTCCCTTAACCTTCAACTGAGACCTACCTCCATCTTTCCTCAAATTTTTCTTGGACTCTTTGTCTGGGAGGGAAAGTGTGGCATGATGGATGGAAGGGTAGCCTTCAAACAAAAATACTGCATTCAGATCCAGTCTCTGACAGATACTGGTTGTGTGTGACTGAGCAAGTCACTTTAACTTTTAAATCTTCCAGGAAACTCTAAAACTACTTTGCAATTCAGTGGACTGAAGTGGAAGAGGGATTTCCTATACCAGCAAAATCACAAAACCAGTCCCTTTTTCTAGTTTACTTGGATCTCTACACTCTCCTTATCATTCCTCATTGTGTTGTGTACGCATTCATGTTCTTAATATATCTTCCCCAGCAGAATGTATGTCCCATGAGGACAGGTATTGTATTAAAAAAAATCTTTGCATTTCCAGCATCTACTACAATTTCACATTATAGACACTGAAAAAAAAGTTTATTGGATAAAATAACAAGAATATGTCATTTCTTTTATGGCTCATATAAGTTAATCTGGACCTATCTTTTATACTTAGTTCATCCTGCCTTATGTCATCCTTTCATGGGCACATATCTTACAGAACCAAAGAGTTTCAGAACTAGACAGAACCTCAACAGTCATTTTGCCCATCTCACACCTAGCAAACAACCCTTTTTAAAGCAAACGTGATGGAATGGCCATTCAGACTTTGGACTTCAATGAGAGGCAGTCTATTCTACTTCTGGGTAGCTCTAATGGTTAGGAGGTTTTCCTTCACACCAGTCCTAATTTGGCCTCTTAAGCATTTCTGCCATATTGCTCCCAGTTATTCCCTCTGGAAACAATCACAATAAGACTAATTCCTCTTCTTCATGACAGCCTTTCAAGTACTTGAAGAAAACTATCATATCCTTTCTTGAACCTTTTCTAGGCAAAGCATCCCCACTTCTTTCAACTTTTCCTCATCTGGCATGGATTTGAGGCCCTTCAACCTTCTTTTGCTCTACTTGGGATACTTTCCAACTTATCAATGTAATTTCTAAAATATGGTGCCCAGAACAGAACACAGTACTCTGCATGACCTCTTCAAGGCAGAATTCAGTGATACTATAATCCTCTAGTTCCCAGAAATTCTCCATGTGAGGCAGCTAGATGGTTCAGTGGATAGAGGGCCAGGCCTTTAATCAGGAAGACTCATCTTCCTGAGTTCAAATCTATCCTCAGACACTTGGTAGCTGTGTGACCCTGGGTAAGCCACTTAACCCTGTTGGCCTCAGTTTCCTCATCTGTAAAATGAGCTGGAGGAGGAAATGGCAAATCACTCCAGTATCTTTGCCAAGAAAACTCCAGATAGGGATTATGAAGTGATACATCTGAACAACAACTCAACTCAGCATTAGATTTCATTAGCTTTTTGGGGTTATCACACCGTTGACACACATTGAGCAGAAAATGCTCTCAAAATTCTAGATAGTTTTCAGATAAACATGTGAGCTTTTTGAGGGCAAGGTCTTTTGCCTCTTTTTGCATTCCCAGCACTTAACACAATTCCTGTCACATTGTAGGCATTAAAAAAATGTTTATTGATTGGTCCGTCTAATCATGCCTCATCCATCTTGTACTTGCAAAGTAAATATCTTAAAACAAAATGTAAGGCTTTATATTTTCCCTAAATTAAATTTTAACTTATTTGATTCAGCCCAACTTTTTAGCCTGCCAATATGTTTGGGTCTTGAATTTCATCCAATGTATCATCTATCCTTCTTAGCTTTGTGTCATCTCTGAATTTAATGTGTATTCCATTTTTACTTTTATCTAAATTATTGATTTAAAAAAGGTTAACTAAATATCACAGGACCCACCACAGATTAACTTAATTCTTCCTTCTAAGTTTATATGGAACAATTGATCATTACTCTGAGTTCTACCATTCAACCAGTTGCAAACAATCTAAATTGTACTCTCACCTATTACCCATCTCTCCATTTTTCTCTCTCAAGAATAGCATGAAATATTCCATCAAATGCTTTCCTAATGTCTATTAGATTGTGATACCTAAACCAGAAAGAGCAAAAATAGAGAAAGAAAAGCTATGGAAGATGGCGGAGTAGAAACAGGACTTCCTGGGCAGCTCCCGCTTCCACCTCCTCCAATATATGTAAAACATTACTCTAAACAAACTTTAGAGCTACAGAACCCACAAAGTGACAGAGAGAAACTAACCTTCTGCTGAAGACAGACCGGCAGACCAGAAGGAAGGGTTCATCTCATCCCTGGGAGCAGAGCTTAGCCCTGCATGAGTCCACAGTTTTAGCCTCAGGGAGGCCCAAACAGCTGTGGCTAGAGTGACTTCAGGAGAGTCGATCACTAGCAGCTGTGGTGGTTTCCAGAATTATCAACCCATAAATGCCTAAGAACAGGGGCTCTGGGAGTGCGGTCCGGCCTCTTGCCCCAAAGGGAGAAGTGGTTGAGGCACATCAGCCATGGCTGCTTCAGAGCTCCTGGCCTGCAGATTGTAGGGGGACCAAGCGACCAGGCTGAGGGGTTCATTATAGTTCACTGAATTTAGAAAAACAATAAATTAATAATATAGAAAGAAATCATAGGATGCTCTATAAAAATATGGAATATCGACTTCAGAATATCATGGACATAATTTTGCCATGAGACTTCTATGTCATTCAGAATACCTAGGACATATTATCTACACTTCCATTAAAATTTTCTCCTTTAAACTACGGCATGTGTGGAAATATGTTTAACATGATTGCACATATATAACTTATATCAGATTTCTTGCTGTCTTGGAGAGGTGGGGAAGGAGGAAGGGAGAGAAACCATTTTTGAACTCAGTCTTATAAAAAGAAATGTTGAAAAGTATCTTTATATGAATTAGAAAAGAAATACTATTCACAAAATATAAAAAAATAAACTGCAAAAAAGAAAGTAAAGCTATAGACCAATTTTTCTAATAAATATTGAGGCAAAAATTTTAAATAAAGTGCTAGCAAGGAGATTACAGCACTATATCACAAGGATCATGGTGGGATGACCAGGTGAGATTTATACTAAGAATGCAAGGTTGGTTCAATATTGAAAAAACTATCAGCATAATTGACCTTATCAGTTATAAGACAAACAGAAATAATATGATTATTTCAATAGATGTAGCAAAGGTTTATGACAAAATACAATACCCATTCCTATTTAAAATACTAGAGAACATAGGAATAAATGGAAATTTCTTTAAAATGATAAATAGCACCTATCTACAACAGTCAGCAAGCATTATCTGTAATAGTGATAAGATAGAAGTCATCCCAATAAGATCAGGGTGAAGCAGGGGTACCCATTATTAAGATTATTATTCAATACTGCACTAGCAATGTTAGCTATAGCAATGAAAGAAGAAAAAATAATTGAAGGAATTAGCCTGGCAATGAGGAAACAAAACTATCCCTCTTTGCAGATGATTTGATGGTATACTTAGGGAATCAACTAAAAAATTAGCTGAAATAAAATATTAGATTGTAATCTTTATGAAGTCAGGAACTAAGTTATATCTTCTATGTTTAACAAAGGGCCTTGAATATAATAGGCAGCAAAGTAATAAATGTTAATTGAATCACTGGCTCTTGCAGATACTGAAGTGGCAATAGTGGTAAAAAGCATTAGTAACATATTTGGTTTTAGAGGCAGAAATACGACTAATCCATCAACAAGCATTTGTTAAACATCTACTATGTACCAGGCACTCTGTTAGGCACTAGGGATACAAATACAAAGAATAAAGCAATCTCTTCTCTCAAGAAGAATATTTCTATTAAAGGAGACTATTAGAGTGTATATATATATATATATATATATATATATATACCTACATAAATATTATAATGAGAATTAATAAATACAAATATAGGGTAATTAAAAAGGGAAGACAATAGCAGTTGGGGGTAATTAGGACAGTCTTCATGCAAAAGGTATTGCTTGAGCTGTGTATCAAAAGAAAACAGAGATTCTATAAGGGAGAGATGAGGAGGGAGTACACTTAATGGCATTCTGGAGACAAGGTCCAGAGATTATCTATGGAGACTGAGACCCTCCATTAAATAAAAGCCCTTAAAACATTTTATAATAACTTTTTAAGCACAGATTCTTTTGGAAATCCCATTGATATTTCTCAGTTGCAGGTTCTTGGAATCTTAGATGGAGACTTAGAAGAAATCCTAGAAATCATCTAGTCTCTCACCCACTCATTTTACAGATGAGGAAACTGAGGCATAGAGAAGTTAAAACCTTGCCTAGTGTCACACAGAGGTCAAGGCATAGCTGAGATTTGAACCCAGTTCATCTGACTCCAATTCTACTCATTTTCCTTCTTTGTTTCTTTCTATGCAGCATTGGGCATTATTATTTCCTAATTCTTCAATTTCCTTCTCACTTGGCTTCTTTAACATAATCATCATCATCATGATCATCACCACCACCACCATCATCATGATTATTATTAAACTTGATATATCCTGTGTTTTCTAGCACAGTAGTAGACACTCAACCAAAGATTTTTGAATGGATGAATGAATGATGGAATATATTCTGAGGTCTAACCTAGGCCTGAATGCACATACTTTAAAGTAATAAAACTGCATTTCTCCTAAAATATTTTGTAATCCAGATTGATTTCTTACCAATTAACTTCATTAGTAAACTTTTATTATTCTGGTTTTATTTTTATAGAGAATGATAATCACATGGACAGGATTATTAAGCAAAGGCTTGATGTGTAAGTTCTACTGTAAAGAGGATTCCTACAAATTTGAATTTGATCAACTCAGAGGTATCTTTCAAGTCTGGGATGTTGTGACCAGAAGGGAAAAAAAAATTGTTGCATATGATTGTTAGTTGTAGAGAACTAAGAATTCTCTCCCTTGTTTCTCTGAGAATTTCTAGCTTCCTTTAAGGTCTACCTCCTATTAAGCCTTTCCTGATTCTCCCAGTGATTAGTGCTATCTCCCTCCAAAAGATATCCTGTATTTGCTTATGCATTTATATATTTTTCCTTTCAATGGAATCTAAGCATTGGGAGGGCAGGGACTGATTTTTCACTTTTGTCTTTGGTTCCTTGGTTTCTAGTGTGGTGTTATTCCAGCAGTCAGCACTTGCTGAATTGAATTGAACTTCACCCTACTCTGAGCCCCTATTGTATTTGTTGTCACCCAATATGTCATTTAAGCATAGAGTGTTTCTTATTTTTTTTAGTCTTTATAGGATTACATGCTGTGTGCTTCAGCTAGACTGTAAGTTTCCAAAGGAGAAATAATGTGTTTTATGTTTCTATTTATTCTCCTTCTCCCAAGTAGCTAAGGTGTACGTGTGTGTGTGTGTGTGTGTCTGTCTGTCTGTGTCTGTGTCCATGTCCGTGTTCATGGCAGGGAGACAGGAGGGTTGTGGAGATCTAGACTTGTGATTTCTTTCACTGGCTGGCATGGGGAATTCACCATGAGGAAATTCCTTCTATCCAAACAGTATGGAAACTTCTTTATAATTTAAGATTCTTTGAGCATAGCTCTAAGATCGGGAGATTGAATGATTTATTCAGGACCACAGGTAAGATGAAGGACCTGAAACCAAGTCTTCAAAGAACAGCTCTATGTCCATTCACCAGATTGCCTCTCATTGTCCAAATGGTAACTCTAGAAATATTGGCCATCAATAAATCTTTTTGAAATGAACTTTTTCTTTTTAAACTGACCATCAATAATTCATCATTCAGAAAATGTTTATTCATCACCTATTATGTTCCAGTTACTGCGCTGTGTGATTCTAATGAGACTTGGATTTAAATGAAGATTAGACAAATCTTTCAAATTTCAGATCATTTGATGAGAATGGTAAGAGCACTGAGTTTGGAGTCAGAAGGACCAAGGTTTGGATCTTGACTCTATAATTTACTTCCTGTTTGACTTCAGACAAATCAAATTTCTCCAAGCCACAGGGTTGTTGTTATTTCTGTAAAACAAGGTATTTGGACTAAATTGCTTCCAAGGTCCCTTCTAATTCTAAAGTTTGTGACTAGGAACATTATGTTTTTCTGTAGTATCTCTGCCCTCTTCCATCCTTTCTCTAGTCAGTACCTCAAAGAGAGAAAGGAGAAAATTTCTCATTTCACTCTGTAGTGATAAGATCCTGCTGGTGATGAAATCTTCATTGTATTTTTCCCGTCTGTTCTTAAAATGAGATAATATTTATGAAGTGCTTTGCTAACCTACAGTGCTGAATAAATATCATTATCATTGTTGTTGCTGCTGTTGTTATTAAAACACATATCCTATCATGTCCCTTGCCTTTCCAGAAAAAAACTCCATTGGCTTCCTAGTCCCTCTAAGACAAAGTACAAACTCTTCTATTTGGAATTTAAAGCTCTTTACAACCTGGTTCCAGTGCAATTATGCATTATCCTCCTCATATATTCTTCTTTCCAATCAAATTTGCCTATTTACCATTCCTCTCATACCTCATTTCCTACCTCCATACATTTGCCCTGGCTCTACCCCATGCCTGTAATGTACTGCATCCTCATTTTTACTTCTAAGAAACCCTGCCTACCTTCAAGGTTCAGTTCAATTACCAGAAGAGGCCTTTCCAAATGCTAATACAGTAAATCCTCCCATGCTCTGCACTGGAAATTATTTTTTGAAAAATATTTTGTGTTTATATATTTAGTGTCTAGAGTATGATAGAAAGAGAATTATAGAAAGAGAATTAGCCTCAGTCTCTGATGCATGGTAGGAGAGAGCAGTGGTTGGTATAGTGAAAAGAACATAGAACTTTTTTGTTGGATTGAAAGTGATGACACCCAAATCCAAATCCTGATTTTGCCATCTACTATCTATGGGACCTTGGGCAAGTCACTTCACTTTTAGAGGCCTCAGTTTCTTCTGAAGAAGAACTGAAGGGGGTAGACTAGATGACCTCTGAAGTTCCTTTTAGATTTATGATCTATGACCCTTCTGTGCCCTTAGTTACTCCTTAATTGGAGAACAATTGCTGATTTGCATTGGTAGAATGAGTTTTCTTGACAATAATTTCCTAAACAAATGAAATATTTTGTGAAAGTCTAAGTATGGGTACACTCCCCTACCCTGCCCCTTCACTGTATTGATTATATATGAACATTGTTGTCATTCAGTCATTTTTCCATCATGTCTGACTCTTCATGCACATTTGGTGTTTTCTTGGCAAAGATACTGGAATGGTTTGCCATTTCCTTCTCCAACTTACTTTATAGATGAGA
Organism: Petaurus breviceps papuanus; assembly: GCF_028583685.1. Taxonomy (NCBI): domain Eukaryota; kingdom Metazoa; phylum Chordata; class Mammalia; order Diprotodontia; family Petauridae; genus Petaurus; species Petaurus breviceps. The sequence goes on from NW_027187299.1 coordinate 4,497,461, forward strand.
AAACTGAGGCAAACAAGGTTAAGTGATTTAACCAGGGTCACTTAGCTAGTAAGTGCCTGAGGCCAGGTTTGAGCTCAGGAAGGTGAATCTTCCTGAATCTAGGTCTGGTACTCTAACAACTGTGACACTCACCTGCCCTACATACATAGATGCAATATATGCACATGTACATATATATATATATATATATATATATATATATATATGTGTGTGTGTGTGTGTGTGTATACATATACACACAAATATTATATATACATTATATAATATTACATATAATATATGGACACACAATGTCCCCAAATAGAATAATATAAACTCCTGGAGGGCAGGGATTATCCATTTTTGTTTCTGTAGCCCCCATCACTCACAAAATGCTGGACACATGATGATGATGATGACAACAACAACTAACATTTATATAGTATTTACTGTGTGCCAGGTACTGTATTAACTGCTTTACAATAATTGTTTCATATGATCCTTGCAACAACCCTGAAAAGTAAGTTTTATTATTATTTCCTTTCTATGGTTGAAGTAACTGAGGCAAACAAAGGTTAAGTGACTTGCCCAGGGTCACACAGCCAATAAATGTCTGAGGCTGAATTTGAAGTCTTGTCTTTCTGAGCCCAGAGCTGTGCTCTATCCACTGTGCCACCTCGCTGTCCCATGATATCATAAGTAAATGTTTATGGAATGAATGAATAGCTGGGTAGACCAAATCTATTATAAAATAAATTCTTAGCATCCAATGGGTACCTCAAGAACAAAGAGCTTTTAGCTCATGGAAGGAAAACCCAACCAAAGTCCATTAAGAGCTAAAATAGGAGCATCATTGATCTCCTAGTGAAAACATCTCATTAGATTTTTGTGACCACCCACCAAGATCTACCATATCTCCCCTGGTAGTGAAAAGCTACATCATCTTTAAGGTATGGGGAAACTGGTTTCCTACAGATAATATTGGTGAAAAACCTACCAAGGGGAAACTAATGCCTGCGTTATTTGTTCTTTTTCCCCCAATAGCTTCCTCTATGAATGCAGCAGGCATGTTTGACAACAAACCTCTCCACTCACGAAGTTGTAGATTATGCACACCCTTAGATGGAGCTGGGGAAGGCTCAAAATGATAAATCATGTCAAGATAAGGAAATCATTTGGTTCTTTAAAGTTGAAAGGAAAATGTGATTAAAAATGTCATCCTGTGGATAAACGAGCAGGTTTCCTATAATCAGTGGCCCAAAATAAACCATATTATTGCAGAGAGAAAAGCTAACAGATGTTTAAGACAATGAAAGAAAGCTGAAAATATCTCCAAAGATCTAAATGGCTTTTTTAATGTCTATTGATCTGAGGAAGAGGAGAGTGAGAGACTCATGTTTATTTTGCAAAATAATGTCCTGATCAAATCTCAATGCTCCTATGGGACAGATGAGTCCTATGACATGTATATATTAGTGCTGGGAAATCTCTACCTTGTAACCTAGAAAAGAAAATAAGAGTTATGAACATAAGATGTCCAGTACTTTGATCTAAAAAGACTGCCTGTAGTAGAAGGGAATTTCATTATATAGCTTTACAATAATAGACTGGAAATCACAGATAAAGTAGGAAGACTGGAAAGATAGAGGAAGTTTGGATTCCAAATATATTCTGTAATCATTTCACTTTGGGATATTAAATGGAGGGTTCATTTGGTGATGGAAGCAGTTATTATTGCCACATTCAGCTGCTTCTCTGCTGGAATAACTTTTCTTTCATAAAGGACTTTTAGTTTCTGACTGCCTCTTTTGTACTCTCTGCTTGGAGTCTGGAGGGAGCACACACCCACACTCACATGCACATTCTCTCACCCCCACCTTCCTTCCCCCACCCCAGAGTAAATCCAAATATAGAACCAATAGGTTAGAGATACAGGGATCTCACTCTTTGTAGAAAATGGTAAGGGGTGTGACTAAAGGGCTTCCCAGCCCTCTAGTGTGGGGTGACCACAAAGGGACATGGCAAAATACAATAGGACCCAGGGTCCAGCAGAAAAGAGGTCAGAACCAGTCTCTCATGCATCCATCATTCTGAAGACTGGGGATAGAAACAGACATTTGAGTCAGGATTTGGAGTTGGAAATCACTGAGCCCTCTGACGCCTATGCCGGTGCTAGGTCCTACTCATTGCCATAAACTCTTCTAATCCCTGACTGTCTTTTGGGCAGGTTTTCTAAGGATGTTCTGCTTAGATTCCTTTCTACTCCTGAGGAGTTTGGGCAGAACCGCAGAAGAGAGTCTTCCTCTTTCTGCTCTAGATAGGTTTTTTTCCAAACAATTTTCAACTTTGAAGAAGGAGACAAAGCTTTTGCATTTATCCCAAAAGTTGCTGCAATCCCCTCATGCCACAAGACAAACTTTGCAGCTTCCCCAGGAGGTGACTGCATAATGTTTCTAAGGGTCAATTCTGGGGCTCTTTCTCTGTAGAAAGGGTGACCCCAGTATGGGAGGTGGGGAGAAGCAAAAAGTGAATTCTTTCAGTATCTTTAGTCCTGTTTCCCTATTTCTAATCAAATTTAAACTTTAAACAGTTAGTAGAGTGGTTAGAATGTCGAGTTAGAATCCTGGCCCAGTCACTTACTAACTTGTGTAAGCCTGGGCAAGTCACTTAACCCTGTTTGCCTCAGTTTCTCATGTGTAAAATAACAAACCATTCCAGTATCTCTGCCAAGAAAATCCCGAGTAGGAAAATGTCTGTGGGGAGCCAAGATGGTGGAGTAGAAGCAGGATCTCCCCCGCTGCTCTGGCTTTCACCTTCCCCAATTCATGTAAAAAGGGGACTCTAAACAAACTTTGGAGCTGCAGAACCCACAAAATGACACAGAGAAGGTAACCTCTGGCAGGAATCGGCCAGCGCAGCAATGTGGGAGCCAAGCCCAGACCCACACTGAGGCTTTAGCCCCAGGGCGGGCCTGACCAGCCACAGCCAGAGGGACTCCAGAACAGCAGCAGCTGTGTCCATTTCCAGATTTATCAACACATAGATGCGAAGGACAAAGTGAGAGGTCAGTGCAGTCTGGACTTTGGGACTAGTAAGTGGGAGTGCATGGCTTTTGGCCCCCCCAGGTGAGAAGCTGCTGAGGCACTGGCACAGACAGCCAGCACCACGTGGCAGCTTCAGCTCCTGGCCTGTAGAGTGTAGGGGGACCAAGCACCAGTCTGAGGGGTAATCGCTCTTGCTTTAACCTGCTTGGATCTGGATTGCAGTCTAGGGTGGAGGTCCTGGCGTGTATGTGCAGCTTGCCAGAGCATGTGGAGACCTCAGAGAGGGTACCCATCTAATACCTCTGGCAACTGAGAAAACCCCAGCGTTTGGGACGAAAGCTCCCCTGTCTGGTGGCAGAGTCCTACTGTGGCAAAAAGCCCAGGGGTCAAGTGACTGAGGGGCGACATGACCAGGCAAAGAAAACAAAGCAGACAGAAGATTCCAACATTACACTCCTATTTTGGGGACAAAAAGGAGCAAAGCATGGAACAGGAGGAACACAGTGAAGTCAGAATTCCTTCACCAAAAGCTTCCAAGGAAAATGCAAGCTGGTTACAGGCCATAGAGGACCTTAAGAAGCAGATAAGAGAAGTGGAGGAAAAATTGGGAAGAGAAATGAGAACAATGCAAGAAAATTATGAAATGAGAGTCAACAGCCTGACTGAGGAAAATAACACTTTAAAAAACACTGACTCAAATGGCAAAAGAGGCTCAAAAAGGCAATGAGGAGAAGAATGCATTAAAAAGGTGAATTTGCCAGATGGAAAAAGAATCTCTAAAGCTCAATGAGGAGAATCATGGCTTCAGAATTAGACTGGAGCAAATGGAAGCTAATGACTTTATGAGAAACCAAGATGCTGTTAAACAGATCCATACAAATGAAAGAATAGAAGGCAATGTGAAATATCTCATGGGAAAAACCACTGACCTGGAAAATAGATCCAGGAGAGATAATTTAAAAATTATTGGACTACCTGAAAGCCATGATCAAAGTAAGAACCTAGAAATCATCCTCCAGGAAGTTCTCAAAGAAAACTGCCCTGATGTTTTAGAATCAGAGGGCAAAATAGAGGTTGAAAGAATCCACTGATCACCTGCTGAAAAAGATCTCAAAAAGAAAACTCCTAGGAATATTATAGCCAGGTTCCAGAATTCCCAGATTAAGGAGAGAATATTACAAGCAGCCAGGAAGAAACAATTTGAATATTGTGGAAACACAATCAGGATAACGCAGGATCTGGCAGCTTCTACACTGAGGGATTGAAGGGCTTGGAATATAATATTCTGGAGGTCAAAGGAGCTGGGATTAAAACCAAGAGTCACCTACCCAGCAAAATTGAGTATCATGTTTCAGGGAAAATATGGTCATTCAGTGGAATAGAGGACTTTCAAGCATTGTTGCTGAAAAAACCAGAGTTGAACAGAAAATTTGACATTCAGATACAAGAAGCAAGAGAAGCTAAACAAGGAAAAGAAATCATAAGGAACTTTCAAAGCTGAACTATTAACATTCCTACATGGAAAAACAATAATGTAACTTTTCTCAGTAGTTGAAGGGAATAGAAATATATATATATATATGAGAGTATATGGGCATATGAATACATATGTGAATGTGTGTATATATGTTTACAGATGTATATAGATAGAGGGCACAGGACCAATTTAACAGGAAGGGATGATACTTATAAGGTGAAATTAAGAGGTGAGAGAGGAATATAATGAGAGGAGATGGGGAGAGACAGAATGGGGTTAACTATCTCATACAGAAGAGGCAAGGGGAAATGGTTACAATGGAGGGGGAAAATAGGAAGGCAAAAGGAAATGGGTCAACCTTATTCCCATTGAATTTGGCTTGAGGAGGGAATGAAATACACTCGAAATTGGGTATCTCACCCTACAGGAGAGTAGGGGGGGAAGGGGATGAGAGGGGGGATGATGGAAGGGAGGGAAGGCTGGGGGGAGGGAAGTTGGAAGCACCCACTTTTGAAAAGAGACTGGATCAAAGTAGAGAATAGAACAAGTGGGAGGTGGGAGAGGAGGGAGGGAAATATAATCAGTCTTTTACAATATATCTATTATGTTATTGTTTTGCATTAGCTACACATGTACATCCTATACTGAACTGCTTATCTTTCCAGTAAGGGTGGGTGACAAGGGAGGAAGGGAATGAATCTGGAATTCAAAATTTTAAAATCAAATGTTTAGTATATATATATATATATATATATATATATATATATATATATATATATACTATTATCAATACTTTTTTACATGTAATTGGGAAATAAGATATACAAGCACTGGGGCATAGAGATCAACTGGAAAAGTCAAAAGGGGTATGGGAGAAAATATGGGAGAGAGCAGATTGGAGGAGGGGATATCCTGTGGGACTGCTATTTTGGGGGGGTGGGTAGGGGAAAAACGGGGAGAAAATTTATAACTCAAAATCTGACGGAAATGAATGATGTAAATCAGAAATTTATAAAGCATTTGAAAAAAAATAAAAACACATATAAATCAACATCAGGAAAAAAAAAAGAAAGAAAATCCCAAGTAGGGTCACGAAGAGTAGGACACAACTAAACAACAGCAACAACAACAAAAATACAACTATGTGCCAGGTACTGAGTTAAAGTACTGGGAATGCAAAAGGGTGTAAAAAACAGCAACCCTGAAACTGTCCCTGCCCTCAAGGAACTCACAATCTACTGAAGAAGACACCATAGGAACAAACAAATACATGCAAACAAGCTATACGCAGGATAAGTAGGAAATAATTAATGGAGGGCAGGAACTAGGATTGAGAGTTTAGGCAAGGATTCCTCAAAAAAAAATGGGATTTTAGTTGAAACTTAAAGGAAGCCAGGGAAGTCAGTAGGCAGAGTTGATGGGGGAGAACATTCCAAGCATAGGAAATGGCTAGGTAGCATGCCCAGACATAGAACTGGAGAGTCTTGTTTGTGAAACAACCAGAAGGCCAGTGTCCCCAGATCTAAGAATATCACGCTAAAAGAACGGGAACAAGTACACAGCCCTTCATTGGTAACTGAGAAAATGTGAGAGCAGACATCTATTATCCAGAACCCATGCAAGCATGCCAGTATAAAACTGATGTACAATACTGATGAACTTCTCCAGGAAACCAAATTTTGTTATTATCTTCCACAAGTTCCCATGACCGACAGTATCAAAGTCCTTGGTCAGATCAAGGAGAATTACATACAGATCTCTGGGCATTTCTCCTGGAGTTGTTGGGCAACAAACACTGCATAAACCTTTCTTTAGCCCTTTCTGAAGCACTTGGTAGATGACCATCTTCCAGGTGAAGGATCAGTCTGTTAAGGAAGACTGGCAAAAATCTTGCTGGCAATGACTAAGATAGAGGACTCTCCCCTCCCCCTGCGATTGTCCCAGGACAACCCATTTCTCTTCCCTTTATAGAGATGGACAATGGAGGTATCCTTGAACTCCTTGAGAATAACTTGCCATATAATCCTGGAAGATTTCAGACAGTTTTTATGTAGGCAGTGGACCTCCACCTTATAAATCTCAGTTGGAATAGAATCAGCACCAGATGCCTTGGCCCCCCCACACCCAGAGGAGCTAGGAGCCCAATGACATTCACATTCTCCTCTTCAGTTGGAAGTTTATCTAGGGAGGGATTGACTTCAACCTGAGTCATGTGGTCAGTGGCTTCAGCATTGCCTGATGGAGCTCTGTTAAGAATGCTATGAAAGTGTTCAGCCCATTTCTCCACCATCATGTCCTTATTACTAATCAATGTGAAAAATAGAGGGGAGGTGGAAAGAGGATTAGAGACCAGAGACCTGCTCTACTGAATTTGTCCTTTATTAGATAGAACATATAGGTTTGAACTTAAGTCTTCAGTGTTCTAACCACTGCTACACCATGCTGTGTTATGTGAAGAACAGCATTTAAGTCACCACAATTGGGCTTAGTCTGTGGAGGGGAGTAATGTATGAGAAATCTAGAATGGTAGGATGGGGTCAGGCGAAGGCTTTATGATTTTCTCAGGGTTTGGAAACACCTTCCTACTGTGTCACTTCCCTTTATTAAGGCAGCTCTCAGCCCTTCTGTGACGTAAATGTCTTCCTTCCCTCCAACTTATCTTGTATATAGCTTGTTTATGCATAGTTGTTTTCATGTTGTCTCTCTCCCATTAGCCTGTGAGCTCCTAGAGACCGTGGACTATCTCCCCTCTCCCTTCGTTATATTTCTAATGCTTAGCCTGGCACACAGTAGGTACTTACTTAATAATGCTAACTCACTGACTGATTACCACTATTACCCACTCCTTAAAGGTCTGAATTAAACTGTCCAGGAAGACCAACTGACAGCTAAAGAATGAATCCTTCTAAAAGCTATTAGCATTGGAAGAAGGCATTTTAAATAGTGGCAGACAGAGCTCAGGACATCTTTGGACTAGTGAAAGGGTCATATGAGTGTATTCATTCCACATAGAGATAGCCCCTGTCCCTAACCACTGGGTTTAACTGCCTGGGGCTACACCTAAGCCTACCAAATACAGTTGTGACTGAAAGGCAGGCCCAAGGATGAATCTAATAGTATAGCCTTCACAGAGATTAAAGGACCTCTACTGCAAAGAAAACCCTCTACTAGAAAGGGTTCTTTAAACGAGTTCAAGGGTATGGGATGCAAGGGACTGAGAAAATGAATAGAGACCCTTCAGTGAGCCAACAAGAATTTTTTAAAGCATTTACTATGTGCCAAGCATTGTGAAAAGCTCTGGTGATAAAAGGAAAGACAAAAATAGGGTCCCCATGTACATTCTAATGGGGGAGACTATATGTAATTAACTATGTATAAATAAGATATATACACAGTAGATGGAAGGTAATCTAAAGTAATCTAAATCTAAACTAATTTATCCTAGAAGGGTAATTTAAAAGCAGAAAGCATTAGCAGCCAGGAGTACCTGGGGGATTGAGCAGAAGGTGAGCTTTAAGCTGAGACTTGAAGGTAAAAAATGCAAATATTCTGTGTAGTAAATAAAGCCTCATATAGCACGTATAATTACAAGTTACAGTTGTTATCTTTGTATGCATTGGATGAAAAGACAAATAAAATAAATTAGAGAGATATTACACTTATAGAAGTAGTTATATTTTATAGGAGATAAAGTACTTGTCTTGACATTGGGAAGAGCTTTGTTTGAACACTTCCTCTGACACTTACTACCTATGAGACACTGAGGATGTCATTTAACTTATGTCTCAGGTAATTTCCTACAAGATATCTTTTAAGTAGAAGTGACACACTGGGAGGGAATTTCATAGCTTTGAGGAAATCACAAATCTCCAACTATCTTTCCAGACTTCTTATACATTACTCCCCTTCACACTCCAAGTCTTGAATTAATGGCCTGTACACTATTCTTCACATAAGGCAGCAAGGTGGAGCAGTGGCTAGAGAGTTGGACTCACAATCAGGAAGAACTGAGTTCAAATCCAATCTCAAGCACTAACAAGCTGTGTGACCTGGAGAAGTTACTTAACCTCTGGCTGCCTCAGTTTCCCCATCTATAAAATGAGCATAATAATAGCACCTACCTACTTAGGTTGTGAGAATCAAGTGAGATATTCGTAAAGCATTTAGCAAACCTTCAAGCAACATATAAATATTAGTTATTATTTCTTATTTCCATGCCTTTGCATTGGCTGTCCTTCATGCTTGGAATGAGCTCCATCCTCCCTTCTACCTCTTAAGATCCCTAGTCTCCAATATTCAACTCCAGAGTCAGCTTGTTGTTAAGTTAATGTCATTAAAGTCAACTTAATGCCTTGTGTGGTTACCCCAGGTGCTAGACTTTTTCTCTCCAGTATTACCTTGTATTTCTTTGTGTGTGTGTGTGTGTGTGTGTGTGTGTGTATGATACAGAGAAGCAGCTTGGCATAGCAGAGATCAAGCTGACTTTAGAGGCAGGAAAATCTGGTTTCAAGTTCATTCTTTGACAGTGGCTCAGGGACTTTGGAAAGGTTACCTGACCAGTTGGTGCTATGGGCAACTTTTTAAGATTACAAATGGAAGAGGGCAGTTAGGTGGCACAGTGAATAGAGCACTGGCCCTTGAATCAGGAGGACCTGAGTTCAAATCCAGCCTCAGACACTTGACACACTTACTAGTTGTATGACCTTGGGCAAGTCACTTAACCCCAATTCCCTTGCCTTCCCTCCGTCCAAAAAAAAAAAACTGAAGAGAAGGTACCAATCTGCATTCTTCAAAGAGAGCTTCCAATGAGAGTGAAGTCACAGGTTCTGTCCCTACTTACATCATGTATTTATGCATGCATGCATGTATGCACATATGTGTATATGCATGCATGTACATGTCTATACATTGTGTGCCTGTGTGATTATTCATATATGCATTATAAGCACATGCAAGGCATTCCGTAGTGTATATGTGTACCTATATGTATATTATGTGTGGTCTACATATATACAAGTATGTGTATATGTGTTGTATAACTGTAAGCGTACATGTATGTTATTGTGTTTGTTTATGCATGTATGAACTGTCTATATGCATGTGTATTGTACGTGTATATATGAGTGTTTTCAAAGATGAACATACATGTTTATTTATACATAGCTACATGTATCGGTGTATATGCAAACATGTTGCTCCCCCATTCAAATATATGTTTTTTGAGGGGCAGGACTTTTTCACTTTAGTCTTCATATCCCCAGGCACCTATCATGGTGCCTGCATTCAATAAATGCTTGATTGCCCACTGAATTGGTTGACCTTTGTGCATTACATTTCTGTTTTGAATTCCTTTATAATTGAATTGAAGTTAAGCAACAATGCATTTCTTTACGCCTTTTCCATAGACCCACTAAATGCGCTTGATGTAAAGTCTAATAGGAACCATCTTGAAGATCCCATGCAATTAAAACCACGTTCCAGCTCACGTCTTCTCCTCTTCTGGATGGCAGCAACAAGAGTCTTGCTTTTCTGGGGGCAGAATTGCAGTCAGAGTGGACAGTCAGCAACATAAAACGGCCTGTAATGTGTCTCATTCTGTGTTCCAGTGAAGGTTGTAGTTGTGTTGGGGAAGACAGAAATGAAACATAACTAATCTAAATATCGTAGGGTTTATAACTTGAATGGACCTTAGAGCTCATCTATTTCAGCAACCTCATTTTACAAATGAGGAAACTGAGACCCAGCAAAATTAAATGACTGGCCTGAGGTCGCACAGTTACATTTGTGGGGCACCACAACAGTAACAACTGGATTTTGTACTTCACAGTTTATAAAATGCTCTCCTTGTGACAAGCCTTGCAAGTATTCCTTTCATTTTACAAAAGGAAACACTGAGGCTCTAAGGGGGTTATATGGATTGCCTAAGATCTCATAGCCCATGAGGACCAGAACCAGGCAGAGATTATAAGATCAGAGGTAAAAGTGACCTGTCTTCAGCTTCAGGGGACACTGGGACCACTCTTTAGGAGTTTCTTCTATCTTTGACTTAAGGCAGGACTTCAGAGATTATTTAGTTCAAACCCTCCTTTTTTACAGACTTTGAAAGCTTCATTTACAATAATGTAGGGTCAAGGCAAAACTGATACCCTCAATAGAGTCATCAGATCTATTACAGAAGTTCCAGTTTCCTGAATTTATTTAGGCAAGTCTTCACCCCAAGTGCCTTTTCCTGAAAAGGTGAAAATTACAAATGGGCCTGTAGGAGACTGCTGAAATATTTTATTCAATATCTTCATTGTACAAGGGAAAATATTTTCTCTTAAAAGTGGGAGGAAAATAAGAGGACAAAGGGGACTATTTGGTCAATATGGGAAAGCGATGGTGATATTACTCTTACTATTACTGTTGTATCACATCAATGGGACCAAGGAGGTTTTTTCCAAAAAATAGACCAAACCTTTTGCATTTTTACACCAGACCTTTCCTCTGAGACACAGACAATTCATATTCCAAATTTTCTCCTAGAGAGCAGGAGCAGCCTTTGAAATGTCATTAAAAGGAGTGAATTCAGTTACTGTTGTGTCTTCACAAAAAGAACCCTAATCCAGTATACAGCCTAACAGCTACACTGTCATGAACATTTTCACCATGAAGAAAATCAAGAGGACATTCATACAACCAATGCATAGAAGAAGAAACGTATTGATCCTGGGAACATTTGTTGCCTTTGATAAATTTAGGGCTATGGAACCTAGACCTCCAATTATAAACAGGAAAATAGATGCATGTCCTTCCATAATATATTGTCCATTTACTCTATATGACATGAAAGCCACCAATCTCTTGTGTCCGTGTTCATCTGTCATGGATGCAACATTAGGAGGTTCCATAATGTTATCATAAATTATCCTTCTCAGAAGTGGAAAATTGGGAAAGAATTTTTACAACCAGAGTCTTTGATAAAGGCCTCATTTCTAAATATATAGAGAACTGAGTCAAATCTGTAAGAATACTAGTCATTCCCTAATTGATAAATTGTCAAAGGATATGAACAGGCAGTTTTCAGAGGAAGAAATTAAAGATATCTATAAGCATATAAAAAATACTCTAAATCACTGTTGATTAGAGAAATGCAAATCAAAACAACTCTGAGGTACCACATCTCACCAGTCATTGGCTAAGATGACAGAACAGGAAAATGACAAATGCTGGAGAGCAACACTAATGCTCTCTCTCTTTTGTGTTTTGTTTTGTTTCATTCTGTCTTTCTCATTGTTCACTCCATTGGTTATAATTCTTCTTTACAACTTGACTAATGTTTAATATGAAGGTATTTGTAGAATTTATATCTGATTAGGAGAGTGAAAGGGAGAAAATTTGGAACTCAGGGGATTGTGGAACTGAACACTGTAAATGAAAAGTAACTAAATACATTAAAATTTTAAAAAATATCCCTCCAGTGATGAGAAAGTAAGATACCACCACTAAGGAGCTGCATGTAAGCCTCATGTGGTTTCTTCAACTTTAGATTGGGACACTCAAGGACCATGAAAAGCATCTGGTACAACTTTTCCATATTGGCGGTAGCATCCAGTGGCCCAGAATCCCTCACTCGGCAGCACAGGCCCTAGAATTGCCCTAGTTCAATGTTCTTTAAATGGGATAAACCTGTTATGATACAAGTAGCCATAGTGCCCATGTACTGCTCTCTGGTTGCATGGAGCCTTGGCGAGGTGTCTACCCAGACTGACTCTCCCAGGCAACGCCTGCTCTGGACCAAGCAAACTTTCCCCCTTGTGTAGTAATCTATTTCTTCTGCTCAACTACTGTTTTCCAAACTAATCTGATAAAGATATTTAGTGCTAATCTTTAGTGGGCACTAATGACTTTATGGCTCATCTCTCTCAGATAATGTATTTGGAAATTTAATGAGGGTCTCTGGAGAAATTGCCTTTACTACAAAGAATAACACAAATAGTGAGAATTTCAGACACTGAGCTGGTGGTTAAGGGAGATATTTTAGGGCAGGCAGGCCTTTGGGCATCCTTCAAATTAATCAATCAGTCAATGAGGGTATATTAGCTAAAATCCCACTCCATAGGTGGTTAACCACTCATCTTTCTAATAGGGCCAGATCTGATCAGCTGTTCAGTGGGGACTGAGGGAAATCTTTAGCTCATGCAGATTCTAGTCAATCTAATACATTCCAAAAGCATTTATTAAGAACCTACTATGTGCTAGATGCTTGGAGTGAAGAGAGAGGTTTATAAAGATGTGAAGGATGGAAGAAAAATCAAAGCATCAGATGACACATTTAGGAAACACAAATGCCCCAAAAGACAAGAATGAAAAGCCCAGACCAATAAGGAAAAATTTATTAGCATGAATGTAAATTAAAAAATTGAATTACTTAAATATATGGTGGAGAAAATTTATCTAGAAAACAGTTTATATTAAAATAGATTAAGGGTTTTAGACACAGCTATAAGTAGCAGCTCTAACAGAGCAATCTAGTTGAGGTGGGGAGAGATCTTGAGATACTACTCAAGGCAGAAGTCTTGGTGCATTTCCCTCAGGATACCATGACTCTCCCAGGCAACGCCTGCTTCCAAGGAAGCTACCATGAAGGGGAAGGAGTAAGACCAGGAGACTGCAAAAAAACACAAAAAAACAACCTCAGCAAGAAAGGATGTAGGTCAGCTGGTAGCTCCCAATGTGAACTAAGTAGTCTTGCTGGCTTCATGCTAAGCTGAGTTGTTTCTATACTACAGAAAGAATACAATGCTTTCAGTGCCCTTTACATTTTGGCAGCCTGAAGCAAAACCCTTATCACCCTACCTAGACGCAATTCTGAATTTAGTTCACTATAAGTTCAATATGACATTGACAGCGTGAGAGATATGCTGACAAAAAAAAAACTATTTTAGATTTCATTACTACTGTAACATTGTCATAATATGACAAATGTTAAAAGCCTGGCTGACTCTTTAGGTATCAATAATAATAATTTATAATAACAATAATTGATAACATTTGTATAGCTCTTTAAGGTTTACTAAGCACTTTATTCATATTATCTAATCTTATCCTCACAATAACTTGGAGGCAGGTGCTATGATTTTCCACCTTTTACTGTTGCTGAAACTAAAGCTGAGAGGAGTCTCAGTGACACAGACAGTAAATGTGTAAGTTAGGATTTGAATTCAGGTCTTCTTGACTCTAAGTATAACCCTATCAATTTCATGAATATTGGAATTATTGATTCATATCACTTTCCAGGTGTTTAGAGAGGTGTTCATGCCAGTTAGTATAAAAATGTATAAAAAGAAGTTGTAGGCAGAGTGATTTGACTTGAGTGATATGTTTCTATGAGTCACAGAACAGACTCTTGATTCTTTTTGGCTACAAATATTCTCCAAGAGGTGTCTATCCTCACTATTGTCTCATATCTCTCCTCCCTTTCTGTGGTTAATCTCCTTGTAAAGGTCATCAATAATTGATGCCTCCACTGCCTTTCCTCTCACTCTCTTCTAAACCTTCTGCAATTTGGCTTCTAATATCATCATTTAACCAAATTAACCTCTAATTTTACCAATAACCCCTTAACTGACAAATCTCATGACCCCTTTTCAATCTTCATCCTTCATCTTTCTCAACCACTCTGCAGTTTTTGGCAATGTTGATCACCCTCTTCTCCTTGATACCATCTTCTCTCTAGGTTTCTGGTTCATGTCCTACCCGTTTAACTACTGCTTCTCAATCTCCTTTGCTACATCTTCATTCAGGTCATGACCATTGACATAGGAGTCACCCAGGGCTCAGGCCTGGGCCTTCTATTCTTCTCCCTCTATACTATTTCACTTAGTGATCTTAGTGGTTCCCACAGATTCATTTCTATACTGATAATTCCTTCAGATCTACTTTTCTTAACCTCTCTCCTTTCTTAACCTCCAGACTCCTTTCTCCAACTGCCAATTGAACAACTCAATCCACATGTCCTGCCGACATCTTAAACTCAGTATATCCAAAGCTAAATCTATTGTTTCTCCCATAACCTCTCCCTTTCTGAGCTTCCTTCTTATTGTTAAGGATGCTACCATCCTTCCAGTCCCCTGGAAGGCTCACAATGAGGGTATCATCCTCTACCCCTTACTCCCCTCGTCCCATATCCAATCTGCTGCCAAGACCTATTGAGTTTACTTTTGTAACATCTTTTCTATATGCCCCCTTCTCTTTTCTGATACCACCACTACCATCTTGATGCTGGGCCCTCACCATTTCATTCCAAACTATTGCAATAGCCTGATGGTTTGACCCTCTCCCGTAAGTCTCTCCTCATTCCTTTCATTTGACAAACTAATTTTCCTAAAGTGCAGCTCTGACCCACGTTAACTCCCACCCCATTCAATAAAATTTTAAAATGGTGTATCACCTCTAGGATCAAATATAAAATTATCTGGTATTTAAAGCCTTCTTACCCTGTCATGGCTCTCATTTCCCCTTTATAGTCTTCTTACACTTTGCATCCTTCTGCATACATGGAGATCCAATGACACTGGCCTGTTTCTTGTTCCTTACACAAGACTCCAGTTATTTTCACTGATTGTTTCCCCATGCCTGAGCTTCTCTCCTTCCTCATGGCTTCTCGGGCCTTCAAGTTCTAGTTAAAAATCTCATTTAAAGCTAGTCCTTTCTTCTGATAATTTTTTCCTATTTATCATGTACATAGTTTATTTGTCCAGTTATTTCCATGTTTTCTCCAACATTAAATTGTGAACTCTTTGAGTGCAAAGATCATATTTCTTCTTTTTTTTGTATCCCCAGTACTCAGCACAATAGTCATTTAATCAATGTTATTGACTGACAGATCATGTTTTGTTTTTCAGTCATCTCTGACTTCATGATGACCCCATTTGGGGGTTTTCTTGGCAGTGATACTAGAGTGGCTTACCATTTCCTTCTCCAGAACATTTTACAGATGAAGAAACTGAGGCAAACAGGGGTAAGTCACTTGCTCAGGGTCATATAACTAGAAAGTGTCTGAGGCCTGGTTTGAACTCAGGAATATGAGTTTTCCTGACTCCAGGCCTGATACTCTATCCAGTGAACCCTCTAGCTGCCCTGACAGATCATAGTTGCAGTTTGACCTTTTTTTTCTTTTTTCTTTTCATCTTTAATGCTTGGGATCTTAGAGCAGCTAGGCTGTGGGTATTCATATCAGTCTGATCCAGTGAGATCCAGAAAAGGAATCAACTTAAAAATCCATCTACAAACGCATTGTTGTAAAATCAATGCATGAATTAATTTTTTAGATTTTAGTATTAAAAAGTAAAATTTTCCCATCCAGCAAATCTATTTGGTTAGATTTGCAGTTCTGGCCAATTCTAGCTTAGGGCAGTCCAATGATTCAGGCTCAGGACTAGAACAAAGTAAAATACTCATGGATCATAAAATTCAGTATAAATTTCCATACAATAGAGATTAAAATGGATATAATTAATAATTAAAATAGACAGTGCTCCCCTCCACCTCTAAATTCACTAAGGCAGCAGCTGTGGGTCAGAGAGAAGTCCTACAGGCCAGTAGGAATTCCATTAAACCTCAGGAGCAGCAGCTCCCCATTAGGCTGGGCTTTTTATGCCTCAGGCAATAAGGAAGCAATGCCCTAGTCCCTGAGACCAACCAAATCCCAAGAATAGATTCTTTGCTCCCTTATAGGAAAACCAACTGGGTCTACTTAAAACAGATGCCTTTCTGTCTGGGTTGTATTTAAGTTTCATGTGTATGTTAGATACGTACCTTACAAATTTTTTTGTTTATTTCTCTGTACAAAGAACACCAATATGAAGCAGTGGCTTGCAGTTCTTTTAAATCAATGTATTGTTTACATCACTTTGATTTCTAAATATATTCTTCCCCTTTTCCCTCCAAAGAGCCATCCTTTGTAACAAAGAATAAAAAAAAAGAGACAGAAAAAGACAGTTCAGTAAAACTAACAGATCAGTTGAATCTGACAGTATACCAATTTTTCACACCCTTAATCTCCCATCTCTCTAAAGAACAGAAGGGAAAATAATATTCACAATGAAAATTATAATGGAAATAGAACAACAGCTCCAAAAATAAAAAGGTAAATATTTCAAATTATAAAGAACAAATATGGCCTCCCCCAAAAGAGATATCAATAGACATCTCTACCCGACTCCTTTGCAGAGATGGGAGGTCTGTGGGTATGAATATTTCATATATATTCCAAACTTTTTTTGATGAATTGATTGGTTTTTGCAGATTTTTCTTTCTCTTCTCTCTAAAAATGTTATTTGATATGATATGGTTCTCTAGGAAGGGGAAAGGGAAGGGACACTGGATGAAAATGGATTATGTTAAAGCATGGCAATAAAATTATATTTTAAAAAGAGGAAGGCACAATTCATCCCCCCTTCTTCAATATTGGGTTGGTTTTTTTAATGAAAAATTGAAAGGTAAAGATTTACTTTAAAAAATCTAGTTATATTAATGTCCAACTGGGACTGAGAACATGAATAGGATGCCTTTAAAAAATAGCATTACTAAGTTGTTTTCGAGTGAGTGAGCTGCAGGCTATTCTCCATGGCCAGCTCTAGTCATGGATTGACTTACAAATGAAGTCATAATCTGCCAACTCTAGGTCTCTTGGTGAGCTTCTATGACTACAAAGTGGAAACAAATCACAGTTGTACTCTTAAGGATTTTATAGTTTAGCTTGAAGAAGGCAGGATGACATGCTAGTTGAAACTAGTGAATGTTAAAGAACTTCAATAATTAATTCATAGTTTTCTGTCTTCCTTCATAGTAACCTCATCTGTAAAAAAGAGGTTGGACTAAGATGACCTTCAAACTTTGAATCTGTAATCCAATGAACCTCTGACCTTTCATTCTTAGGACAATCTTGATCCCTTTTTAATGTTTTTCTTCTTAGACTCTTTGGAGGTTCTCTTATCCAATGGGAAAGAAACCACTTTCTTTCCTCATATCTCCTCCGGGACGATGAACTACTCTCAGAAACTGGTCATTGACATTACAGCCTGTAGCAACATATGGATAGACTATCAAGATCAGCTCATCTGTAAAGTAAGGAGATGAGTTAAGGATAGCCTAATCCTGGAGTTCTGTGGTCCTTTCCAGGTGCAACAACTTGGATTTCAGATAAAGCCTCATATTCACTATGAAATGGCAGGTTACCTGATGAGAGAGAACTTTTAAAGCCCCCTTATTTTGTTAAGAAAAGTCTTATTTTCAACCTCAATACCAAAAAAGAGCATTGGCATATATATATACATGAGTTTGAGAATAAGACTATATATATACAATGAAACAAACAGAGGATTCTATAAGAAAGTGAAAATCTCCAGTTCATAGTTTGTTTAAAATAAAAGGTATATAATAAAATGTTCATGTTAGTTTAAAAACTGTCCTGCTTTTATGTTCCTTTTGAAATTCCTTCTATTCTCTTCTGTGTATCATAAATATATTACAATATTCCTCTTTTTTTGGCATCATTCTTTATAACATATCCTTCATCAACACCATCTTTCCCTAACCTCATCAGCTAAGAGAAAGCCCTTTAAACAAATAAGCATAGATAGTCAAACAAAATGAAACTTCACAGTAGCCATGTCCATATATATATATACACATATGTGTGTGTGTGTGTGTGTGTATTTCTGCTTCTTGTGTTCATTGCCTGTTTGTCAGGAGGTGGGTAACATGTTTTATTTTAGATCCTCAAGGGCTATGTTTGATTGATCAGAGTCCTTCAGTCTTTAAAAACTGTTTTTCTTTATAATTATGACCTTAATTCACAATGTCAGGCTTATTGATAAAGCAATTTGAAAATAGTCTAAGTTAATAATTATTCTGCCATTGGAAATGTAGCTTTAAAATTGTTGTTGTTCTGTCATATACAAATCATGACCTCATTTGGGGTCTTCTTGGCAAAGATACTTGAGTAGTTTGCCATTTCCTTCTCCAGTTCATTTTGCAGATGAGGAAACTGAGGCAAAACAGGGTCGAGTGACTTACCCAGGGTCATACAGCTGATAAGTTTCTGAGGTCATATTTGAACTCAGGAAGATAAGTTTTCCTGACCCCAGCCCTGACACTCTATCTGCTGTGCCACCTAGCTGCCCAGTTATGAAATAGCTCATGATTATGCCCTCAGTTAGAGAATAAAGAATTTTCTAACAGTGAGCTAGAGAGCAGAGATCTCAGTACTGCTCTAGGAAAGGTCACTCTTCAGAGCATCTCTCAGGGCTATCTCATTCCTTCAAACCATGAACAAATGTACAACTAGGAAAAGTAAGGATAGTGTGTTTATGACAAATTAGATTACATATGACAAATTAGACCTGAATTAGAAAAAAGACATAATCAGAAGTGGGATCCCACTGCACCTAGATAAAGTAAGGCAAGAGATGGGGTAAAGGACATTAGTTATTTGTGTCTGTTTTGCTCTCAGCACTCCAGCTGAGTATTAGAGTGTCAGTTACACATACACACACAATTTAATATTGATATAATTAATTTATTACTTTATTTATATAATTAATTTAATATATATTACACACACAAGAGTCATATACCTCTGCACCTATCTTTTTGGAGGGCACCTCTCTTGGCCTTTTCTGGAGGCTTGGGTTTGAAGAAGGTGACTATAGGTATTGTTACCACTAGTCACCAATGTTGCTCTGCTGTTCTATGTCTTAGGGGAGAAAGGAAGACTCCATTAGCTCCCTCTTGTCTCTACTCTTTCTCTCTTGAGAGCCTTAAAATTACTTCTGTACAGGCAGATAAACACTATAATCCTGTTCTTAAATTGGGTTAGCTTCCTTTCTTCCCAGTCTGGGAAGATACAACTCACAGGATCTTTGCAGCCAGCCTAAGGCTTGCAGAAGCACTGTTACACAGTGTTGTCCTTATGTCATTCGCTCTGTTTCTTCTTACTTCTGATTATTATATATCAGTTCTTACTACCTAGGATTCTCTGGAATTGTCTGATTCATTATTACTTGTGACATAAGAATATTTCAACACATTCATATATATCACAATTTGTTCAGTCATTCTTTAATGATTGGTCTAAGAGGCAATCTAAGGCAACCTTAGTTCTGATTTATTTCCCCATCCCACCCCCCAATTACCTTTTTCAGGATGAGGAAGTTTGTTTGGCTTGTGAGTATTCCTTCTCCAATATCACCTTTTTCCAGCTCCCCCAATCTCCACCTGTTTCCCTGTTGAGTTTGATGTATTTCTACACCAAAATCTGCGTGTGTGTGTGCACGTGCATTCAGTACTCCTTTGTTGATTTTAGATGAATGAGGTTTATCTGGTACATACCCCACCCACCCTTTCCTTCATGTTTGTGTATCTTCTCATGCTCTCCAATTATAGGAAATGTCAAATGTCATCTCTGTATTCATGCTTTAACTACCCTTCTATTTCCCCTCTTAAAATCTCAGAGCATTGTGGGGCAGCTAGGTGTTGCAGTGAGTAAAGCGCTGGCCTCGGAGTCAGGAGGACCCGAGTTCGGTTCCAGCCTTAGACACTTAACACACACACACACACACACACACACACAAACTAGCCATGTAACTTTGGGCAAGTTACTTAACCCCAATTGCCCTCCAAAAGGCAAAAAAAAAAAATCTCAGAGCATAAACAAGCCATCCCCATTTGCTCCTCTGCAGTTAGAATGTTAGCACCATATCATCGTATAGCTCCTTCAAATTGTTCAAATACATCTGCCTTTCTAAATTTCTCTGAACTCTTGTGTTTGTATTTCAAAGTTCCTACTCTGCTCTGTTTTTTTAAAATCAGAAATCCTTATAAGTTTTCTATTCCATCAAAGATTCATTTTTTCCACAGAAGGATTATATTCAGGTTTTTTAGGTAAGTTATTTTTGTTATAAGTCTGTAACTTTTACCTTTTAGAGTATTGTATCCCAGGATCTTTGGTTCTTAGTAGAGGTTGCCAGGGCTTATGTGATCTTAACTATGATTTCTTAGTATGTGAACTGCTTTTTTTCTGGATCTTTCTAGAATTTTTTCTTTGATGTGTTAGCTCTGGATTTTGACCAAGACATTACAGGGGTTATTCCTCTCAGAGTTTCTTTTAGAAGGTATTTGATGGATTCTGTCTCTCTTGCCTTTGCCCTCTGGTTTTAATAGACCTGGGTAGTTATAATTTCTTGAAATATAGTGTTAAACTAATATCTAAAAATTATAGTTTCAGGAAACCCAGAGGATGAGATGGATAGACAGTGTCATGGAAGCAATGAATATGAGCTTGAACAGACTTTAGGAGATAATGGAGGATAGAAAGGTCTGGCATGATGCAGTGGTGTCACAAAGAATTGGACATGACTGAAAGATTAAACAATAACAACAATCTTATATTTTGTGTTTTTCAATACTTAGTTTTGTTCTAGTATTTTGTATTGTTCAAAAAAATACTTTGCCTTTTGGTCTAATACATTATTGATTTGTTTGGTTCATTTTGATCTTTTCAGGGATTCTGCTACATGGACAAGGTTTACTTCTTTCTTTTCTAAGCTACCATACTAATTTCAATCCTTTCCTCAATAACTCCTCCCCTCTCTCTTACTTAATATATTCCATAAGGAAGAAAGAAAGAAAGAAAGAAAGGAAGAAAGAAAGAAAGAAAGAAAGAAGGAAAGAAAGAAAGAAAGAAACCCCAACTGGGGGTGGCTAGGTGGCTCAGTGAATAGAGAACTGGCCCTGGAGTCAGGAGGACCTGAGTTCAAATCCAGCCTCAGACACTTAACACTTACTAGCCATGTGACCTTGGTCAAGTCACTTAACCCCAATTGCCCTCCAAAAAAAAAAGCAAAAAAGAAAGAAATAAAGAAACCTCAATTATAGTTTGGGGTGGCTAGGTAGCTCAGTGAATAGAGCACCAGCCTTGGAGTCAGGAGGACATGAGTTCAAATCTGGCCTCAGACACTTAACACAAAACTAGCTGTGTGACCTTGGGCAAGTCACTTAAC
>NW_027187299.1:4519105-4530544 GCF_028583685.1 Petaurus breviceps papuanus
GTAAAAGAGTATACAACCTCATGTAGGCTCTCTATATAAATTCACATTAAACATATTTTACCTTAATAATATTGTAAAGATGAATTAAAACCAATGGGAGAAGCCACAAGAAGGAAAAAAGAGAGAAAGAAAGAGAGAGAGAGAGAGAGAGAGAGAGAGAGGAGAGAGATAATAATGCCCATAAAGAAAAGAAAGAAAAGAGCATCAATAAAAAACATTAAAAATATATATATATCTTCCATGCATTCATGTACTTTCCTGGAAAGTACTCTTTTCCTTAGAATCTCTGCTTTTTAAAAATAGACTTAGATTAGCTATATATATATTTAAATTCTTGGATGTTTTCTTTTATATACTTGTCTCTGTAACTTTAGTTTCAGTGTTAAGGCTAGTCTCTGCACTTTCAAATTCTGTTTGATGTTGTCATGGGTCTCTTGGATTCTTGAGGTGATCTCTGCCTCCTGAAGTTGGCCACATTCCACTGGATTTTTGAATGTCAGAGTCCTGGACCTTCACAGTCCTTCTCTAGTATCTTAGGACAAAATAATAGGATCTCAGAGCTCCTGGACCTGGACTATCACAGTGTGAGCAACACCCTGCTTCCTGATGCTTCTTCTTGCCACTCAAACCTTCGACATCTCCACTCTGGGACTTTCTGATCACTAGGGATTTCTCTGGTGAGCCCTTCTCTCTTGCTCCCACTAGACAGAGCTTTGTATCAGGTAGGCAGCATTGAACCTAGAATCAGGAAGACGAATTCAAATATGGTTTCAGACATTTTATAGCTATATAGTAACCATGGGCTAGTCACTTGACTTCCACCTGCCATGATTTCCTCATTTTTAAAATAGGGATAATAATAGCATAATAGAATCAAATGAGATCTATTTGTAAAGTGCTTAGCACAGTGCCTGGCAAATAATACATGCTTAATAAATACTTGTTTCCTTTCCCCTCTTCCCTACAGATATTCCTGGCATTCTTTGGTCTACCTAGAAGGCTGTTCTCTTGGCACTGACTTTGTTTGGGGTCAGGGAAGGAGAGAGGCAGTTAACATTCTGTCCTGTTCTTTGGGTGGAAGAATTCACCTACTGTGGTTTCTAACTGGATTTCTTAATCAATATTTGGTGAACTTCAGGGTTTTGTTTGAATAGATATGTGGAGTTGGGAGATCTGCCCTGGTACAGGTGACCATTTGATGTACACTATAGTGCTGGGTGGTTCTATGTTGGGTGGTATTTATGAAACAACATGGATAAGAATCACCCAGGATGAGAAACCATAAAGGGTATATGATTTTGAATAATAAAAAGAGTAAAGATATTGAGTAAATAGCAAATTCATCAAAGTATCTATTTGGTATATGCCTAGCATCATGTCTAGCATATAGTAGGTGTTTAATAAATGCTGGTTGGGTGATTGATACTTGGTTAGATTTAACATTTATTATACAGTGTTTTCTATATTTAATTATATATGTGATGTTTTGGGGGCAGAAAGAGGAGGGAAAAAAACCTGTTGAAGAATTCTATATTCACTTACCCTAGAGCCAGAGTTTTGTATAACTGACTCCAAAGTGAAAGTTGAGATGTAATTTATAACCTCAGGAACTAATGAGTTTCCTAAAACACATTTTATTATTTTCCTTCATAAAACCAGCTTCTAGTTTTATTTGTTCATTTTTTCTTTCAATTTTGTTGATCTCTCTTTTGATTTTCAGAATTTTTAATTTGGTGGGGATTTTAGACATGTCTATTTTCAAATTCTATTTATCTCTTTAACTTCCTTCTTGTTTATTCATGGTTAGATTTAACTAGATCTTAAATGGGTAAATTAAGTTGCTAATTTAATAATTTTACTGTCTAATAAGACTCTAATAGTTTTACTGTTCATTTCCTCCTATAACTCATAACTTTTTAACTTTTCCTCCAAGGATTTGGATGTCATGACATTTGCTACTATGTTTCATATTAATATTACTTCATTGCTTTCTTTTATATCTCTTTTAATTAGGTAATTTTTGCTTTCGCTTTGTCTCAGACAAAGCAATTGTTACCCCTGATGTTTTTATTTCAGTTGGAGCATAATAGATTCTACTCCAGCTCCTTATTTTAACTGTGTATTTTTTTTCCTTTTCAACTATGTCTCTTGTAAATAATATATCTATGGATTCTGTTTTCTAATCCGTTCTGCTATCCACTTCCATTTTATGAGTGAGTTTATCCCACTTACATTCAAAGATATGATTGTTAATTGTTTATTTCCCTCCATCCTATTCTCTTCTATTAGTTCAGTTTTTTAACCCTGCCCCTTCCTCAAAAATCCATTTAGCTTTTAATCACTACTTCCTTTTATCTATCCTTTCTCCTCCCCCTTACCATCTCTCCCTTTCTGCTAGCCCCTTCCCCTCCTACTTCCCAGTTGGGTAAGATGAATTTCTACACTCAATTGTATATGTGTGTATGTATATAGATATTCATATATATGTAGATGTACATATATATGAATATACATTGTTCCCTTTTTGAACCTGTTGAAATGAGAGTAAGGTTCAAACATTACCCACTCTCCCTTTCCCCCTCAATTGTAAAAACTTGCTGGTGTGCCTCTTTTATGTAAGATAATTTCTTTCATTCTTCCTTTCCCTTTTTCTTCTCCCAGAACACCCTTCCATTTTTTTTGAGATCATTCCAACAAAATAGACTTATATCAATGCACTCTGCCTATGTAGACTCCTTCTAACTGCTCTAAAAATGAAAATGTTCTTAGGAGTTACATGTATCATCTTCTTATATAAGAATGCACAGTTTAACCTTATAAATCCCTTATGATTTCTTTTTTGTGTTTACCTTTTTATGCTTCTCTTTAGTCTTGTGTTTGAGTGTTAAATTTTCTATTCAACACTAGGTTTTTCATCAGAAATGCTTGAAAATCCTCTATTAAATATTCATTTTTCCTTACGTAGAATTGTACAGTTATGCTGGCATTTGGTTATGCTTGGTAATAATCCTATCTGCTTTTCCTTCTGGACTATCATATTCTAAGTTCTTTCCTTTTATAATGGTAGCTGCTAATCTTGTATGATCATGAACTGGTGTTATTGTTTTTTTAATTAGTTTCCATCTGCTTGCAGTATTTTCTCATTGACCTAGAAGCCCTGGAATGTGGCTAACAATATTCCCAGGAGTTTTCATTTTAGGATCTCTTTTAAGAAGTAATTGGGGGCGGGGCATGACTAGGTGCCACAGTGAGTAAAGCACCGGCCCCAGAGTCAGGAGGACCCCAGTTCAGTTCTGGCCTCAGACACTTAACACCCACACAAAAAAAACTAGCCATGTAACCTTGGGCAAGTTACTTAACCCCAATTGCCCTCCAAAAGGCAAAAAAATAAGTAATTGGGGGGTGGCTAGGTGGTGCAATGAGTAAGAGCACTGGCCCCTGTATCGGGAAGACCTGGGATCGGTTCTGGCCTCAGATACTTAACACCCACACAAAATAACTGGCCGTGTAACCTTGGGCAAGTTACTTAACCCCAATTGCTTTAAAAAAAAAAAGAATTGGTAGATTTTTTCAATTTTTACTTTGCCTTTGGTTCTATGATATCTGGGGGATTTTCCTTTATAATTTCTTGAAATATGATTTCTAGGATTTCTCTTTGATCATGACTTTCAGGTAGTCCAATAATCCTTAAATTATCTCTCCTCTAATTTTCCAAGTCAGTTGTTTCACCAATGATATAGTTCACATTTTCTATTTTTTCATTCTTTTGATTTTCTTCTATTTTTTTTTTTTAAGCAATCGGTGTTAAGTAACTTGCTCAAGGTTACATGGCCAGTTATTTCTGGGTGGGTGCTAAGTGTCTGAGCCTGGGATTTGATCTCCAGGTCATCCTGACACTGGAGCCGGTGCTCTTACTAGCTGTGCTACCTGGCCGCCCCTGTTCTATTGTTTCTTGATGTCCATTAGCTTCCACTTAAACAATACTAATTTTTAAAGTTATTTTCTTTAGTGAAGTTTTGTACCTCTTTTGCCAAAATGTTAAATTTCTTTTCATAATTTTCTTGCATTGTTCTTGGTTCTTTTCCTACTTCTCCCTCTGCCGTTCTTATTTTACATTTAAAATAATTTTTTCTTTTTAAAAAAATATATTTCTTTAGCTTTTTTAGGAGTTTTTCTTGGGCTTGTGTCCAAGATAGGGAAATGTTTCCTCAATTGTCCTAATTATTTAGTAGGAAAATAAACACCTGTGAGCCTTACCTTTGTTTTATTCTTCTCTGCTATTCCAATATACTATTGGATGCGTAGTAGGAGCTTGAACAACATTCACTGACCGATTAAAGAAGCTTAGTCTTATGCCTAGAGGGAGTTAAGTGACTCAGTAGATGGATACTGGGTCTGGGGTCAGGAAGATCTGAGTTCAAATCTGGCCCAGACACTAGTTTTGTGACCATGGGCAAGTCATCAACCTCTCCCTGTCTTAGTGTCTTCAACTATAAAATAGCATAATGATGCTATTCTCAGGATTGTTGTAAGGATCAAATGAAAAAGCATTTGTAAAGTGTTTTACCAGTACCTAGCACATTGTAGATTCTTAATAAATGCTCATTTCTTTTCATATGGTCATAAAATATATTTCTGCTATAGAAAATCATAGTTGGGGCAATTCATACATACCCTATGCATCCTCCAGATCACCTCAATTCAACTCAGTAACTGAATTTCATCGTAGAAATCTGGTTTGTTTACAGCAGAAAAAATTATGTTCAGGGCAGCTAGGTAGCACAGTGAGTAGAGCACTGGCCCTGGAGTCAAGAGGACCTGAGTTCAAATCTGGCCTCAGACACTTAACACAAAACTAGCCATGTGACCTTGGGCAAGTCACTTAACCCCAAATTCCCTACCTTCCCCCTTCAAAAAGCAAAAAAAGAAAAAGAAAAAGTTATGTTCTAGACTCAGAACAATATAGTAGATAGAGTGGATTTCAAGTCAAGAAGATTTGAATTTAAATCTAGCTTCAGATTCTTACCAACTGTGTGACAGTGGGCAAGTCACTTAAACTCTCTGAGGCTCAGTTTCCTCACTTATGAAATGAGGATAATAAACCATCTAAGGGTTGTCGTGAGGACCACCAGAGGGAATATCTATAAAGTGTTTTGAAAACCTTTAAAGGACTATATAAATATGCGTTCTTATAATGTCATTTTTATTACTCTCATTCTAATTCTAGATCAGATGGAATTAAGACACAAATGGCACAAGACAAGTTGCTATTCTGATATTTTGCTTTGTATTTCATTAGTTCTACAGACTATGGTGCAGACTGAGAAAATAGTTGCAATTTTAAAAATATTAGACTTCACTAAAACTTAAATAAACAATAAGAAAAAGAAAGATAAACTTAAATATTGAACTTAAATACAAAATAATAAAATAAAAAGAAAGCATAGCATGTGCACAGAAGAACATAAGAGAGGATTCAAAATATACAGCAATAAATTTCCATTTCACAAGAACCTATAATAAATACTGCATGTTTTGTTAAGAGCTGTCTATCTTTGCTTCCTTTTAAGTTTTCTTTTGTTCTCTGATGTGCACTTTTTACTTTGCTCTTTTTTCCCCTTTTCCTCCCCCCACCTGAGAAGGCTATAATTAAGAGCAAAGATTTTACACACACACACACACACACACACATATAGTATACATAAAGCTATATACATATATATGCATAACACATACATGTGCCCATACATACATATGTCTACATATACTTAGATATCTATAATCATACTCATATATAGACATACATTCATATGCATCTATGTAAGACTGTACTATACTTACCTGCATTGTTTCTCTGAGGGTAGATAACCTCTTCCTTCATAAGTCTGTCTTCTCCATATTTTTCCAAGTTCACAAGTTCATCATTTCCTATACCACAGTTAATATTCCAACTTCATACTGTCTAGTTATTTAAATAATACAAAACAACATTAATGAATATGGCTGACACAGTGTTGTTTCCCTATTTTTCTCCTTTGATTAAATCTATTTTAGCCTTACATTTATGTGGGATGATGATCACCCTCTCTCTTTTTCCCTAACAAATTCTACTCCTGATCTTTATTTTATGTTTGTGCATTTCTCTTATTTCCTGTCCCTACTGGTTCCTCTACTTTGCTTTTACCCTGTTATCTTGCCCTTCTATTATTTAACCTGCCCTCCCTCCAAGAATCCCTCCCTTATCCTCCCATTTCCATTAATCTAAACAACCTTCTATACTTTCCTTTATCCCATTCCCTCACCATCCCCTCTAAAAATCCCTCCCTTTTCCTCTTCCCCCTCTCTATCCCCTTAGTATTTTATTTCTTTCTGAATTTAGAAGACTTTTATACTCATCTAGATATATATGTATTGTTCCCCCTTGAACCCATTCCTGATGAAAGTAGGTTTCCAGAACTACCAGACTTTTCCCCCTATCTAATTTCTCTGTTTTGGTTCTTCCTCTTGCACCCCATTTGTATAAGATAATCTTTTTAGCTGTTCCTAAATGGTTTTATTTTTAAAAATAATATCATACTCAGGTCTACCCAATTTTTCTTTTCAAATTACCTAATTACTAATAACAATCTTAGACATACATTTCACATTTCCTCATATAAAATGTAAATTGTCTTTATTGAGTCCCTTGCAATTAGTTATTGATATGTACCTTGTATTTCTCTTGGATTTTATATGTCAAATCTTCTATTAAGTTCAGTTTTTTTAAAGAACATTCTGAAAGCTTGACAATTCATTAATGTATATATTTTTTTTCATTCAGGTTCATGCTTAGCTTTGCTGGGTATGATATTTTCAGCTGCAACCTCAGTTCTTTTGCTCTTCGATATATAGTGTTCCAAGACCCGCAATCTTTTAGTGTTACCACTGCTAGATCTTGTGTGAATCTAATTGTGGTGCCACCAGATTTAAATTTTTTTTCTTGTTGCTCATACTATTTCATCCTTGAAGTGGATGTCTTGGAATTTGACTATGGATCCTGTGGATTTTCAAGTGGTAAGCTGTGGATTTTTTCTTTCTACTTTCCCCTCTTCTAAAGTTTCAGGACAATTTTCTTTAATTATTTCTTGTATTATTATAACAATATTTTTTTTGATCATAGCTTTCAGTTACTCCAATTATTCTATGCTTTCCCTTCTTGATCTCTTCTCCAGATCAGTTGTTTTTCTTATGGGATATTTCACATTCTCTTTTATTTTTTCATTCTTTATTTTTTGTTTCATTATTTCTTAGTCTCTTATGACTTTGCTGGCTTACCTTTGCCCAATTCTGATTTTCAAGGCATTGTTTTCTTCCTTGAGATTCTGAATCCTCTTTTCTAAATGGCTGACTTTCTTTTTATATAATCTTCTTGTTTTTCTTGGATTTTTTTTTAGTTTTTCCTCAATCTCTCTCATTTGGTTTTAAAGCCTGTTTAAAGTTCCTCTATGAATTCTTTTGGGCAGGTGACCATTTGAAATTACTCTTTGGAGAAGGAGAGGTTTCTTTGCTTCAGTATCCTCCTATGAAGATGAACCCCATTCTTGTCTATTTTCATAGTAACTTTCAATTTTTGGATTCTTTCTCCTGTGTGTGTGTGTGTGTGTGTGTGTGTGTGTGTGTGTTTGTAATAGCTTAATTTTTGTAATCACCTCTGGTTCTGGGGTATGAGGGATGGTGACTCTGACCTCAGATCTTCCTTCAGTTCTCCCCTCTGACCTGGAGCTAAAACCAAGATCTCAGCCTCCTGTAATGCCCACAGCCAGCAGCATCCCAGACCCACTGCTTCTGCACTCATCAAATGTGTGCTGATTCCTTCTTACCCAGAGATACATCTCAGCAGCACAGTTGGCTCTGGCATTCCTTCCCAGGCTCAGACACCCAAACCCTTTCACTATCTAGGAGGTAAAAGTTCCTATGACTGGAGCCGAGGCTGCCTCTGAACCAAGGTAACCCTCACTGCTTGTTATTTAAGTAGAACTAGCCTGGAGGTGTTTATTCTTCACTGAGTCCAATTTTCTTCAGATTTTCTCTAATTGTTCCAGGAAGGAACTGCCTCTACTCTCATTTATTTTTACCACTCTATGTTTGCCCCAAGGTGCTTTTTTATCTCATTTGTGGGGGAAATCTGGAGAGGCTACAATTTTCTCACCTACTCCACCATCTTCCCAGAGTCCTTCCAGTTCAATACAATTATTAGGATATCAGCTCATTCTCTGTAGACATATATCATCCTCCTCCCACTTGATTTTTTTCTTCTTGTCAAGGTCTCTATATTTTGAAAGCATTTGATTTCATGTAGCTTGGTTATTATGAGTATTTGGGAACATTATCAAAATGTTATTCTTTAGATTTTATGAAACAATAACTCAAGGGTCTGAGCCAGCATAATTTATTGATTGAGTTTTCCAGAATATTTTGAGGTCTGTGCTTGTGGTATGGGGATTTGTTGTCTGCCAGTCCATGAAAGATAGTAAACTTTTGATATACAATTCTAACTGCGAGGTCAGGTCTTGTGAAACTTTTGGTGTCTATTAAATCTTTCAAGACACTGTCACACAGCTTCTATTATTTCCTTGTGAAGCCTCCCTTTGAGTCACCAAAAGCTTAACATAGGTTTGTATTGGATTTTGGGCTTGTCTTTTCATTAAAATTCAGGATAATATGTTTCCTGAGTTCATATCTCTCTTCTTCCTCTACTATTGCAGGAGATAAGTTATAGAGAATATGCAAGGAATTCAGTAAGCCTTGAGCCCCCGGACCAGGGAATACGTCTTTTTATTTCCCTAACTGCTGAGCAAAAATTGACCCCTCTGCTCTACAATAATACAGTATGAAAAATTTCTCCACCGGTCATTATTTCTCCTTTTTACCCACTACTCCACAGCAAACACTTCCTCAGAATCCTGTAAAAGTCAGCATATTTTATCTTAAGACAAAACCCATTGTCAAAGCTCAGACAGCAAATAAACAAGGCTTAAGAGAACAGGAAACTCCAAAAAGTAATGCTAGTTCACAAGGCAGCAATAAGGCAGAGGGAAGTTCAGAAGGAAAGTGGATATATTCATGATGTCTCAAGTAATTCGAGGTAATCGGCACAGTCAGCCAAACAGCAATTTCTTCAGCAAGCCAGGCAGCGATCCAGGTGCTCACAATTGTAGTCAGTTGGGTTAATATCATCCTTTCTCTTGTAACTAACTCCCACTGCAAATGCCTATAAGTCCAGTAGCAAATATATTGAGCACAGCTGCTCTACCTTACTCTGAGTTGTCAGATGTTGCTGCTGCTGCTGCTGCTAAGTGGTGAAGCAATTAACAAACAAGCAGATTAGATAGATAGACAGATAGATAGATAGACAGACAGATGGTGAAAGAGTGAAAGAGAGATCATAGATAGAGAGAAAGAGAGAGATAGTCAGAAAGACAAATACATTTTTTTAAAAAATAGCTGCCCTACTGCCATTGGTTTTGCTTAGGAAGCCCATGCTGGTACTTCCCCTTTTGCCATGTTGTCCATGGCCTAACTTCAAGGGCTCTCCAGATCCCTCTCTTGTTTAGAACTCCCACAATGCCCAGCTAGAGTTCAAACTCTTTGACCTAGGAAGTCAGCTACATGTTCCCCCACGCCCCATAGGGTGGGGCTTCCATATCTATAATCTGCATTGATTGCTAAGTAAGACTCTGTAAGGAGAACCTTCTGTAGTTTCTGATCTAGTCCTGAATTTCCATCATAAGCCCCTTTGATTCTTCAAATTCACATGACTAAATCAGTTGTTTGAAGCTTCTCTGTTGGCTTATTGTTCTCTGAATTTGGGAAGACTAAGGAAGGCCTTTTTATTCCACTTCTTTTGTTGTTGTTCAGTTGTTTCAGTTATGTCTAACTTTTCAAGACCCCATTTGTGTTTTTCTTGTGGTTTTTTTTTTGGAGGGAGGATTGCAAGGCAATTGGGGTTAAGTGACTTGCCCAAGGTCACACAGCTAGTTAAGTGTCAAGTGTCTGAGGCTGGATTTAAACTCAGGTCCTCCTGACTTCAGGGTCAGTGCTCTATTCACTGTGCCACCAAGCTGCCCCCATTTGTGTTTTTCTTGGCAAATATACTGGAGTGGTTTGCCATGTCCTTCTCCAGCTTATTTTACAGACAAGGAAACTGAGGCAAACAGAATTAGGTGACTTGCCTAAAGTCACACATCTAGTAGGTGTTACAGACTAGATATGAACTCAGAAAGATGAGTTTTCCTGACTTCAGGTCTTTCCTGATTTCTAGCCGCCCAGAAATCTTGTGTAGGGAAGGAAAATAATGGAAAGGGGAGTCCTCAATTTCCCCCCACTTGCAAAATGAGAATGTCTTTCCTTGTATTCCACCCACTTCAAAGGGATACAGGAAAAATTTTAATATGTCTATGGGATAGATGGAGCCTCCTGGCATTAAACCTTTATAAGCTGAACATACTACAAGGAATCAAAAGAAGGTCTAATCACTCACAAAGAAATCACATTTATCTAATAATGAATCCAGTAGGATGAATTAAAGCAAGAAACTGGAATCAGGGAAGTTTGAAATTGGATCCTTTATTTTCCTGCAAAATAGGTATTTTGATTTTCACTTCTTGTTTTGTTTACCTGCTGAAATGGGGAAAAAAGAAGCCTCTGGTAAAGATTACATAAGATATGCTCACATCAAAAATCCTATTTATTGTCTTAGCTCCTGGTGACCTCTGAGATACTGTGGGTATTATTCACTGTGTCCAGGAAAGCCAGGGATCAGTGAGCAGAACAGATAGACTGGGCAGCTAGAATTTTATGAATTTGTTTTTACAGGACCAGAGGCACTTATCCACATTACTGACTAATGGCTTGCATAACATCTCAGTTTTTTCCAGTCCTGCTTCTTTCACAACCCTTAGCAGGCGTGGGGGAGGGAGGGCGGTTACCCTCTCCATGGGAGGGAGAAAGCAACTGCAGGTGCACCCATTGGATTCCTGCTCCTTTCTGTTTGGTTTGCTTCTTCTTTCACTATAAAAGGAAGGCTGGAGAAACACTGTGAAGCATCTCCAAAGTTGTCATTTATGAATGTGACCATTACAGCAGGACTGTACTGATGGGTTAGTTGGTGCTAGTGGTATTAGGTACTCAAAAGGAAAAATCAGGCTACCCATGAAAATAAATGACCCATACAAGGTACTGCCTGACAATGAACATGGCTCCTATAACAAAGGAGTAAACATCAAATAGAAAATACTTACTGAATTGTCACACTTATGAATTCATGCCTTTTGATTTAAGTGGCAAAGAATGTTCTTGCTTCAACCAGAACCATAGGAAGGCATTTAATATTAATTGAGGAAAGAAGGAAGGAAGGAAGGAAGGAAGGAAGGAAGGAAGGAAGGAAGGAAGGAAGGAAGC
>NW_027187299.1:4530644-4613919 GCF_028583685.1 Petaurus breviceps papuanus
GAAGGAAGGAAGGAAGGAAGGAAGGAAAGAAGGAAGGAAGGAGGGAGGGAGGGAAGAAGAAGGGAAGAAAGGAAGGAAGGAGGGAGGGAGGGAAGGAAGGAAAGAAACAAATATTTATTAAGTACCCTTTTAGGGCTTATAGCTATCACTTGATACATCACATGACAGTTATTCTGTCATTGGTGGGGAGGTTTCACTACCCATGAAACCGTCAGCATACTCAGGCAACTCTCTTTCCACATCTACCTGCAGGTACTTTCTTGTCATCCATCTTTATGAGTTGCTAATGGAACCTCTAATGACTTTTTTGACTCTTCAAAGTTCACAAGATCTAAACCAGGTCAGTTCCATTTCTATTTACTTAGTTGGCTAAGATTAGGGAAAAACAAGCACAAAAGAAATAGAGGTTCCATGTACTCAGAGTCATATGGTGCCAGAATGAGAGAATGCAGCTTACTGCCACAATGCCCTCCAGAAACTCACAGTAGTCTTTGCCTTGCTTGCCCTAGGTAAGCAAAGACCAAAAGCCCGACAGAGGTAGCAAATCACTCTTTTTCAATCACATTCAATTCCAGCTGAGCAGCTCATGCACATATAAGTATTTTAAAATATTGTCAAGGAAAATACAAGGCAATTATGGTTTTGAGAGAGGAGGAAGGCGCCAGCAGCTGGGAATATCAGGAAAAGTCTCATGGAGGAAGCAATATTTGGTTTCAGCTTTGAAGGAAGCTAGGGATTCTAAGAGACTGAGCTAACTATCCCTGCTCTCACTGGGCCTATAGTCTAGTAGGAGGACGTAGGAGAAGGAGGATACACATCTATGCCAGAGTAAGGTTGAGATTCAGGGAGAAGGTGAAGTGAATTAGCTTTTATCCTTTTTGTGCATGTGTGTACCATCAGATGCTTCTAATGCATTCAGTAAACCTAACAGTTAGCAGGGGAGTGTGGAATAATGTTTCTTTCTTGAGATTCTAAACTGGATAAGCACAGCTAACCCTACTCTTCTGGCCGTAAGTCCTTCTGAGCCCTGTGTTTATGTGACTTCCATCAAATTACTTCCTCCTTCTGTGAGCCTGTATTCTCCTGGGTAGAAGTAGAGAACTGGTAATATTAAAGATGCTAACATTGAGCTGAAGATTAAGTGATTTCAAAGTCATGCAAAGCACTTTGCCAATATAAAGTGCTGTTGAAATGGGTAATACCGGTCAATTAAAACAAAATCAGTTAAGCAAAGAACCTGTTCCTAATATTTCAAAGAGTCACTGCAATTAGCTTTAAAAAAATCATTTCATTATCTCCTCCCTGTCAATTTATGTGCCTTGACCCAATGTAATTTCATCGACTCAAGGGACAAAATCTCACTACTTCTCTCTGGAGGCTTTTCCACAGCCTAATAGATCTTATTCTTTAAATGTTTCCTCCAGTATCCAGCCTTTATTCATTCTCCTTCTGACCAAAGTAATAATGATCTGACAATAGAGGTGAGACTGTGGGACCTTAGCATGATGACTTATAATGAGAGGTCCCTTCTCCTGCAGCATCATCAGCAGAGACCATGTTCTATCTGGAGCTTAGGGTTTCTGTCCATCAAAGTGTTCTAGTATAGGGTCAACTCATAATGACGATAACTTACATTTATACAGTGTTTGATGTCTATCCATTAGATCAGTGATTTAGAACTAGAAAAGATCTGAAAGGTCATTTAATCCAGCCCTTTCATTTTGTAGATGAGGAAATAGAGACCCAGTTAAGTTATTTAACTATCACCTGTGGCTGCAAGAAGCTATAACATGTGCAGCAGCCACACCTGGTAAAGCTATCTTGGTAGACAGGCTAACCCACGCTGAGGGTAACTGACAGACCTCAAAGCCATGGGAGAGTTAGGGTGAATGTCTATCCCAAGCATGTGAATACTTTCCCAGGTGGAATGGGTAGATGAGAACAATTTTTTCCAATGACTATTAAGGTGACTGAAGAAAGTTTGATCAGATATGGAAGACACCAAGATCATCCACTGCATCCTGGGCCATCACTAGTCATCCTGACTTTTGTGCCACCACTGGACTTCAGCTTTCGAAGAGAGAGTGAGGCTTATGCCTTTACTCAACTGTGCCTCACTTAAATCCAATCCATGGGTGAGTCAGGACATCACCCCATGATATTATTGGTCCTTTTCAAAAATGAAGGAGAATCGGGGTGGCTAGGTGGCACAGTAAATAGAGCACCGGCCCTGGAGTCAGGAGGGCCTGAGTTCAAATCCGGCCTCAGACACTTAACACAAAAAACTAGCCGTGTGACCTTGCACAAGTCACTTAACCCCAATTGCCCTCCAAAAAAAAAAGCGAAAAAAATGAAGAAGAAGCAACAATAATACCAGGAGTAAACTATAGATCCAGATTTGGAGTCTAGGTCTTCCTTTTACTTCTAAATCTAGCATCCTTTCCATTACACCATACTGTGCTTCAATACAGAGGAGGATGTAAAGGCAATTATCTCCATTTTATAGGCAAAGCAACTTACGTTTGGAGATTAAATGACTTGTCCAAGGGTACGTATCTAGTAAGTCAGAGAACTAATCTCAGGTATTCTGATTGCAAGTGCAGTGGGTTTTTTTTCCTCTTATTTTTCACCATTCAGAATTTAGTCATCTTCAGATATCAAGCATAATTGAAGGAATATATGCTATAAACCAGGAAAAAGATTAGAGATCACCTCATCCAAATCTTTTAGCTTAAAGATGGGGAAACTGAGTCCCACAGAGGTGGAAAGATGTGATCATTAAGTTATAATTGAAGGAAATCATAGGATTTTCGTTTGAGACAATATGATACAAAGAAACAAACATTGGCTCAGGAATCAGAAGACCTGAATTCATATAGAAGTATGTACAGAATGATTTTATATATATGTATGAATATATATTTTATATGTAGGCATACACACATACATATTTGTGTCTAATGGTAGCCATCTCTAGGACAGAATGTGGGAAGGGGAGAAAAAAATTACATGATAACTTTATTATATATTTAAAAGGAATAGCAAGTTGTAAATAATACATTTGCAGTTTCATGTGCAATCATCTTTTTTTATACTATATTATGGAAGTGCTTGTTTTATTCCATAAATTAAAGATAAAATAAAAAATAAATTCTTCCTCTGATGCTTTCTACCCGTTTGACCTTGGCAAGTCACTTTATTTCCCTGGTCCTCAGTTACCTCATATGTAAATTAAGGGGGTTGGACTAGATGACCTCAGAGGCCCTTTCCAGCTTTAAATCTGTGATCCTGAAACAAAGTGTTTCATTTTTATATTGCCTTTTCATGAGCAGCAGGGGATCCCTTTTACTTCCCCTCTGCATTGACATCTTTTTAAATATAGACCCTGGGAACTGTGCCATGCTATTTTCCCTTTTACTTTTAAGATTGCATTGGTTGGTTTCTAAAAGTCCTGCTAAGATACTTTTCTAAGAGTCAGCTTTACGGTGTGCTCTGTTTTCCAAGAATCACTGCCTGGTAGAAGAAAGCAATACATTATGTGAACATGACCAAAGTTTTTGTTTTGTTTTGGGTTTTTTTTTTTTGGCCAGAAATTGGGTCATCAATCCTTTTTTCCTGCCCATGGGAATGAGGGCAGAGGAGCTGCATGGCAGAGGAACCTGCTTTGGAGGTCAATTTGTGTAGTATGGGAATCTGTGCAATGATGAGAGTATCGGCCATTTCTTATAGACACAGAAGTAATGTATGTTCATTATTATTATTATTTTTTTTTAAAGCAATAGGGGTTAAGTAACTTGTTCAAGGTTACACGGCCAGTTATTTCTGGGTGTGGTGCTGAGTATCTGAGCCCGGATTTGATCCAGGTCATCCCGACACTGGAGCCGGTGCTCTTACTCTCTGAGCCACCTGGCCGCCCCTAAGCAATTGGGGTTAAGTAACTTGCTCAAGGTAACACGGCCAGGTCTTTCTGGGTGGGTGCTAAGTGTCTGAGCCCGGGATTCGATCTCCAGGTCTTCTCAACACTGAAGCCGGTGCTCTTACTCGCTGTGCTACCTGGCCTCCCCTTGTTCATCATTATTATTGATGAATGTCATTATACTTTATTCTCTCTGTTACAACTAATGTTGATATGAGTTACAAGGTTAAAAACTAGAGGGTGTGCCCCTTTGCTTCAGTAGATTTTTAGCTGTGGAACCTATGGTAAGGGGTTAAGAGGTAGTTTGATATAGTGGATAGAGTGTTTCTTTGGGAGTCAAAAATATTAGAGTTTGAATATTGCCTCATATTCAGACACTCATCAGCTCTGGAATCCTGGGCAAGTTAGAAGATCCTAAGGAGAATGTGGACATTTAGCTGCACAAGATAATAAAGCATCGATGGGCTACATTGGAGGGAAATAGCCACGCTTTGGGTATCCAAGTCCTCTCTCACCTAATACTGGATTCTTATGGTATTATTTTCATTGATTTATCTATATGAATAAAAGCAATTACTGGCCACCAAAAAAATTAAGGAAAATACAAGGTTTCTTCTTTACTTCAATGGCATATAAAAAGAGGCCATTCTCAACTTTATTATAGAGAGCCAGAAAACAGGACACAGAGAATAAAAAAAAGTTTTGTGGCAGTATTAATTGAGGAAGAATTGCCTTAAGAGGATTCTATATGGGTTATGCCACAGGGGAGAAGTAAAGTGGGGTCTTTCGTTGTGGTTAAAAAAATACTCTTGTGTGGCTAAAAATACCATCAGTTGATAGACTGTATGTTTATTTCCTCAGTTTCTAAAAGTATCTCTGGGGATGAGGTCCCTGGGGGAGAGAAATCTTGGGGGACTCTATGTAGTAAAAAGCAGAGTAGGATTTTTTGCAAACTTAAGATGAGTCAGTGAATGAGCTGGCAGGAGGGAACTTGTGCATCCTGGTCTCTCAGTTTCACAGGGACAAATTGAGCTAGGAGGAAGTGTATTTACAGTGAGAGATGTAGAATGTTCCCCAGAGATGGTCAGACATGAGACAAAGAGCTTGTTTGCCACTTTCCAAGGCTTAACTGTGAATTGTGGAAGAATATGATGTGGGGGAACTCCTATGAGGGCTGGGCATTTCATCTGGGATTAGACAGACAGACAAACATAAAGACAGACAAACAGATAGCTAGCTAGCTAGATAAATATACATAGATATACACACACACATATATATATATACATGTCTGTGTGTATATGTATATACGTATACATGCACACATAGAGAGAGCTATATATAGCTATATTTACATATAGATCTATCAATATATAGACAGAGACAGACAAATGGAAAAAGAGATATAGACAGAGTAACAGAAAGAGTAACAAAGAGAGAATTTTTACAATTTATATTGCCATTCATTCAGAGAAAATGATTCCCAACTTCATAAAATTGCCCTCTTCCCTACCACGTTCTCTTAGATTTTGCTGTTGAGTATTGGAAGGAGGTGTACAACCCCTTGTCCCATCCAAACAACATTTTGCATTTAAACAAATTAAAATATACTTCTTCCCAGTTCCCAGCTTGATTTGTCTCGCTAAAATCAGAGATAAAAGTTTGAGATAGGGTTTGTGGGCTATCCTCCCCAAAAAGGGTTATTATAAGAAGTGATGAGGGCAAGGAAGAGGGAAAAGGGCAGAAGGAATGCTTCCTGTTTCTTTGCCCCACCTCCACCCTCTTAGCTAGAGACTTGCTTTCAATGGAGCTGCAGGTAAGGATTCTAGTTCCTGGGGCACATTTATTTAGGGAGGATGAGAGTGGCTAAGTTAGGATATGGATCTAACCTTATTATTTCATTGCTCCAAAGAGTATTCAGTGTCTCCTGCGGTAAAAGCACACACTTAGCCTAGCATTTAGAGCTGTCACAATCCTACCTTTTTAGTTTTATTTTCTATTACTACCCTTTGTGCACCATAAATTTCAGCTAAGTAGGGCTCCCTACTTGCTCCTAGGAATCCTGTGTTTTATCTCTTGCTTTTGTGCTTTTCCCTGTTCTTGGAATGCACTTGACCTTATCTCTGTCTTTCAAAATTCTTATCTTCCATCCACATTTGGCCTACGTATCATCAACTTTTCCTTGATTTCCCCTTCCAGTAGCTAGTGCTCTTCCCCTCCTCAAATTATTTTATGTTGCCTTATCTGTGTACTTACTGTGGGTTCCTAGAGGAACGTAAGCACCATTCTGTCAGAACCCAGAACTTTCCCTCCTCACCTGAACTGCCCAAGGCCCTCCTGGTAAGATTCTACCTTGAGACCAAACCCCTATTGAAAATAAAAGCCTACCTGACCTCATTCATCAATGAGTTCATCAAACTTTCCTGATCATACCTTGCCTATCTCAGTGATTCTGAACCTCCAAATTAAACTCATTCTCTGTTTCCCATGGCTTGATCTTTTATTCCCTTTCCCCCTTAGCCAAGCCCATAATATATCATGCTAAAGCTATTCATCCTTTCCACTGTGCTCTCTGGAATGCTTGCTCCATAGATAACTTTCTTCTTAAATCTCTTCCTTTCCCACTCCTTCCATCTTTCTCTCACTAAATTTTGACTTCCTTAGAATGACAGCTTCCCCAGTCTTCTTTTCCAGCATTGGCTGTACTTTTGCCAATTCCATCCCCTGCCCCCAATCCATTGGTTGAAGTGAAGGAGTCATAATACTTCTTGCTCCACATTGCCATGTCCAGGTTCTCTCTCCACCATTATCACTCAGTAGTTTTGTCTCGTTTGAGATTATTCAATCCAGATCAACTACCCAGTCAAAATTCTGGTAGCTCTTGTCTACTGACCTACAGAATGTTTCCTTAATGGATTCAGTGACTGGCTTACAGTTTTTCTCTTCTCTGTAACTCTTGCCTTCGTACTAGGGGAATTCAGTTCACTCTCAAAGACTCTAAGTTCACAATTCCTTAATTTTTTCATTTCATATTCCCTACTCTTTGACCTTACCTTTTTCACACAGAAAAAAATGGTCATACCCTTTATCTTACCATCACTTGCAAATGTACCACTTTTGTGTTCATGAACTCTAAAACTCCCTTATCTGATCACAATCTATTGTCATTGCATCTTTCCCCCCTGCCTTACAACCCCACAGTTTGTTCTATGACATCACCTTAACCTCCAATCCCTTGATTTCTCAGCTCCTTCCCAGGTTTTCACTCTTGTACTAGCTGTGCTCTTCTTCCCTTCCACATCTTGACCCCTTGATGAACTGGCTCAATTCAATATTGTTTCCTTTTCTTGAGTCCCTTACCCCTTGTCATATTGCCAATATTACCCTGCAAAGCCATTATTCTTGGAATGCTTTTATCACCTGCCACCTTCATTCTCACTGCACCAAGACTATCCTTTTATACCTCCCTAATTAACTATCAATTTTACCCCCAGCAGCTCTTATCAACCTTTTAACCTCTAGTCAAACCTCCCATGGCTCCACTTGCTCCTCTCCTCTCAGATGATAACCTTGCCTCATATTTTACTGAAAAAAAAGAGGTCATTCACTGAGAACTCTTTCTTTTCTCTTCTTCCTCATCTCCCATATCCCAGATGCTTTCTGCCACTATCTCCTCCTTCACCTTTGTCTCACAAAGAGATGGCCTTTCTGCTTGCTAAGGCAAACCCTTCTAAATGCACAATTGATCCAGCCTATCTTCTTCAGCTGATTGCCTCCTTCTTCATCCCACCTCTTTCACTTATTTTCAATCTCTCCCTCTGTGTTGGTGTAGCAGCAAGCACCCCAAGCGTCCTCAGGGTTTGCCGCTACTACAGGTTCTTGGATCTGCTTTGTTAAAGGAAAGCAACTCAAAATGGGTTAACAAGCTTACTTTAATCAGTCAGACATATATCGTTTACCTTGTTCAGGAGAAAAGGTCAGCACCCTGAACCTCAAAGTATACAGGCATAATTATCAAGACAGAAACATCAAGTAGACAGATTTCCAAACTGTCCAACCCTTACATCCATACCCAGTCAACATCTGGGTTTCCACATTCTGGGTTTTTCAAAGCCAGGGGACTCTCAACAATGGCTTCCCAGAATTCAGATCAAATCACAGAACACTTCTCAAAGTGAGTCCCAAAACAAAGCTACACATCAGGGCTTATATAGCCTTCTCCTGGCTCAGAAAATGTAACAACCTTATTGACTCACTGGCCAATCAAGAAGTATCTACTGAAAAACAAGCCTCCCACCCAAGGCTTCAGGTGCACATTAGCCTAGGGGCAGGAAAGATCTTTAAAATTTACATTCTTATTACAGTTGGCTGCTTCCATATTGCTGACAAAAATGTTTATGTGCTCCCCATTCTCAAAAAGCCCTCAGTTGATTCATCCATCCTCACTAACTATACTTTGATATCTCTTCTCTCTTTTGTGGCTAAACTTTTTTGAGAAGACTATGTTGATGCATCCATTTCCTTTCCTCTCACTCTTTTTAATTCTCTACCATCTGGTCTCTGACATCGTTAAATTGAAGCTGCTTTCTTTAAATTTACCAATGATCCTTAATTGTAAAACTGATGAGCTTTTAAAAATTCTCATCCTTATGGGAGTAGAGACAAGGTGGTGGAGAAAAAGCAGCAACTCACCTGAGCTCTCCCCCAAAAACCTCTGAATGCCTTTAAATAGAGTCATAAAACAATTCATGGAGTGGCAGAACCCACAAAAGAATGGGGTGAAATAATTTTCCAGCCAAAGACAACTTAGAAGGTCAGCAGGAAAGGTCTATCACACCTGGGTGAGACTGGAGCATAGTCCAGTGCAGGCCACACCAACACAGACAAAACCCCAGCAAACCAGGAGCAGACCTTGGGAGCCACTGAATCATCATCAGTAGCCGTCACTTTCAGAGCTCTCAGCCCACAGACAGTAAGGGGGTGAAACATCTTGTCAGAAGGAGGTCAGAAGGATCTCTTTGCTAACCCTGAGGCAGGATCATGTTGCTTTGCCCATCCTCGGATCTGAATGTCAGTTCTAGGGTGAGGAGGAGCACTAACACACCAGCACTTGTGGCTTCAGTGGAGCAGGGACTCTCAGTCACAGTTCCAGGGCAGAAAAGAATGTTTGTGGTCACTCACAGACCTTGTACAGGCCAGGAGAATAGTAAACACACCTCTCCTTAGATCATGCCATCTTGGAAGAATGGAAAACTGGCAAGTCCCTAGAATTACCTCTGAAAATAGCTGCCAAAAATGCCTGGAGCGTGGGATAGTGCATGCTCCATCCTGGAAGCAGAGTCCTCCTTTATCAGAGAGTTAAAAGTCAAGAAATGGACTGGTAAAATGAGCAAACAACTGAAAATAATTCTGACCATAGGAAGTTACTATGGTGACAAGGAAGATCAAAACACACCCTCAGAAGAAGATATAACAAAGCAACTTCTACATCCAAGAAAAATATGAATTGGTCTTAGGGCATGGAAGAGTTCATATAGGATTTTGAAAATCAAGTACAAGAGGCAGAGGGAAAAATTGTGAAAAGAAATGAGAGTGATGCAAGAAAACTGTGAAAAGCAAGTCAACAGCTTGGTAAAGGAGGCACAAAAAAATACTGAAAAAATAACATTTTAAAAAAGAGACTAGGCCAAATGGTAAAAGAGCTACAAAAAGCCAATGAAGAGAAGGATGCCTTAAAAAGTAGAACTGGACAAATGGAAAAAGAGGAACAAAAACTCACTGAAGAAAAAACTTTAAAAAGTAGATTTGGCCAAATGGAAAGGGAGAAACAAAAGCTCACCAGAGAAACTAATTCCTTAAAAATTAGAATTGAGCCAAATGGAAACTAATGACTTTATGAGAAATAAACAATAAAACAAAACCAAAAGAATGAAAAAAAAACAGAAGAAAATGTAAAATATCTCATTGTAAAAACAACTGACTTGGAAAATAGATCTAAGAGAGAACATTTAAAAAGTATTGGACTATCTGAAAGCCATGATCAAGAAAAGATCCTAGATAACATATTTCAAGAAATTGTCAAGGAAAACTGCCCTGATATTTTAGAACTAGAGGGTAAAATAGAAATGGAAAATATCCACCGATTACCTCCTGAAAGAAATCCCCAAATAAAAACTCAGAAATTTTATAGCCAAATTCCAGAGCTCCAAGTAAAGGAGAAAATATTGCAAGAAACCAGAGAGAAACAATTTCAATATTGCAAAGCCATAGCTAAGATAACACAAGATTTAGCAGCTTCTACCTTGAAGGATCAGAAGACTTGGAACATAATATTCCAATGGGCAAAGGAGCTAGTGTTGCAACCAAAAATCACCTACACAGCAAAATTGAGTATAATCATTCAGAGAAATAAATTGATATTCAACAAATTAGAGAGGGGGCAGCTAGGTGGCACAGTGAATAGAACACTGGCTCTGGAGTCAGGAGGACCTGAGTTCAAAT
This sequence comes from Petaurus breviceps papuanus, assembly GCF_028583685.1. Classification (NCBI taxonomy): domain Eukaryota; kingdom Metazoa; phylum Chordata; class Mammalia; order Diprotodontia; family Petauridae; genus Petaurus; species Petaurus breviceps. Next base: position 4,541,062 of record NW_027187299.1, read on the forward strand.
CCAGCCTCAGACACTTAACACAAAAACTAGTCATGTGGCCTTGGGCAAGTCACTTAACCCCAACTACCCTACCTTCCCACTCCAAAACCACCCCCCCCAAAAAAAAAACAAATTAGAGGGCTTTCAGGCATTCTTGATTAAAAGAGCAGCGCTGAATAGAAAATTTGACTTTCAAATACAAGACTCAAAAAGCAGCATAAAAAGGTAAACAGGAAAATGAAATCATAAGGGATTTAATAGGTTTAAACTGTTTACTTTCCTACATGGGAAGATGATATTTGTAACTCATAGGAACTTTCTCATCATTAGTGCAGTTAGAAGGAGTATATCTAGACAGAGAGCATAAATGTGAGTTGAATATGATAGAATGATATCTAAAAAATAAAATTAAGAAGTAAGAGAGAGATGTACTGGGAGAAAGGGAAAGGGGGAGGTAGAATGGTTTATCTCACATTAAAGAAGCAAGAAAAAGCTTTTACAATGGTGGGGAAGAGGGAGTGAGTGAACCATAATCTTATCAGAATTGATTCAAAGAGGCAATAGTATACACACTCTATTGGGCATAGAACTCTATCTCACCCTACAGGAAAGTCAGAGAGGAAGGAGATAAGAGAATGGGGTATTTGTGATAGAAGGGAGGGTATATTGAGAGATGGGTAATCAGCACTTTTGAGGAGGGACAGAGAGAAAGGAGAGAGAGAGAATAGAAAAAAATAGGGGGTGGGGAGAATAGGATGGTGGGGAATACAGATTGAAGAATATTTTTATTTACTTTCTTAATTTTTCTTGAGGTAGTTTTTTCTGCTCTACACTTTCTTTCACAATATGACTAATATGGAAACTTTTTGCATGGCTACACATGTATAACCTATATTGAATTGTTTGCCTTCTCAAAGGGAGGAGTTGGGGAAGGATGAAGGAAGAGAATTTGGAACTCAAACTTTTAAATACAAATGTTAAAATTGTTTTTATATGTAACTGGGGAAAAGTAAAATACTGAATAAGTTACAAAAAAATTAAAACATTGAAAGTCAAAAAAAGAAAAATATTTTTCAAAGGAAAAAAAATGAAAATCCTCATCCTTGACCTATCTGTAGCTTTACCACTGTCAATCACCCTCTTCTTTTTGAAATCCTCTCCTCTCTAGGTTTCCATGACATTGTTCAATCCTGGTTACTCTTTCTTCTGGTCTGACTGTTTCCTCTCAGTCTTCTTTGATAGATCTTTATCCTATTCTTGTCTGTTAAGTATAGGTGTTCCTACAGAGCTCTGTTCTGGGCCCTCTCCTCTTCTCCTTTTATATTATTTCACTTAATGACCTAATCAGCTTTTATGATTTTAATTGTTTCTCTATAATGATTATTCTCAGATGTACTTGTCCAGCCTTAACCTTTCTTCTAACCTCTAGACTCAGATTTCCAACTGCCTCTTACCCTTCTCAGATTGGATGTTCTATAGACATCGTAAACTCAACATATCCAGAATTGAACTCATTATCCTTCTCCTCAAACCCTCTCCATTCTAAAGTTCCTTATTATTTTCAAAGATACCACCAATTTCTCTCCCTTACCCCATCCTCAACTCTTTACTTTTACTCTCACTCCCCATACCATATCCAATGGGCTGCCAATGCCTGGTGACTTTTACCTTCTTAACATCTCTCATGTAGACACCCCCATCCCTTCTCTCCTCTTAAACTGCCACCAGTGCAGGCCCTTCACTTCTTGCCTGGATTACTTCAATAGCTTGCAGTGGGTCTCTCTGCCTCAATTCTTTCCCCCACTGACATCCAGCTTTCATTCAACTGTTAAATTAATCTTCCTGAAGCACCAACTGACCATGTCATTCTATTCTCACACACCCCTTCTCCACCTCAATTAACCCCAGTGACTACCCATCATATCCAACAAAAAATACAAAACCCTCTGGTTTACATTCAAAGCCATTCACAACCTGATCCCCTTCTAAATTTTTAGTCTTTTTACTTTATCCTATATCCACTCCCCTAATTCCCCCAACAAAATCTGTGATGCGGGGACATCGGCCACCCTGCTCTCCCTATCGCAAAATATTTCCTCTTTCAACTCTGTGCATTGTCACTGTCTGTCCCTCATGCTAAAAGCGCTCTCCATGCTCCTCTTAGCTTCTTGCATATCCCAGATGACACCCCATCTTCTGCAAGAAGATTTTCTTGATTTCCCTTAATGTTAATGCCTTCCCTCTAATGATTATTTCCAATTCTTCCTTTATATATATATATCTCATTTGTATATGTTGTCTCCCCCATTAGCCTGTGAGCTTCTTGGAAGCAGGGACTGTCTTTTATCTTTCTTTGTGTCCCAGTCCTTACATAATGCTTAACACATAGTTAAGTACTTCATATATGCTTATTGTCTGGCTGACCAAGGGATAGGATTGTTTTGTCTTTGTTTTTGTAGTATAGTACCCTTCATATAAGGATTTGTTGACTTGTGCTAAATAATAAGCAAGCATTAAATTTACTATTAGATAAAGCATTTATTAAATGCTAATTTATTATTTGTCAGGCCCTATGCGGAGTGCTATGATACAATTACTAGCATACAAGACAGTTTGCATCTTAATGATGCTTATATTCTAAAAGGAGAAGACAAAATGTGAAGGTTAGGTACAGAGGTGGAGCAGGACTAGGTTACTGGTGAGGTGATAGCAGTATAGAGAGGAAGTTGCTCTGAGAATGATCCTCACAACTCTGTAGCAGATAATAAGGTATTATTAGTCCTACTCTTTACAAATTAAGAGACTCGGGGAGGTCAGGCAGCTTATCCAAGAACACCAGCCAAATAACTATTGACTAAGACAAAAGTTCATGTCTTCTGGCTTGCAGTATTTTTTCATAACCCTGCCTTTCAATTAATTGTTAAATGAGTGTGGGAATAAATGAATGAACCATGAATTAGCCATGCTTAGTTTAAGAGAGGGAAAAGCAGATTATTCTACAGATGGACCAAGTGAGAGGCAGCAGATGGCTACCACCTGAAGATGAAAGTGTGCAGTTGATAATGTAACGTCTCCTTTTATTTTGTGCTTAAGTAATGATTTTGATTTAAATATCCAAAAGAAGGGGATTTAGTATCTGCTAGTTCAACGAAATTTTTCTCATGATCATTCCAGGTTTATAGACCATGACCATTTTGTTTGAACTGTGTGGTGAGAATGAATGGATTAAATTCTATGAGTAGAATTGCTTTGACATTATTGGTGATGGGACTGAGGTGAGGAGGCAATTGGAGGGGAATATAAACTTAAGGCCTAGATTTAGCTCAACATAAGAATATGATCTTAATTTCAATATTGCAATTAATAGCTTTGTTTTGGTATCACTGAGCAATAGTCTTTATTTTTAACTTCAATATAAATATTTGGAGCTAATAACTAATCCCCAAGAGGAGAAGCCTGGATTAATACCCCAAAATAGATGGATAGGTAAGTAGATAGAAAGATTAGATGGATAGAAAGAAAGGAAGGAGGGAAGGAAGAAAGGAAGGAAGGAAGAAAGGAGGGAAGGAAGGAAGGAAGGAAGGAAGGAAGGAAGGAAGGAAGGAAGGAAGGAAGGAAGGAAAAAAGAAAGGAAGGAAGGAAAGAAGGAAGATGGATAGATGCTAGAGCATTTATCAGATACTTACTGTGTCAGGCACTATGCTAAGCACTGAGTATAGAAATACAAGGAAGCAAGATAGTCCCTGTCCTTAAAGCACTTACATTCTAATGGGGGAAGCTCCAGGGGCAGCTAGGTGGTACAGTGAATAGAGTGCTGGGTCAAGAAGATTCATTTTGCACTCTGGGCAAGTCACTTAACCGTGTTTGCCTCTGTTTCCTCATCTACAAATGAACTAGAGAAGGAAATAGCAAACCACTTCAGTATCTTTGCCACAAAAATCCCATATGAGGTCACTAAGAATCAAGCATGACTGAAATGACTGAACAACAACAAATTTCTGACTCTGAAGTCAATGATTTTTCCCACTGTACCATGCTGTCTCAAAAGCAGCAGCATCCATTTTCTCTTGACATTTACAATAACTAGAGGTAACTGACCTATAGTACAAATACCAAAGAAAGAACTAGGTCTGAGAGTCCTGAGGAATTGCCACTTCTCTCTCTCTCTCTCTCTCTCTCTCTCTCTCTCTCTCTCCCCTCTCTATGGCCCCACTTCATTTCCAAACTCCAAAATCAACAGCCACTACATGATCATCCTTCTCTTCCATCTTGAAGAGTTGGGAGTCAAGGAGCCAACAATTCCTTCCCCCTCCTTCCTCATGCCCCCTTCCTTGCTCTGTAAGTATTAGAATCAGCCAATGATAGTTACATAGGCATTGGTTTATGTGCTACATGCATGGGGCACACCCACACACACACAAACACACACACACATACACACACACACACACCATTTTAGAAGGAAAAAAATAGCCAGAATATTGACAGACCATTTTTGAAGAAGTGTAAGTTCCTAATTTAAATATTTCATCAGATATTCAAAGCTGTCTCATGGTGAATTGAGTCAAGGAAATATTCCAAAGATAACACAGACATCAGCTCAGCCATTGTTTTCAAAAGTGCTATTCTGTTGCTGAGACATTGATCTAATCTGTTCCTTTCTTCCATGGCAACAGTGAAATTTGAACACAGATGCACACACTGGTTGGACTGTCTTGACTGGTTGGATTATAGTATTTAATGTCATTTCTATTGACTTGATAATTTATCCTACATTGTCTTAAGGCACCTTTTTTATATAGTCTTGAATTGGTGTTTAAATCTTATACATTTGGCCATTTGTGGCCACATATCTCCCTATAGGGATTGTAAGGTCTTCGAAAGTAGGGACTGAGTTTAATGTTTACTTGTATTCCATACAAGGCCAAAGACAATGACTTGCATATCATAGATGATGAGTAAATTCATAATTATCAGTTGATTAATTTATCCAAAGAATGAGGAACTCCAAGTAGACCTCCACCCAAAAGAAAAAAAAAACAACAAAAAACCAAAACAATCCACATAGACATAGAGGAGAAATCCTGACCTCTATTTCCCAAATGCTTAGGGTTGTAAATGCAACTTACTCTCCATACTCTTTCCATAAAGGATATTCTCTAGGTTACATTTTTCAGAAGACCATGCATGAATCTAATATATGGTAGTGTTTCCTAGTATGTACTCTAATGGAATGAAGAGAGTCTGCAGTATGGTTGGTTGAAAGGCAACATTTGGAGTCTAGTGAGCTAAGTCATTGTAGATATTGGAGTGTTGGGAAAGGACACAGAGAGATGAAGACCTTGCTATCACATTCTGAAAGCCTGATTTTCTGTCTGTTTTCTAAGGATTGACTCCAGTATTAAGTAAGAGAATTTACTAAACTGTTGCACTGAGATTGAAAAGGAAGTAATTAACCAGAGGAGCTTTGAACTCTAACCTTTCAGCAGTGTCATAAGTAATCTGTGTGGCCTATTTCTACCATGTTGGAGAGAGAGAGGAGCCAGTAGGATCGATCAGTTGGGTGGTTAACCATTGTTCCCCTAGAAGCATGGGAGTTGGTAGCTTTTTGGGATAGATGCAAGGAACATTTTCTGCCTTATTCAATTCCTTGTTATTATTCTTCCTGCTTTTCTGTTTCACTAAATGACTTTTGAGCTGAATTCATGTGGCATCTAGCATGGTCTAGAATACATAAGCATTGGTGAGAGCTTGGAAGTATGGATTTGAATAGATTATGACACAAACAATATTTTGAACTTGGGTGTAGCTGAAAGGGATGCTGTATGTATAAACAGAATATTTGAATCCCTGACCTCTTTTTAGCTTGCTTGTTCTTTGTCTTTAGTCACCAGCATCTGTTGCCCTTCTAATATCTATTGCTTCTTTAATATTTCCCTAGGGCCAGACTGGTGCCTCTTTCCCACTCCTCCCTTCTCCCACCTCCAACCATTAACTTTTTAAACATCTGGGGCTATTTGCTCTGATTTCATATTCTGCAGTAGCAGCAACCCCTGAACATCTTCCTAATCTCTTTGGACTTTCCTGCGCATGGAGACCATGTGTCTTAAGTGTGCAATGGCCCTGTGGGAAGGTCTAAGTTTCATACAATATTATCAACCAACTGGAAATAACTTAATGCACAGGAATTTTATCTATTCCTCTGGTAATGAAAGAATACCCATTTGTGTATTATAGTCCTCTGGGGTAAATTTTTTTTTTAACCATATAGGGCTATTATATCTTACCTGGAAATGAATAGAGAGGCCAAATGCAAACTTGAAATAGCCTAAATAATGATAATAAAAAAAATAATTGCTAGCATTTACATAGCACCTTAAGGTTTTCAAAACACTTTACAAATATTACTGCATTTGATGTCTCAGCAACCCTGGGAGGTAGGTGCTATTATTATCTATATTTTTATAGATGAGGAAACTGAGAGAGGTTAAGGGATTTGCTCAAAATCACATTGCTAGAAAGTATCTGAGACCAGATTTAAATTCAGGTCTTCTTAACTCAAGCACTCTATCCACTGTACCACCTAGCTGCCTTGATGTGTGCCAAGACCTGAAGAATCTCAGAAAGTGCCTGAGGAATCAAGGGAAGGAACTAGATTGGAGATTCATTTATCAATTCTCTTAGAACAGTCAGATAGGCAACACAGTTGGTGTGCAGAGGTGGGAGGAAAATAGATGGAACTATTGAGGTTAATAAGTCTTCTCCCAAATACAACCTACCAAGACAAGTCTGGCAGTTGTTTCCAGGCCCACTCCAACTTGGAGTCAGCTGGTTTACTCAAGGGCAGTTGCATGTGCTGTTCTTACAGCATCATGATCTTCAGGAAGTTTTTAGCAAAGACAGTGTAAATGATTTTTCTCCACATATGACTATTGATCTGTCTGATGTCTCATCACCTTTGTAGAAGTCATAAAATGAACACAGCAGACAAGTCTTGTGGGAATACATGTAAGTCAACTTGAAGAAGAGGCTATGAGCCTTGGAGAAGATAGAAGAAACATCTCTTTTTTTTTTTTGGTGGGGAGGTTCCTAAGGTAGTGTCCCCATAGTTTAAAAGTAAGAAATTTATGTTCCTGGTCTAACAAGATTGTAGTTTGAAGCCACACCTTTCATCATTACAAGTATAGGATGGGAGGAGATGCAATTAGAAAATGGTTCATGTGAAAAAGCCTAGGGGTTTTAGTGGACTGTAACTTTTTTTTTTTAAAGCAATAGGGGTTAACTTGCTCAAGGTTACATGGCCAGTTATTTCTGGGTGTGGTGCTGAGTATTGGAGCCCAGATTTGATCCCCAAGTCATCCCGACACTGGAGCCAGTGCTCTTACTCGCTGAGCCACCTGGCCGCCCCTAACCAATTGGGGTTAAGTAACTTGCTCAAGGTTACACGGCCAGGTGTTTCTGGGTGGGTGCTAAGTGTCTGAGCCTGGGATTCGATCTCCAGGTCATCTTGACACTGTAACTGGTGCTCTTACTTGCTGTGCTGTGCTACCTGGCCGCCCCATGGATTGTAACTTTAACGTGTATTAGTAGTGTGAAGTAAAACAAACAAACAAAACATGAAAACAAAACTTTTTAAAAAGATAATGTGGTATAATGGAAAATCACTGGATATGGAATCAGAAGCCCTAGGTTCCACACTCTGTAGTCATCAATTTCCTTATCTTTAAAATGAAGGAGTTGAACTAGATGCTTTCTAAAGTCAATCCAATGGTCCCTCCTTCTCTGCCACTAATTAGGTGTGTGACCTCAGGCAAATAATTTAACTTCTCTGCACCCTTGATTCTGCATCTGTAAAATCAGAGCAAAGATACATTACCTATAACAGAGTGGTTATAAGGTCCAAATATAATTATGTTAGTGAAGTATTTTATATGTGTAATCTGAGATTCCAGTCAAGTATAGAATGTTTTGTATGAGACTTTCCTTATTGGTGGAAAGAAGGCTGATATTACTTTCTGTGACTTTGTGAGGGGGCAGAAATGGTGTAAGAACTTTGAAGGAGAGGGCCATTTTCCATCCTTTTTTTGAGAGTGAGACTCTGATGGTTCCAGATTCTCTCTGGTATTATGTCCAAGGAGTTGAGATAGAAAGACTATCTTGCAGACATGTGGGGGAAACCAATTCTTCAACATCTCTAATTTCCTACTTATATCCCCAGAAACTTCAGGAAATTTCCCTTTGGATAAGATTAGGACCTCCCTCTTGATGGAGTGAGATCCCAGTTCACTCTCATCTAAATAGAGGTCGTTCATTCTTGTGTATTTTCTGGCATATTCCAATCTGTAGAATTTCTCAAATTTGTAGAAGTCTACTTACCAACCTGTTCCCCCACCCCCATCCATCCCCAGCTCTTTTAAGTATTTTCTAAGACATGGACTGTCTCTTTGTGTTTGTCTTTCTATTTGTCATATGCTTGGGCAAATGAATTTATTCACCATTCACTATTTGTGATGGTCTTTTGTGTAATTAGCATTTGTCCAGAAAAAAATAAAATTGGTATGTGTTACCTAAGAACTATTCTCTCTTCCTTCCCTCCCTTAAGGAACCAAGGAAGAAAGCAGTTTTTTTTTGTTTTGAAACTAATTTTGTGCCCCTACATCAGCAATATTTAGGAGGGCAGCTAGCTATCATTTTATTCCAGTTCACCTGTGAAACAAGAGCGGTGTAGCTAGGTTTCTCTTGCTACCTTGAAGCAGGAATCACAATCTCTTTTGGGGAGGATATTTATTAAATTCCTGAGGTATTTATCAGTATCTTCTTTTTCTGCCTGTCTATACATTTAGACATCCCATGTGAAAATACTCATATTGTATTAACATCTTCCACACATTACATAGAACACAAAGTCCTCTAAAACTTGTGGCTTAATGTTATTTGGTGGTAAATGCAATACATATGGAGACAGAAGACTTCTGTTCAGATCCTAGTTCTATTTTTTAATCACCTGTGTGACCTTGAACAAGTCATTTAACTTTTGGGCCTTCTGTAAAATGAAGAGATGGAACAAATGCTTTATAAGGCCCTTTACAACTTTCTGATCCTTTGAATCCCCACCTTTGCCACTCATTAGCTATATGACCATAGGCATATCACTTAACTTTTTGAGTCTTAGTTTCTACTTTTATTCTATTTTTAATATCTATTTTATTATTATAAATATTATATATATAATTATATATAAATATTATTATTTATTATAATTTTATTTTTTGCTTTTTGGAGGGCAATTGAGGTTAAGTGACTTGCCCAAGGTCACACGGCTAGTTTTTGTGTTAAGTGTCTGAGGCCGGATTTGAACTCAGGTCCTCCTGACTCCAGGGCCGGTGCTCTATTCACTGTGCCACCTAGCTGCCCCTAAATGGGGATAATCTTACACACACCACCTACTTCACAGAGCTGTTGAGAGGAACCAATCTAATGATATTTGTGAAGTGTTTTGTACATGAAAAATGTGCTTTACAAATGTAAACCAAATGAGATAATGCATGTAAAGTTCTTTACAAGCCTTGAAGTGCTACATAAGTGCAAGCTTTTTTTGTTAATGGCAGCAGCATCATTGGACAGCATTAACAGCCAAGTGAGTACACTGTCCTGAGCAAAGAAGGAGTACAGTACTAGTGCAGGACTTTGCCTTGGTCAGGCCACCTCTGGACCATTTTGTCCACTTCTGGGCAGGTATCTTAAGAGGGGAATTGACAAGCATACCTAGAGAAGGACAACCAGGACGGTGAAAGGAATAGAAACCATGCCATATGTGCAAAATTTGCAGGAAGTAGGAATGTCTAGCTTATAGACGGCTTGAACTCTGAAAAGAGTTTAACTCTGAAAGAGATCCATCACACAGTAAAGGAGAGGGATTTGGGGGGTCATAAGTCTGTCTGGGAAGCCTGCTGCCATCACCTGGAAGGGGGACAACACCTAAATATTGGATATTTTAAGGCAACTTCCATATTGTTAAGGTAGCATTGCAAGGTAGTTGCTTCTCTTCTCATGATTCTTCTTCCATATGATACATGTTCTGAGAAGAATACACTTTCTGTGCTCTGGACTTTGAAACAGGTAGAGATGAGGAGAGGTAGGGGGAACGGAGTCCTTATCACACACTGACATAAGTGTAACTATTCCAGAAGGTCCCAAAATAACCCAGCTATGATTTTTGAGGTGTGGCACTCCAATTTTGTCTCAAACAGATTCAGTGGTCCTGTGGCTACCTCACAAGTCTGCCATATAGGATGCCAGGGAGAAGTTAGAACAACAAATGTGGTCAGGCAGTATTATTGCCTTTAATAGCTATGATAACATTAGCTTATTGCAAACAACCTTTTTTAAAAATTGACTTTAAAAACACCTTAAAAAAACAACTAATGCCCTGGTCAAGGAGGAAAGAAGAGGATAAAAAATCCATGACAAGAGGAGATCATTCCATAGTCCCTCCAAAGGCTCCCTACTTATCCCTGTGTGGGACAACATACATGACACTTTAGAGTTCTTGGGGCACTTTCACAATTTCAGCTTCTATCACACTGATGGGTTGAGAGCCATTTTTCCCAGTAAATATTAGCTTACTCAAGTCATGAAGTGACCCTCCCTACCTTGGCTTTCTCAAAGCTCCCAGGGAGCTAATGGAAATCCATAAAATCTTCAAGATCTTCTTTTAGCTGACAACGTCTGGAGGACTTTCAGGGCCAGAGACACAGCATTTGGTGCACCAGGGCAGCCTTTTTTTGATCAATTAGTCATGTCTGACTTTTTTGCGACTCTATTTCTTTTTTCTTTTCTTTTTTTTTTTTTGAGGGAAATTGGGGTTAAGCAATTTGCCTAGGGTCACATGGCTAATAAATGTTAAGTGCCTGAGGTCGGATTTGAAATCAGGTCCTCCTGACTCCAGGGCCAGTGCTCTGCTCATTGTGCAACCTAGCCACCTCCCTATTTTCTTATCAAAGATACTAGAGAGGTTTGTCATTTCCTTCTCCAGCTCATTTTACAGATGAGGAAACTGAGGCAAACAGGGGTAAGTGATTTTCCCAGGGTCACACTCAGGTCCTCCTGACCCCAGGGCTGGCACTCTATCTACTGCACCACCTAAATGGCCCCAGCACTCCTGTTTACATATGTCTAATATAGTCTGATGATACCTACTAATGTAGAAGCCCTTCTAAGCCCTTAGTCAGAACTATTTAGGATAATTTATCATTCTTTGATAAACCTGGTTACCTATTGATTGATTCTGCTCAGAACTTAGAAGAGCCACAGTGTCTATGATATTTAAACTATATTCTCTGGAGTTTTCAAAGTTACGAGAGAAAAATCTAGGTTCCATTAAGATAGGTTCTAATGATGATTTTGAGTTCCAGGACATTTTCAACAGCAAGCAAAGGAAGGACTCTTACTACCTAAATGACTGAAAGGAGTTCCAAAGTATCAGATACAGGAACAGGTAGGAGATATTCATGTGCCTTTACTTATTAAACGTTTCACACAGAAAGACCCTGAGTATCCTTCACCTTTCCAGAGATCATTGTCACGTCCCCATCACCCACAAGGAGGGGGATCTAGGAGGGTGTTATCAGGAAACCCTTCTTAGCAAAGCAGTGTAGGCAATGCTTGTGGAAGTGGGAAGAGCAAGAGGAATTATACTGCCAGGTGAGTACGCTGGCATTTCTATCCATTCTAAGGTTCCCTTGATCCAGCATATTTAAGGAAAGAAAATAATGCTGACATTGCTAGCAGATTGATTGGTACTAAACATTCTGTAAGTTCAGAGAATTTCACTGAGAAATGAAATCAAGAAGGCATATAATATTATAGCTTTTGTTAAGCTAGCTGTACTATTCGTGAGTCTTCCAATGTCTGCCCCACTCTGTGTGTTTTTTTTTTTTAGTGTGTCTTACTGGTACATTGAACCTCACAGTAAGGCTGCTGGGAGGGCAGATGGTGTATATTTCCCCCAAGATGTCATATGGTCTGTGGCCATATACTGTTCCATTTTCTGGGCATAGTAGTTTAGGATAACCCTGTTTGGTAGAAGTGGTCCATCTATTAAATCCTGGCAGAGATTATTCCCTTCTGAGGGTATGCACAATAGGAGCTAAGGATATGACAAAGTCTTAATTATTGGGCTAAATCCTTGGGTGTGGGGTAGCAAACTCATAATTACTTAGATAATCTACAGAAGGAGTGAGAAGTTGTTCTATCTTGCTAGGATTAAATCCTTTGATGGGGAAAGAGTGTGATAGAGAAGGGGATCATTTGGGATCACTCAAAACCAACAAACTTTGAAAAAGGGGCTTATATTACAAATACTTTCACCTCTGATTTAAGCAAAGGCAAAGCTGAATAAACAAATTCTTCTATAAGGAGGAATTACTTTTAGATGCTTTCCCCTTACCTTTGAAGCTCTCAGTAAGTCCTCAAAGCCTATGTGTCATGAAAAATACCTTTTGATGAATTGAATTTGGACTTGTTTATTATGCTTAGTTCAAATCAGAGGCAGCATAGAACAACATGTGTTAAAGAGAAAGAAGGAGCGGTAATATAAAAAAAAAAGCAAAAGCAGATCTAAAATACAAAGTAGCCCAAACATTTTAGCACAATTTTAAACTACAGATTATACAGCTATGTAGGAAAAGTTAAAAGTCAAATAAGAGAGAAAAATTGGGAAAAGAAATGAGAATTATGCAAAAGAGAGTCAACATCTTAAGAAAAGGACAGAAATTGACTGAAGAAAACAATTCCTTGAAAAATACAATTTGCCAAGTGGGAAAAAAAAATCAGCTGAAGAAAACAGCTCCTTAAAAAAGTAGAATTGGTCAAATAGAAAAGGAATTACAAAAGCTAATTGAAGAAAACAATTCCTTAAAAATTAGAATTGTGTAAATGGAAGCTAATGACCCTATGAAACATCAAGAATCAGTTAAACAAAATCAAAAAAATGAAAAAATGGAAGAAAATGCTAAATACCTCATTGGAAAAACAACTGATCTGGAAAACTGATCCATAAAGATAATTTAAGAATTATTAGACTACCTTAAGGCCATGATCAAAAAAAGATCCTGTACAGAATCTTTCAAGAAATCATCATGGAACACTTTCCTCATATCCTAGAAACAGAGGATAAAATAGTCATTGAAAGAATTCACAAATCACCTCCAGAAAGAAATCCCAAAGTGAAAACTCCAAGGAATATCCTTCCCAAATTCTAGAATTATGAGGTCAAGGGAAAAATACTACAAGTTGTAAAAGACTGTAAAACTGCATATACCTTTTGATCCAGCAATACCACTACTAGGTCTGTATCCTGAAGTGATCATAAAAAAGGGAAAAGGAGACACATATACAAAAATATTTGTATCAATCTTTTTTGGTGGCAAAGAATAGGTAGTCTAGGGGATGTCCATCAACTGGGGAATAACTGAACAAGTTGTGGTGTATTACTGTAAGGGAATACTATTGTGCTATAAGAAATGAGCAGCAGGATGATTTCAGAAAAATCTTGGAAAGTCTTGCATGAACTGATACTGAGTGAAGTGAGCAGAACCAGAAGAACATTGTACACAGTTACAGAAACATTGTGTTATGATCAACTAGGATAGACCTAACTCTTCTCAGCAATACAATGATCTAAGATAATTCCAAAAGACTTATGATGGAAAATGCTATCCCAATCTAAAGAAAGAGCTATGGAGTCTGAATGCAGATTGAAGCATACGATTTTCACTTTTTTTGTTTTGTATTTTTTCTATCTGGTGGTTTTTCCATTTTGTTCTGATTCTTCTCTCACAACATGACTAATGTAGAAATTTTTAACATGATTGTACATGTATAAGTTATATTAGATTGCTTGCTGTCTTGGGAAAGAGGGAGGAAGAAAAATTTGGGACTCAAAATCTTATCAAAGAATGTTGAAAGCTATCTTCACATGTAATTAGAAAAAATAAATACTATTAAGTGGAAAAAAAATTTATTGATGCTTTTTTGTTTTTAGACCACCATCATTTTTGGACATATGCCTTCTCTCCTCCCCTTCCTACCTTTCAGAAATGTAATTGAACCTTTCTTTGTACCAAAAAAGGAATAATTAAGCAAAAAGAATGGACATGAGTATTATTCTCAACAATGTATATAATATTTTCTCTTTGTCATACCCCACTTTTCTGCTGATAGGGATCATAGCATATTTTTGTTGATCAGCAATCCCTTATTTTTATATTGGCCTACATAGGATGAACTTTTTTTTTTATTAGAATTATCACCAACTTTCTCCAATGCCATGCTGTCTGACATACCATTGCCCTACATGAAGAAATGATCCACGTGCAACTGCAAACATATATGATCCATGTTGTTAGGCCCATATTTCATCAAATAATCATGACATTTCTTTGGTACATAATTCTTCTTCAACTTTTGTAGTTTCCAATCTATTATGACATGTGTATTTTTATACAGTCACTCATTCCTGAAATACTGAAATTTCTGGGGCATTTTGTTAATTTGGCAAGATAATAAACCAGAATATTTGACATTAGGACTATACCAGAAAATCTAGGATATATGGTTACCATAGTTGCTAAAACATTTAGTCGTGGAAATAATTTAATATATTTATGTAATAATAATGTAACCCGAGAGAAAAGTATAGTACTAACAACTCTCTTTTCTATAACACTTGAAGATTTACAATATGTTTTCCTCACAATAACAATGCCTTGCACACAGATGGCCATTAATAAATGTTTGTTGAATTGTATTAAACCACTTGAGGTGAGTAGTGCAAGTAGGAAGCACTAGGAATTAAGAGTTGATGAACCTGGAATAAGGAAGTCCTGAGTTCTAAGCCAGCCTCAGATATTTACTGGCTGTGACCCTGTGTAAGTCACTTAATGTCTGACTACTTTAATTTCTTCAAGCTACAATGGGGATAATTTTCTAGATGAGAAAATGGAGGCTGAGAAAGTTTAAATGATTTGCCTATTCTGACATGGATAGTATCATATGCCACTGTGGAAAAAGTGGAACACAAAATCATAGCATATTGGAGGTGCAAATGATATTGGAACTTATCTATTCCAAACTTCCCATTTTATAGATGAGGATACTGACTCCCAGAAAGTACCCTCAGACAAACATCTAGTTAGTAGATAATTTAGATTAGAAGTTGAACCTCTTTATCCTTTGGCCCACTATTCTTTCTGTTATGCTTGGCAGTCTACAAGAATTCTGACTAAAACTAAGTTGTATGGCCTTCTGTGTACCCAGCCTAGAATATTTATTTGAGGGGAGTTATTAAGGAACAATGTTTGCATCTTGATACAGTGCAGAGATAAGAAGAACTCACAGGGATCTGTGTGATTATAGCAGAGGCAAGCAAAGAAGATTGAAATGGAAATGAGCGAAGGCTTGAATCTCAGAAAGCTGGTATGGAGAAGAAAGAATCTTTTTTTTTAATGAGTCTTAAAAGAAACACTAATAATAACAAAAGGACAGGGATAATCTTGGAAACTTGTACCATTAAATATTCCCTGAAAAAAAATTAGACAGCATCAGCAGGCTGATTCAAAATCCTCTTGAAGGATGATGAGAGAAAACCCCCCAGAAACAAAAGCAACAGTTCCCCAAAGGGAATGACAAATGGCAATAAAGGGAGATGATACAAGGAAAGCTGAAGACTTAAATGAACGCAAACAAAATGAACATCAAAGGATTCATAGCACCTAGAAATCCGAAGAAATGAAGACTGACTTCCCAGCACCCACAGAAACCCATCTATGACAAGGTGCATACTAATGAGCCCTCTCCAAATGCCACCTCAGTTTTCCTATCCATTATTCATGGCTTCAGTTTCTGGGAAGTGCCACGTTGTAAAACAAACAAACAAAAAAAAACATGATTGGGAGAGAGATATCTGGAGTGAGGGAAGGGGAATGCTGGGGGATGTTTTCTTGTTATTGGATTCATTCAACATTTATCCATTCACATAGCAAACGTTCACTGAATGCCTACTATGTGTGAGGCACAGTTTCTCAATGAGATTCTAAGAATCACTGTGGCACACATTCTGGAAAAGTAAGGAGCAGACAGGAAGCTTCTGGAGAGTCTCTAGCAGAGATAGATTTTAAAATGGAGTAAAAAGTAATAACAGAGGTGATGGTGACGATGGTAACTAGTTTACATTTGCGTAATACTTTGTAGTTCACTAAATAATCAGAAGAAAATTGTCTCAGGAGTCAAAGGAACAGAATTTAAATTTCTCCTCTAAAGCTTAATACCTGTGTGGCCTTGGACAAGTTACTCAAATTCCCTGAGCCTCCATTTGATAATATATAAAATGAAGAGGTTTGCTTGTTGGTCTTTGAGGTCCCGTCAAGTGTTAGAATCTAATTCTATGGTCCACAAATCTTAGGGTTCTAGAACTGAAAGAGACCTGAGGATTCATTTAATTCATCTCTCTGAATGATGGGCAAATCCCCCTTAGTACATTACCAGAAAGTGGCCATACTAACTGCAATGCTATGAAGTATATAGTGAAAGCATTTTTTATCCCGATTTTCAAATAAGGAAATAAGTTTAGGCTGAGCCTCATGACAGAACTTGATTCTACATGACAGAACCTTGATAAATGGTTACCAGAATATTAGAACACTCTTCTGGATACTGTGCCTTGCATTCTTTTTCTTGCAAGCTTTATTTGGTTTGGTTTTTGCTATTTTTTGTAAAAGTGGAGTTGAATTTAGACATGATTTCTCATTCAGTCATCTTGTTGGGACTTGACAAATGAGTCAAAAAGATACAGGGGAAAACATAGGAATGTCTTATGCAATAACAGGAAATTAGTCAATAAGCATTTATTGAATACCTACTATGTTCCAGGAACTTTTCTGAGCACTGGGGATACATAGAAAGGTGAAAGACATTCCCTGCTCTCAAACAGCTCACAACTTAATGGAAGAGACAACATGAAAATACTATGTACAAACAAACTATATATGAGATAAATAAAAAATAACCAATAGAGGGAAGGCATTGGAATGTATGTATAGATGTACATATATGAATATATGTATATAGGGAGTTGGGATTGATATATATGTGAAATGGGATATATATGTATATATATTATGTATGTGTGTGTATCAGCTCTTTTTGTAGTGGCAAGGAATTAGAAATTGAGGCAATGGCCATCATATGGGGAATGGCTGAACAAGTATATGCTTGTGATGGAATACTATTATGCTATAAGAAATGACAAATAGATGCTCTCAGAAAAACCTTGACTTAGATGAACTGATGCAAAGTGAAATGAGCAGAATCAGGAACACATTGTACACAGCAACAACAATATTGTATGATGATGACCAACTATGAAAAACTTAGTTATTCTCAGCTATGATCCAAAACAATGATTTAAAACAATTCCAAAGCACTTATGAGAAACAACTGATAGCATATGAATGCAGACAGTATACCTTTTTACTTTATTACTTTTTGTTTTTTGGTCTGTTTTCTTTTGCAACATAGATAACATGGAAATGTTTTGCATGACTGCACATGAATAATGGATATCAAGCTGCTTGCTTTCTCAGATAGTGTAATGCCAATCAGGGCAGCACACCTGAGGATTGCTGTTGTGAATAATTTTAAGGGTTTAATCTCATAGTATAATGACCTCTTTATTCAAAACTAAATATTGTTCAATAAAGTAAAGCACAACATTCATAGCAACATCCTTAAGCAAAACATATCATTATATATACTACAACTTGTTCAGCCATTCCCTAGTTGATGACCATTTCCTCATATATACACATACATATATATATATATATATATATATTTACACACACATGTATACACATACATGCACATATGGGTCCTTTTCCCTTTTCTTTGATCTCTTTTGGATACAGACCTTGTAGTGACATTGCTGGGTCAAGGGGTATTCTGTAAATATTTTTGTATTTCAAGACATATCTTGGCTTTTTAAGGAGCGCAGCAGATAGCTATACTATGCCTGAGAAGAACTTCAAGAGAGCTACACAGATTGGAAAAAAAAGCAACTTCCAACTTCTAGCAGGCACATTAATCCCTTTGCCACATGGTCTTCCTAAGCTCTAGTCCACTTTCCTCTGGGCTCTCTATGTACTTGCAGGATATAGTGTCATACTTAGAAGGGGCAAAGATTTTATACAGGCTGGTTTTGCTCTTGCTGCTATTGTTCAACTGTTTTCAGTCATGTCCAACTCTCTGTGACCCCATTTAGGATATTTTTGGCAAAAATACTGGAATATTTTGTCATTTACTTCTTCAGTTCACTTTATAGATGAGGAACTGAGACAAATATGGTTAGGTGACTTGCCCAGGGTCATTTAGCTAGGACCAGATTTGAACTCAGGAAGATGAATCTTTTCGACTTCACGCCCAACACTCTGATCACTGCACAGCCTAACTGCCCATTCTTGCTATACTACCTTAATAAATACCCCATGCTATCTTAGTAGACACCCCCTTCCATAAGCTAATTAAGGCTGGCTGACTACTTGATGTGAACTGATTATAATGGGGGAAGTACAATGATGGAGGCTCATGGCCTATTGCATTAGAAAACCACTTTCAACACCTCAAGCTAGTGCTAATATTCTGAGGGAAGAAATAGCAGATGCCCTCTGGGGACTCAGCATGGCCCCATGCAGTGGGATTTACAGAACAGTCACAGAGCATGCATTATGTAAGGAAACTGGGACCCAGAAAGATTAAATGAATGATGTGGTCGTTAGTTTATCTTAGTTTTCCTCTTTTTAAAAAGTCTTTGTCACAAGGGATGTCTCTCTGGGAGGGAAGGGGTATATTGGGCAATGTGGGTGATGTAAAAACAAAAGATAAAAAAGGAAATGAGAAAATACTAGTTAATTTCTTTCTCTGGATTGACTTCTTAATTGTCCCCTTTTTAGGGTGATAATAAGATAATTCTGATCATAAGAAAACCGACAGAGACAAAAGGAAACAAAATTGCAAAGGAAATGACAAATTAGCAAAGGGCTCTTTGGAGAAATCTAAAAGACTTTGTTTATTTTACAATTTACAGTAAGAAAACTCTGTATAATATGCTTGGCAATACTATTCAAATTTTCACATAAATCAAGGGTCTTAAATAGATAGGTAATTTTAACTTCTCACCTCAACCAATCTTTTAATGAGAATTGTAAATAGGTAGTGACCCATCTATTTTCATTTCCCAGGCAAAAACAGAAAACAACAACAACAAAAATCAGCATCTTCAACCTTTCCTCATCCATCTAATTTTCCAGCCTTTCCATTATTTTCGTTGCCTTCTCTCTTGCATGTTTCCACAATTAGTTGGCATGTGGCACCACTCTGCCTTCCCAGTACTTTGAGGAGAGCTGAAGCAGTGACTGGCTGCTCCTAATTTTATCTCTCTGGTTAGGATGTAAGCAACTGGAACTTGCTCCAATGAATGGACCAATCCTGTTGCATGTGAGAGGGAGCAGTCTCTCTCCCTGGGGGTTACCACACCGACCACAAAATTGTGAGCTCTGCTTTCCAGTCTCCAAATGAACACAGATGTTTCTTGCAATCCCTTTGCCTGTTTTACATAGAAATGGCATTGAAATTATAGTCCCCCAAATCAATTTATACTGGTCATTTCTCCTGTAACGATTAGCATGAGATGCCCCATTTTGAGCACTAACAATTCTACATGAAGAGATATGAAGATATGGCCAATGAAGTAGAGTAGATTTTCCCAATAACCCATTTGCTCATCTGTGTTCAGGATAAACCAATACTAGTAATCTCATAGCTATGGTGCCCATATAGACTATATGCTCTCAATTCTGTAGCTGGGCAGATAAACATATAGTCCTCATATGGTTTCAGAATCATACACAGTCATTTTGAAGTTTGCTGGTATTTAACTCTAGCTTCCTTCAAAGCTCAGCCCAAATGTCACCTCCTACATGAGGTGACATTTCCTCATCAATCAGAGAGCATTTATCAAGCAGTACTATATGCCAGGCATTGTTCTTTCTCAGCTACCTGAATAACTCCTCACCCAAATTAGCTTGTATTTTACTTTGTTTATTTTGTGTGAATATATCGTCTCCTTTGATTGAACTCAAGAAAGGTGTTTTGTTTTGTCTTTCTGTCCCCAACACCTAGCATAGGGCCTGGCAATAGAAGGCACTTAAATGATTATTGATTGATCGGTGTTGGGGGACAAGAAGAACTGTTGGCAAACTGTGTCGCAGTTATACTGTGTTTCAGAGGACGTGAGGCGATGTGAGGCTAGTGAAAACGATTCTGGTTTGGAAATAGAGGGTCTGGAATTAAACTCAGCCTAAGTGACCTTGTCAATTAATATACCTTGGCCTCAGTTTCCACATCTATAAAATGAAGAAGCTGAAATAGATGACTCATGACACACATATTTTTACTCTGAATCTGTGATGTATCCAGGGTGTTTCTGAGCTTATGTTAATTGTGGAAACAATTGTGCATAAGGGTTTTTTTTTAATTGTTGCTTTTAGTCACATTTGACTCTTCATGACCCCATTTGGGGTTTTCTTGGCAAAAATACTGGAATAGTTTAGCATTTCCTTGTCCAGCTCATTTTACAGATGGGGAAGGAGGCAGAGTTAAGTGACTTACCCAGGGTCACACATTGTAGTAAATGTCTGAGGCCAGATTTAAACTCAGGTTTTCCAGGCACAGCTCTCTATCCACCATGCCACCTGGTTTCTCATATATGTTTTGCCTGATTTAATAATGATACCAACAATTGAAATATTTCAGTAATGTCATTCTAATTTCCTCATTGATCCCCCTTAAGCCTTCCCTCCTCTCCTGTCTTCTCTTCTTGCTTTTTCTTCTTCTCTTTTTCTCCCTTACCCTCACTATGTCAAGAAAGAAAGAAAAGGGAAAGATCTTGGTCAGTCACATCAACATATTGAGACTCACTTTCCTCATGCTCATTATAAGGTTGGGTCAAGGTCCTTTCTAGCACAAAGCTCTAAAATCAATAATGAGTACATATAATATATATATATATATATATATATATATACATACATACACACACACACACACACACACATATATATATGTTAGAAAGATGATAAAAGATGTCTATAAATAAAGCCCTGACTTCTAAAGTACTTCTTGCTAGCAAGAACACAGAAATATAGCAATTGTAAGATGCAGTTTATTTAAGAGCAAGTAAAATGAAAAGTATAACAAATCTGATTCAGAAACTTCTCCCAAACCACAATCCAGGGAGTCTCTTAGCCAAAGGTCACTTCACTAATTCTGAACAGAAAACAAACTGGTTCCCCACACTTTTGAGTTTCCTTGTGATGGAATAACACTGTGTTGTAAGAAATACCAAACAAGTTGATTTTAGAAAAATGTGGGAAGACTTGCATGAAATAATGAAGAATGAAATGAACAGAAGCAAGAGAACATCAGAAACAGTAACAGCAATATTGTTTAAAGAATTACTGCGATTGACTAAGCTATTCTGAGTATTATAAACATTTCAAGTAAGCTACCCATGACGGAAGATGCTATCTACCTTCAGAGAATGAATGAATTGATGAATAGAAGTATTCATAGTATGGTTATACATATATACATATGTGTGTGTATGTGTGTGTATGAGAGAGAGAAGGGGGGGAGAGATAAGGAGAGAGATGGTGGCATTCTCTAGTGCAGAATAGGGAAGTAGGGAGGGAGACAGCTTGGGACTTAAATGTAACAAAAAATAAATTAATTTTTTTTTTAAAGAGAGTTTCTTGAGGCAGGGAGAGGTGGCTCAGTGGAAGCTTCTTCAGAACAAGAACTCTGCCTATCATTTGCTTTATACAATTTATCCAAAACACCATGATCAGTGGCATGTATCGTTTAGTACAAAAGGAGAACATGGAAAATTAGGGGGAAATGAAAATGTGGCTCCATTGCATGAATAAGAGAAATAGCAAGTAGCAGTGGATGGAGTACTAGGCTTAGGATCAACACCTGGGTTCAAATCCTGCCTCTGACAGTTACTAATCAAATGACCCTGTATACATATCTTAACCTCCAGGAACCTCAGGCAACCTATAAGGATATATCTACTGAAGTTATGATCTATGTTGGTGGCATGGGTTCCCACAATGGGGGGTCTCTATACAAATCCTTTGTGCATTCATATTATTAATAAGGTTTGGCAGTGATCTGACATGCAATTTGAATCGCCAGTATGAGATTCAATTGTATACCTCCAAGCAAAACTTTGTAAGAGAAGCCATATCCAAATCATTAGAAATTCTGGGTCTATCTGCCATGCTTGTCAAACATACATGTAATAATAGTAATAGCTAGTATTTTAATAATGCTTTAAGATTTGCAAAACACTTGACATTTATTATCTCATTTGAAAGGTGTGGTTCTGTGAATTTGGTACTGTTATTACTCCCATTTCACAAATAAGGAAACTGAGGCTGAGAGAAGTCCTGTGACATATCCAGGATCACACAGTTAGTAAGTATCTGGGGTAAGTTTTGAACTTGGGTCTTTCTTACTCCAGATCCCCTACCCACACACCACCTATCTGCCAATAGACTTACTCAATGGGCTGCTCATTCAACTGCATATCATACTAGTCTGAAAGATAGACACTTTTTTTCTTCTTAATTTTTCCTTTGTAGATTGTTAGCCTAGTTTCAGAAATGACCATGGATTTTATTGTGGAGGCCTTGTAATTAGTGCAATGGGGCTTAATGGAGTCAGGTCTGTGCTACCTGGAAACAGCAACATCTGTTTTAGCTCCCAAACAAGCGATTCCTCTTCCTTCTGGATTGTGACAATATTCAACAGTCTTCCTTCAGATCCAGGCTGTTTGTCTTCCAAGATTCAGCCTGCTTCCTTTCTGTTTAATATGGACCAGGTGGAACTCTGTAGATGTTGGCCTGAAACTGGCTCGTGGCTGCTCTCTTAGCGAATCCATATGAGTCTGGGCATCATGGCAGAAACACAAGCACAGGTGTCCATTGTGGCTTCTGTTGCATCTTCACAGTTACAAACAGCTGCCCAGTCTATTTGCTTATTCTTCATCACTATCTTTTCAGTGTAATTGTTATTTCATCCTCCTCCCATAGCATGGACAGCGATCACTCCTAGTTATCCAAGCCGGGATTCAACACCCAGGTTTCCTGCTTATCTTATAAACAAAGTTTATGACTCTTCACACATCAGAGCAGATTTCTCTTACTTTCCCAGGTCTGGCAGCAGCTGATGCAGCCATTCCCATGTTCATATTCTCTGCTCCAGGAGAAACATCCCCATAAAGGATGCCCCACCTCTGTCCTTGACTTGCTTGTCTAAATACCTACAGCCACACACTCCCCAAACTTCAGAGAATCCTTTGAAAATCACTGCAGTTTATGGTCATTCAGGGACACATTTCTGGCTTAAATGGAACTTTAAATCTAATTTATTTCATATTTTTTCCAAGTTTGCACAAAACTTACATTTAGAATATACATTATAATCAACTGTCAATTATCCATGCATTAATTACCCAGTTTAGGCATTATCTGTGACTAATTGTTTTTGTCCTAGGCCAGCTTTCCTAACCACCCAGGACATTCCCAGTTGTTTCCAACTACTACTAAAGCTTCTTTGTGCTCTAGTATGTAAAGCAATTTTAATATTGTCAGAAGCAAAGTATTACTGGGAAAGTTAAGTACTTCACTTATTGGTCACTCCATAATCTTATACATAAAGTAAAGCCATCTTTCATCTTTGTACAGAGGAAGAGAATATGAGAAATATAGACACAGAGAAGAAAGAGGAGGGAGAAACAGAAAGGTAGGCAGAGAAAAAAACAGAGATGAGAGACACACAAACAGACAGAGAGAACAAGGAATACATATATATATATAATGTGTGTATAGATGTATATTTATACATGTACGTGTGTATGTATATGTGTGTGCATGTATATGTACACATATACATACATGTATATATGTGTATACACATATATACATATATTTATTCTATGAGAGGCAGTGTGGCTAAAAACCTGTCCTCAAAGTCAGGACAACCTGGGTTCAAATCCCTCTTCTGATACATACTGACTGTATGCCCCTAAGCAAATCACTTGACCTCTCAGTGCCTATACTATTTCACTATACTAGTGAATTCATGGAATCAGACTGTCTATCTATCTATCTATCTATCTATCTATCTATCTATCTATCTATCTATCTATCTATCTATCATCTATCTGTCTGTCTGTCTGTCTATCTATTTATCTATCTCTATGAACAGAGAGGCAGAGAAGATTGGAAAGAGAAAAGAAAAAAACTTTCTAAATCTAATCAATTCCATCCCAGAACTTTTCTTAATGTAAAATTCCCCAACCCCATACCCAATTTGTTCCTTTTTGACAGATGACCTTTTGATGTGCCCTTCCTAAGCCTAATAAGCTTATCTAAGATGGTAGCTTAAAATTACATTTGTCCTTTGAGAAAGTCCTATAGGAACCTTTAATGTCGTAATGTAATAAGCTCAAGGGAATCACAGCTAAGGCCTGAACTGTGATACAGATGTTTTATGCTAAATGGATCTCTAATATTACATATTTCAAAGTTCTGTGATGTTCTCCTATTTGGAATTAAATCTTATTAAATTTCTCTATGCCCAGGATGAGTTGAGGGTGGAGCAGGAATCACATTTTTTTTTTTGTTTTTGTGTGCAGTAGACACTGATTTGAACAGGTGGAGAGGTAATGTTAGCAACCTTTCTGCCAACAGTAGGTGTTTTGTAAATAGGAGTTTTTTCATATCCTAGATTTAGGCATAACTGGTAATGGTAGTAGTAATACTTATATGTTTATATTGTAGTTCATTCTCTAAAAAATAATATCCTTTATTGCTATATTACCTTAATTTCCAAATATACTTCTCCCCCTCCCTCACAAGCCATCTATTATGCCAAAAATAAAAAGAGAAAAAGGGGGAAAAGATTTTTTAAGCAAAATTAACCAACATAACAATTGAGTCTGATAGAACATGTCATGTTCCACATAGGTCCTCATCTCTGCAGAGAAGGGATAAAGATTTACCTTCTCTTTTCTTTGGGACCCAGTATGATCATTATAACTTCACAGCAGTTGATGTCATTGTTATGGTCATTGTAAATATTATTTTCCTGATTCTGATGACTTCACTTTGAGTGCTTCTCTGTGTCCTTTATTCATCGTTTCTTTTTTTTTGGAGGGGGGAGATGAGGCAATCCGGGTTAGGTGACTTGCCCAAGGTCACACAGTTAGTGCCAAGTGTCTGATACTGGATTTGAACTCAGGTCCTCCTGACTCCAGGGCTGGCACTCTATTCACTGCACCACCTAGCTGACTCTTTATTCATCATTTCTTAAAGCTCAACAATACTGTCTTCTTATTTACATCTGCATTACACAATTTGTTAAGTTATAGGAAGTTGCTTGTTTTTATTTCTTTGCTATTACAAAAACAAAGTATTCTTTTCTAGTGTGCTTTTATATGCATTTTCTAACTTGATCCTCACAAAAAGTTTGGGAGGTAGGTAAAGCCCTTTCTCCAGCTATTGAGTTCTTTCCCAGAACTTCCATTTACAGAAGTACCCATGTCCACCATGCTCTCTTCTAAGCTGGATCTGTGCCTGATTCTATGGATTTGCTTCCTCATGGGTGTCTTCCCTACTCCTCTCCTGCTATGAGTTGTGTTCCTCTATCAAAATGTAAGCTCCTTGAGGGCAGGGATTATGCTTCTTCTAGCTTCATTTTTATTCCCAGGTTTTAGCACAGTGCCTGATGTAGAGTAAGGAAGGGCTTAAAAAATTAATCTAATATAATCTAAGGCCTATTTTTTAGATGAGGAAAATGATGCCTAGAGGGGATATAATAGTTGTAAACATCACACAAACAAGGGCAGAAGAGAAACTAGAATCTAGGTCCTTTGACTCTTCACTCTCGTACCATTGTCTCTTAAGCTCCCAAGATGATCTCCCAAGATAGAGGAGGGAGCATGACAGAAGAAATGTCTTCTCTCCTCTAAGGCTGCTAGGAATAGTCCCTCCTGGTACAGAAGGCAAAATCAGAATCTAATATTATTGCTTCATATTTCCACCCAAAAGAGTTTGGAAGAATGAATTATGTGATATCTTCAAAACCTCTTGAGCTTTTCAGAAGAAATTCCAATAATGGATTGAAATTATGCATGCATGACTCTGAGGACTTCAAAAGATTTTGTGGATGATTATTTTATATATCCAAATTCCACAGTATCTTCATGAGGAAAGCCTAGAGAAGAGAATTAGCTTTCCATGTTACTGAGAAGGAAACTGAGGTTCTGAGGCATAAGGTCAATTCAATTGGTCAAGGCAGCAGGGCAAGCCAAGAGCAGAGTCAGAAACAGCAGAGATAGCCTGCCTCCTAGCCTAATGCTCCCTCCTGGGAACTATGATTGTCTTTACATAGTGTAGATTGCAAACTATTTTCTGTTATTGCCCGATGAACATTGGAGAGAATGAAACCAGCAGAGAGAATATGTATTAAAGTCTGCACATAAAATAATTCATCCAAAGTAATAAACCATTTGGGGCAACTGTTCTTACGTTGACATTTGTGTGTTTACTGGAAATGCAGAGAGTCACTAGAGATGGCTCAATGATGAAAGAGAGGGCAGTGTGCACTTGATGAGAGAGTTCGAGGAAGCCTTAAAGTCAGTTTTGAAAAATGACTTGGAAAAGTTTATACAATTATGTTAGTCAGTATCTCCATGGTATGCGGGAGAGTGAGTGAGAGAATTGTTTATGTTTTATAGCCTTTTCAAATAAAGCCACTCTGTCTGCAGCACAGAGAATGGGATCTTTAAAGACTGATTTCTCTGTCCAACAGATCCTAGGAAATTCCCTATGACACATATATATGGCCTTTTCCACAGAATCATGGGATTTGAGAGTTGGAATGGAGATCAGCAACCTAGGGTTAGAAATTTAGTCTAACCTTTACCCAAAAGAAAGTCCCTAATAATATAATCAATAAGAGCTCACCCAGCTTCTATTTAAAGGAATCTAAGGTGGGGGAACCCATCACCTCCCAATGTAGGTTATTCCATATTCAAATACCTCTTATTATTAAAAGCTTTTTTTCTCCTTCTGACATTAAGGTTAAAACTGCCCCTTTGCAGTTTCTACTCATTGCTCCTGGTTCTGGCCTTTGGGTTAAACAGGACAGGAATAACCTGTCCTGTTTTTATATATGACAAATATGACAAATTTTATATACTACACATCTTCAAATAATTAAAGAGTTATCTGCTGCCCCTGTTTCCCCACCCAGTTTGCTCCAGATTCTTCAACTGAACTTCAATGTAAGAAGGACTCAAGGTCCTTCACTTTTCTGATTTCCCTCCTCTGGGCACCTTCTAGCATATCAATGTTCTTAAATTGTAGTGCCCAGAACTGCACATAATATTCTACATAAAGTAGAAGAGAGAGCACAGAAGGTTTATGACCTTGAAGTCTTAAATACAGTTCAAGGTCACATTAGCTTTTTTCTTCTTCTCTTTTTGCTCTTTATTTACAAATATGGATTGTGGAAAAAAAAATACTTCAAGTTGGAAAGGCAACTAATTATTTTTGAACACAGAGGCCAAGAACCACCTTCAGTTTCATACCATTATCTTTGTGTAAATTTAGTGACTAGAATCTATCCTTTTGAAGGAAAGCTTAAATCTTGATATGTGATTATATTCTAACACATTTGTTCTGTGTTGTTGTTCAGTCATTTCAGTAGTATCTAACTCTTTGTGATACCATCTGGCATTTTCTTGGCAAAGATATGGAGCAGTTAGCTATTTCCTTCTCCAGTTCATTTACAAATGAGGAACTGAGGCAAATGGGATTAAGTGACTTGTCCAGGGTCACATAGCTAGTAAGTGTCTGAAGTCAAATTTGAACTCGTGTCTTCTTCCAGGCCTAGTACTTTGTCCACTTTGCTACCTAGCTGCCACTTACACATCCACAGTATAGTACATAGGTTTGGCTCCAAAATAAAAAAGATGTGGGTTCAAATTCTGCCTCTGAAATATAACAAACTGGTTATTTGACCCTATGTGACTCACTTGAAACCTCTTAGTACTCTAGGTAACTCTCTAAGACTATCAATTGAAAAGAAGGTGCCAGAGTGCTGACGTGCATTGAGGGAGTTTCTTCATTTAGAAGTTGTCTTTAGCAATGAAATCATAGGTCCAGGTTAAAAATTCATTTGATGTAGATTATTTTTATCTTTCCAACTAGATTGGAAGCTCTCTGGGGCAAGGACATATAAGTGTCTTATACTTCTAGTTTATCACTTAGCAAAATGCAGAAACCATTAGAGATTCTATCTGAATTCTAATACATCAAATGATAACCATCTAGAGAGGTAAGAAGTGCCAAATCCTATGAACACTTCTTTCTATCTGGCACAACTAATCAATCAATGGAAATTTATGAAGTGCCTACTGTGTGGAAGGGAAATGGAATACCTTGTCAAAATCATGTGGTTATCCCTGGTAACTCATCACCTGTTTGTGATCCTGGGAAGCAAAACTTCCAGCCAACCAAGAGTGAAACAAAAATGAGGAAATATCTGCCAATGAAAGAAAAAGAAAAAAAAAAACAGTCAGTGCAGCCTCAGTTACATCCTTTGTGTCACCAGCTTTACAGGCTCTCCTGGGAGTTCTTTGGAGTTTTGCTGAAAGTAAAATAAAATGAAGGTGGCTGATATCCACGTTAAATACTTTCCTGGGAGAATTTTACGTAAACTTAAATTCCTAAACAGGGAGACTGAGAACTTGAAAAGGACTCTCCAATAAAGACTGTTGTTTCTGTAAACTTTTTATTTTTTCAGATTTATCCCTTTGTATTTCTTTGACCATGACTTTCAGGTAGTCTAATAATTCTTACATTATTTTTCCTCAATCTATTTTTCAGGTCAATTATTTTTTCCAATGAGCTATTTCCCATTTTTAAATTTTTTTGAATCCTTCAGCTTTGTATTATTGTTTCTTTATGTCTTATGGAATGATTAGCTTCTACCTGCTCAATTCTAATTTTTAAGGAATTATCCTCTTTTTCCATTTAGCCAATTCTGCTTTTTAAGTTCTTTTCTTCAGTGAATTTTTGTAACTGATTTTCCATTTGTCCAATTCTGCTTCATAAGGAATTCTCTTTGATGGATTTTGTGCCTTTTTTTTTTCTCCATTTGACCAATTCTGTTTTATAAGGTGTTATTTTCTTCAGTACTTTTTTTTGCTTTTAAAAAAAATATCTGTTAATTTTCTTTTTCATCACTCTCATTTCTTTCCCCAATTTTTTCCTTGACCACATGTCTCTCTTTAACTCTCCCAGGAATTCTTGTTGGGTTTGAATCAAGTTGGCCTTTTTCTTTGAGGCTCTTTGCTTTGGTGGCTGTTTTCACATTGTTGTCTTCTGAATTTATGTCTTTATCTTCCCTGCTACCATAGCAGCTTTTTATGGTCAAATAATTTTTTGATGTTTTGTTGTTATTCTTGTTTGCTCATTTTTCCAGGCTCTTTCTTGACTTTGAATTCTATGTTAAAGTTGGTCTCTGTTCATCTGGGTTTAGTGAGGCACAGTCCCTAGGCAATTCTCTCATGTCTTAGTGACACTTATTATTTCTAAGGTTGTAAATTGCAGATAAAGTACTGACCTTCATTGGTCATGTTCTTGATTATTATTTCCCCTTAAACCTTGAAGAAGATGGTCTAAGACCCTGAACCCAAGAACGCTAGGAAAAGCAAAGCTTCTAGGCCAGTGTCCTCAACCATCATCTTGGAAAGTAGTGCCTGTGGAGATGCAATATGGGCAACTGCTCACACAGGTGCTTCAGCCATAGCTACTAAATATCCAGAAAAGGAAGTTCTTGCCACCAATGTCCTTGGCACTGTCAAATGGCTAAAAATCAGAAACTGATATATTCATTAGTGAAAATGACCTAGAAGAAACATCATCTGCTTTGTCACCTCACCTTAAGGACCATGCAACCTTTCCATCTGACCTGCAGTTGAAACCTTCCATATGTGTTGTGCCTCCATTAGAATGTGAGCTCCTTGAGGGCAGGGGTTGTCTTTGCTCTTCAAGCTGTGTTCAGTTCTCCTGGACTTATTATTCCTGGACAATGCCACAGAAACTTCCTCACCCTGGAATCTCACTGCACCCCATGGCCTCTTCTTCTGGTTGAGTGGTTCATCCCAGAATCTGCATTTTAAGGATGATGCTCAGGTCAACTATTCTCCCCAGGAGGAACTCTGAACTTTTCTAGACTTGTGTTATAATGCCCCTACACCTCCCATTGTCCTTCTCCAACTGCTTTTCAACTTATTTTATGCGTTATCTTTCCCCATTAGAATGCAAGCTCCTTGAAGGTAGGGACTTTTTTTTCTGCTGGTATTTGTATTTCCAGTGCTTAGCACCAAGTCTGGTGCATAATAAGATCATAATAAATGTTGGTTGTCTTAACTTTTCTATTTGTATTTCCATTGTTTAGCATAGTATTTTGGATATGGTGAATGTTTAATAAATGCTTCATTCATTCATTTAATGGCAAAAAGAATTTCCTTACCCAGGAGTTTCCTATGCCAATGAAATTACAGATCCAATCCCTGTGACTTATCCCTATGAGCCTTATATATTCAAATTTAATAATGTGAGTGCATGGCAAGGCTAGGTAAATAATGTCTAGGAAAAATGAAATTTCACCTTAGTTATTGACTTTCCTCATATATGCTTTTGACTATTCAGAATGAATTTACCCCTGCTGCTTACCCATGTAAGAAATCTCTGTTAGGTTATGCAAACCTGGATTAGCCAACCCAACAAGCCATTTCCCCCCCTTTTGTTCTTTTAAACCCATGTTGTCTGTCTTTGTTCACTCGACAATACTTGATCTAAATTCATTTTTTAGATTGCCCTGGCTCTCTACCACTGTGTGTCTATTTACTAAATATTGATAGAATCTTCTCCCACCCCATAATATTGGGCAGTGATATGCTAGCAACTATTTAACAACCTGTTCTCTGGATGGGGGAAAATGTACATGACACACTTTTAAATTTAATCTGTAGTACTAATATTTTCTCCATCATTTTATTATGAATAGAAATTAACAAAACAATAAATTGAGCCATGATTTGTACTGTTTGTGAATTTCAGGAGTGTAAATTGCTCACACTGAGAGTTTTATACATGACTCTCAAGAATCAATAATAGATGCTTCCAGAACAACCCTGAACAGGTATTGGAGGATTTAGAGTGAGTGTTTTTAGTTACTACTTCTGTTCAGGTGTCAGATATATAGACAAAATCAAATTTCTATGTTCTCTAAATGCAGATATTATAGCTTTAGATAATTCTGAAAAATAATTATTGGGCTTGAAACAATGAGTGTGTCTTTACCTTGGTCTACTTAAGAAACAATAAATGCTACTTTTCTGTGTTAAAAAAGATTATGTTACTAATACCCTTTGACGATGTCTTTTTTATATCACAGTTATTTCCTGACATGCTCTCTCCCCTGCTTTGAAGACTCTCTTGAAAGAAAGAAAAATAGTGAAACAAAACTGGCAAGCACCAAGAAATGCAAAATTCAACAACCATGCTCCCTCACCTTTCAACTGAGAACAGCAAGGTGTATTTTGTCTTCTGCTCTCTGGAACCACATGGCAATCAAATTGAGTTCAACTTCATTTAGTGTCATTTTCACTTATTCACACTGAGTAATTGTGGATATTATAATCTTGCACCTGATTTTTTTTTTGCTTTATATCACATTATATGAGTCTTTCCAGGTCTCTGTGAATTCCTGATAAATTCTTATTTCTTACAAGTACCATAATGTCACTTTACATTCCTATCCCACAATTTATTCAACCCTTCACCAAATGATAGCACCTGCTTTGTTTCCATTTTTTTCTACCACAAAGAGTGCTATAATAAATATTTTGATAAATCTGCCACCTTTCATTTGTCTTTGACTACTTTCAGCATAAGGCCAAGCAGTGGGGGCACTGGGTCAATGGGAATGAACAATTTACTTTGCTTGAATGACTATCCTTCTAGAAGTCCTGTCTGACTTGCAAAGAGGCCCAAATCTTTAAAGGGAGGCCATCCATAGTCATCCTACCTGTCTTGTCAATGGACTCCTATGACTCCAGAGGAGAAAGTGAGTCTGATGCTGCTGCACAGTTCTGCCTCACTTGAATCCATTTCACTTTCAAGTCAAGACATCACTCTCCTGATGTCATTGGTCCTCTTCCAGAATGAAGGATGAACAATAATCTTTGAGTAGTAATGGTTGCCCCACTGGGGAACCAACTGACCAGTTTCAGTTGGGCAATACTGCTATTCCCTTCCTTCCTTCCTTCCTTCCTTCCTTCCTTCCTTCCTTCCTTCCTTCCTTCCTTCCTTCCTTCCTTCCTTCCTTCCTTCCTTCCTTTGCCAGATGGAAAAAGAATCTCAAAAGATCACTGAAGAGAATCATTCCTTCAGAATTAGAGTGGAGCAAATGGAAGCTAGTGACTTTATGCGAAATCAAGATACTATTAAGCAGATCCAAACAAATGAAAAAATAGAAGGCAATGTGAAATATCTCATTGGAAAAACCACTAACCTGGAAAATAGATCCAGGAGAGATAATTTAAAAGTTATTGGACTACCTGAAAACCATGAGCAAATAAGAACCTAGAAATCATCCTTTAAGAAATTCTCAAGGAAAATTGCCCTGATGTTTTAGAACCTGGGGGCAAAACAGAAGTTGAAAGAATCCACTGATCACCTCCTGAAAAAAGATCCCAAAAAGAAAACTCCTAGGAATATTATAGCCAGGTTCTGGAGTTCCCAGATCAAGGAGAAAATATTACAAGCAGCCGGGATGAAACAATTTGAATATTGTGGAAACACAATCAGGATAACTCAGGACCTGGCAGCTTCTACACTGAGTGACTGAAGGGCTTGGAATATGATATTCCAGAGGTCAAAAGAGCTGGGATTAAAACCAAGAATCACCTACCCAGCAAAACTGAGTATCATGTTTCAGGGGGAAATATGGTCATTCAGTGGAGTAGAGAACTTTCAAGCATTCTTGATGAAAAAATGAGAGTTGAATAGAAAATCTGACATTCAGATACAAGAAGCAAGAGAAGCATGAGAACATAAACAGGGAAGAGAAATCATAAGGAACTTATCAAATATACTTATATTCCTACATGGGAAAATGATAATTGTAACTTATGAAACTTTTCTCAGTATGAGAATAGTTGAAAAGAATAGAAATGTGTGTGTTTATATATGTATATATGAGGGTATATGGGCATATGAATACATATGTGAGTGTGTGTCTATATGTCTACAGGTATACATAGACAGAGGGCACAGGACCAATTGAATAGGAAGGGATGACGCTTCACTTTCATGCATCTCCCACATCTAATCCATTGCTAAATTTTGTCTGTTTTACCTCTATATCTCTCATATATGCTACCTTGTTTATATTCACTTAGTTATCAGACTGTTTCAGGCCCTCATCACTTCTTGTGTGGACTATTGAAAAAGTCTTCTAATTGTTCTCTCTGCCTCAAGGCTTTCTCTGCTCTAATCCACCCCACACTCAGCTGCCAAGGTGATTTTCCTATAGTGTAAGTTTGATCACATCACTCCAATACCCAATGTACTCCAGTAGCTCCCTACTACTGCTAGGGTCAATATAAAGATATGAAAAGATAAAGATAAAATAAGTGTTTGATTTATACTTGTGGACTGACTGAATAAAATAAATATCTAAGGGAATTTAAAGTAGCTAGTTAAGTATTGACCTTTACCACAGAGATAACAAAACATACTAACTACAAAAAGAAAGGACTCTGGCTAAGTTATTTATTGTGTAAGCAGGCTTTTCAATATTAATACAATCATAGGCAGAACCCCTCAAATTGCCTATACAAATAGTTTCTTTTTAATTAAAAATATCATTTATCTCTTTTTTAAATCACCTTAATTTCTTTAAAAAATTTTTTGGTTTTGAATTTAATGAATACCCAAACAAGAATATTTTCATATACAAAGTAGAACAGAAAGAAGAGAATTATGTGAAAACTCTCTCTCTCTTTAGACATAAACATATACATATTTTATACATTATATATACATAATACACACATATACATATATGTATATATAAATATATATGTATATATACAAACACATATATACATATACATACGTGGATATATATATTTATACATAATCCCTTGTTTGTTTGGTTTGGATGAAAGTAAGGTTCATGTAAAACCTACTTCCTGCACTTTTTCCTCCATGTGGATACCCTTTTCTCATCATGTACCTCAATTATATGACAGGGTAAGTTCTGTTCTTACACCCTCCTTCTTTCCTAATGTATTCTTTTCCCTTTTTTCTCTCTTTAGATCACCAAAATGTTACAGAACTGCTTCCAGGGTCTTTGTCATATTACCCCTATATCCTTGAAGATATTAGGCTTCTGAGGGAACATTTGCTTCTCCCCCATTAAAATGCTTCATTATCATATAGTCCCTTCCAATGGCTGAAATGTATAAACCTTTCTATGTTTCTATTGACTCCTGTATTTGCAACTCAAAGTACCTACTCACCTCTGGCTATTTCTTAGAAAACCTCTACTATCTTTAAAAGTTCATTTTCCCCATATAAGATTGTACTTTCTTTCATTCCACAATCTTGAAGAGATTCCCCATTACCTTTATTTTCAAATATGCCCCCTCTCCCTTTTACTTCCCAGAGAGTTATTCATTACAGCAAAAGAGACACACCCACCCATAGACAGAGACAGAGACACACACACAGAGAAACAATAGACAGAGACAGAAAGGGAAAGACAGAGAAATATGGAGAGAAGAGAAAGAGAGAGAGAAATATGGAGGAGGGAGGGAGGGAGAGACAGAGAGACAGAGAGAAATTCATAAAAATAAATATATCACCTGACTCTTACAGTATATGCAGTGTTCACACTCAGAGGACTCCACCTCTTACAAGAAAAAGAGGGAGGCCAATTTGTTTTTCTTCCCTTTGGATCCAGGCACGACCATTATAATTATAGTGCTAACTTTAGCTTTTTTGGTTCTTTCCACTTACATTGCTATATTCATTCTGTAGAGTATATTGTTTTCCCGCTTCTCTTTACTTTTCATCAGTTCAAGTGTCTTCCTATGCCTCTCCATATTCTTCATCATCATCATCATCATTTCTTTCAGCCCAGAACCATTCTATTCATGTCCCAAAGTTTGCATAGCCACTCCCCAGTCAAGGGGCATCTACCTTGTTTCTAGTTTTTTACTACTACAAAGAGTAGAAACATAGATATTTTGGTATATATGTCTAAACGATACTTTTAAAATGTTTAAGTTCTGTTCTTTCAACAAGACCCAGACTAAAGTCATCTCCTTCATGAAACCATTCCTGTCCAACTCCCCATATTCCCTTTCTCCTTTGAATTCCCATAGAACTTATCATCTATGTTCTTTATTTGGCACTTATATGCTACCTTGCAGTGTTAACATTTTATGTATGTGTCCTTTTCCTCCAACTAGATTTTCAACATTTTGAGAGCAGAAGCTATTTGTCATGTCCCTATTAAAGTGTCCTATACATAGTAAAACCTCAATAATGCTATTTCCTTTAGCTTCAATACAACTCTCTTCCTAAGTCATAGTAATTAGATTGAGGTATAGTTTTGTCAGCCCACTAACTCGGGAAATCCATCAGGCAGGCTATGAGGGGCGGCTAGGTGTCACAGTGAATAAAGCACTGACCCTGAAGTCAGGAGGACCTGAGTTCAAATTTGACCTCAGACACTTGACACACTTACTAGCCATGTGATTTGGGCAAGTCACAACCCCAATTGCCTCCAAAAAGCAAAAACAAACAAACAAAAAAGCATTTGAATTTCTCTGGTTTTCCAGTTAGATTTTACACTATTTCCCTTCACACTGTGTTCTGGTTAAACTAACCTACTTGCCATTCCCTATTTATGAGATTCCACCTTCTACTTCTGTGTATTTGTCCATGCTGAGAATGTCCTCCCTCATCACTCTGACCCCTTGGAATACCTAGGTCCCTTCAAGCACTAGTTCAGGTGTTACCTTTTTCACAAGGTCTTTTCTGGTCCAGAAAGTCATTAGGGCTCTCTCCACCCTGAAATTGTTTTTATTTACTTTGGATATATTAGCTATTTCTTTATCTGTGTACAAGCTGCATCATCTCAATCTGATTTGTTTTGCTTTTGTTTCTAAGGTGCCTAGCATATTGCCAGGCATGGAATAGATATTTAATAAACACTTGTTGAATTGCATATTGAATTGACTAGATAATTTTAAGTTTCTGTTATTGCAATCCTGGGAAAAAAAACAGCTTCTTTCTTTCCCTTTCTTTTAAGCTAGAAGAGATGCCCTGAGAAATCTGGCCAAACAGACCGACAGTTTGTAGACCTATGTGTATTTTACACAACTTGGCTTTTGCCAACTCCTTTGGGAGAGAAAAAAAAGGACAGTGCTCAAGCATGAATGAGAAAACATCTCTCCCTCCCATGCACTTTCTCAGACTTGAGCTTCTCAAGGGAGTCACAGATGTAGTTTCTGCTCCCATGAGAGACTGACCACATAGCATGGGAAAAGTCTTATTTAGAGAGAGATGTGTGCTGGTCAGGGGTTCGTGGGTGAGCGAGTAAGAAGCCAGCCTAGATTGCTCTACATTCACACAGTTAAAGCATGCATTAGAAACTTGGGTCTGTCACATACTCCTCCTTTGGCAGGTGGTAGGTAGAGTCTAGGATTTTCTTTTGGGGCTCTAGGGACAGATGGTCCGTGGGGATGGTTGTGGTAAATGTCCCTTTGGGTTTTTTCAACTTTTCATATTTCAACTCTTCCTCTTTGTAAAAAAAAATAGGAGAATAGTGTTCTGATGCTGCATTTCAAGCCCCCTTTTTAAAAAAAATAGGAACCAATGCAGTAAAAAAAAAGCTGGCTTAGGAATAAGAGGACTTAGGGTTCAATTTCTACTTCTGTCCTAACTGTATCTGTGACCTTTGACAAGTCTCCATGGACTTTCCTCATTTGTAAAGTGGTGAAGGGGCTGGTTTTGATAACTTTGGAGGTTCATTGCAGCTCTTGATCCATGAGCCTATGATTGTATTTTAATGGTTGAGAGCCCAGTCCTCAGAGCACACACAATATTCCCTGCCTCTTTCCAACAAACATGGAGGACTTAGTAACTCTACTTCTGTGCATGCATGATGGAGAAACTTTTCCCTCTACATAAAGGAACATGGAGGGATCCTATGGCTATTTCCTGAGGATGACAAGTCTTTTAATTGACTGCTGAGCTGTAAATGAGTGTGCATAGAGGTCTGAGGGGATGATCTCTCCTTTCTCTTCTGTGATCGATTGTGAGGAGGGAAAAAAAGACTTGCAAGCTTCTAGGGAGTGGTGTTAGGGGTGGGACAGGCAGTAGCTTTAGCTGCTTTTGTCTCCTATATGTTTGCCATGTGCCAGTGAATTCACTGTGTCTCTGTTCCTGCTGTGTTTCTACTCTCTGGATCTTAGGTATACTATTATCCTGAGATGGAAGTACCCAGGCAACTGGTGAAACTGGAAGATCCATCAGAGTCATTCAAGGTCCCTTGGATAACCAGAGGCCCAGTTTACAGCAGCAGTAAATGGAGTCCAGTGATGAAACAGTGTAGTATCCCTGAGGGGCAACCTGCTTGATCCAATCCAGAGAGGACCAAGCTCAGCTAAGCCAGGGGAAAATCTTGTTCATTGGCTATGCCATCCCTCAAAGTGAACTTGGTGAGAACTCCTTGTCAGGCCCAGGTGGTATGCTGCTCCTGAGCTGGAGGTGGGATGCATTACAACTACCACTCTAAGTGTGAGGACATTCCTGGGAAGGTGCTTACGCTCTCAGTTGTATAGACATTACATAGCCTCTACAGAGTCACTTACTTCCTAAGGAGCAAGTCGATATTTAGAGGGGTAAGTGTTCTTCCAGTTTGGGGGAAAATGTTGCTGTCCTTCAGCACTTGTTATGCTTTCTAAGTAAATATCCCTTTGTGAAAGTTCATTATGATTAATTTGATAGATTATATTGGGAAGATGATACCTGACTAAATAATATTGTACAGAGAACACATCAGAGGGGGGCACATGATCAATAGTATTAGAAGCTACAACCCATCAGTGTTACCATTACCACTATGAGCGAAGCAGAAGCCAATCAACCCCTGGGAACTGAATCCACTTGTGCTTGTGAGAGGGCGGATAATGAGGGTAGAGCCAGAGTTAACTATCACCCTGTGATTTCATCGGTTTTGAGTACCCACCAATGTAGATGGGTATTTGCTCGACAACTTATAGTGTTAGATAGTTGT
This sequence comes from Petaurus breviceps papuanus, assembly GCF_028583685.1. Classification (NCBI taxonomy): domain Eukaryota; kingdom Metazoa; phylum Chordata; class Mammalia; order Diprotodontia; family Petauridae; genus Petaurus; species Petaurus breviceps. The sequence goes on from NW_027187299.1 coordinate 4,579,615, forward strand.
CTGGTATACTAAGAGGTCTTGGCAGCCATGAGACAGGTTCTCTATCTATGATGCCACATTGCCTATATTTTTCTGCCCCATTGCTAGTTGAAAATCTATGTGTTAGGTGGAAGAGAACACACCCTTTTATTAACACCAAAATACACCACGAGACTTGTTAGGTTACTAATTACCTGGGTTTCCAACAGGTCTTACACGTCCTTTGGGAACTATGGTTCCATTTCTGCCAAGTCCTGCAGGTAAAGCATGTTTCTTCAAGTCTCTCCTTGAGGAGGTTAATGAGAAAGTTTAAAGAAGCTCAGAGAGATCACAAAGGAAATGGCTATGCAACATGCAAGTTTCTGTGAGTGCCTATACTGAATTCTCCAAGTCCTTAGCCTCGAGTATTTCCAGTAAACGTTGCCTGGGACCTTGTCCCAAGATGAAATGGGGCATTGATTACCTTTCTAGGAGGACATAATGATATACACACTTTGCTTTTTACCTGTTTTTGAATGCCCGTGGGCAAATGAGCATTTAGCAAGCAGTCCCTTCCAACTGGGGGCGGTCCAGGAAGTGTAGCATGGACAATAGATGGCGTGGAACACAGTGCCAGTTATCAAGCCTGGGACATGTTCTGAGCATTGTCAGTTCCCATTTAATGATGACTTGTGATGGGCTTGGCACAAATCTGAAGCAGATATGCTCCTGGGCTATCGGGAACATCCTACTTAGAATAGTAAGGTAGACACATGAAAGGAAAAGTGTGGGGGAGAGAGAAGCCAGAAATATGAAAAAGCAAAGAAATAGCCAAATGTCTGTTGGAATAAATTATCTTCTTATCACTTAATTTTAATGGAGGGCTGATTATGCATTAGGCACTGCTCTAAATGCACATATATCTTTATATATATATATAAAATATTTTAAGACAGTAAGATGCATTTACCTTCTGGGGAAAATTGGCTTGGAGTGTGTGCGTGTGTGTGTGTGTTCTATAGTGCAGTCATCCTTTTGTAAATGCTTCAATTCTTTGAGGCGGCTGACTAAATGGAAAGATTTGATTACTACAAAGCATGGTGATATCAAGTAGACAGCTCATCTTTTCTGGAACCCCTCCACCCCCAGCTTGGTCTCCAAAGGCTCATAGATGGAAAAAAGCAACTTCTTGGGAATAGTAGGAGTCTCATAGAACAGGTTGAAAAACCTGAGATCCAAAGAGAGGAAATGGCTTGCCCAAGGTCTCCTAGGTAATAAGCGTCCATGGTAGATTTTAAGCTCAGGCCTTTTGACTCTTCCCCTGTACCATACAATGGAATTTCCTCATCTTTTCACCACCAAACCTTGATGCACTTTCCTTTTTGAGTGTTTTCTAGCTCGATACTTATACTCTTGATTGTTGTCTCATCTGCAGATAACTGTTGGTAGTTATTGTCAGCTTTATTTTCCATGTAAATGACATATTATTGGGATATAAAAGCTAATTATTTCTAAACTATGTTCTAGTCCTTGGTAAAATTGGGAAGCATGCTGACAAAGTCTTTCCTTTCATTCCAGAAAACCCTTCCCTCCTTTCTCATGTGCCTGTTAGTTTCATGTGCTTTTCTTTTCAAAGCCTGATCTCAAGAAAGGTTCTGATACTCATTCCTATTAAGAGGGAGATGATCGACAACAGCTGAAAGTATTCCATCATAGAGCAGAGGACAGCCCTGTGTGTACATGTGGATTCTTCTCTCTCCCATTGGGTCTGTGAGTCTGGAGCTCTTTGCAGCTTTGCCTTCTGAGCTGGACAAAAGCTTTTTATCAAGTCCAGTCACTTTCTCCTTTGTTGTTTCCAGGGCCATCTGCTTCCAACTGCTTTTGTTCCCCAGAATCCCACACATGTTGCTGATTAGAGAATGGACAATAGGTCCATCAGGAAAGAAAGGTTGAGGTTGTTTAGCTTCAAGGAGAGAAATTTAAGGGCAGACTTCTTAGTAACTGCTTTTAAGTATTTGAAGGGTTCCTTCTGTTGAGAAGGAGGATGTAAGATTGTTCTCCTACTTCTGTAGAGTCCCACAAAAGAAAAGGATATGGAAATGAGTTTCAGGAAGAGAGAGCTTAATAATGCTGGAGGGAAAACACCTCGACTGTGAGGGTGATTCCCCATGGAAATTGAGACGCCCAGGGAAGATCAGAGAATCTCTATCCCTGGGATCTTTGAATCATAGAAAAGACAATCTTTTCCCTTTGACTGCTTTGTTGTTGATCCACTTGGAGACAGAGGTTAGGCCAGATGGCTTCCTGAGATTGCTTCCACTTTCTCTATTCCATGAAAGGGACAACATGATATAGTGGAACATGTGTTGACATTAAAGTAAGAGATAAATTCTGCTTCTTCCATTTACTACTTATTTGACCTTGATCAAATATTTTTTAATCTCTCCAGGCCTCGGTCATTTTTTAAAATTTCGATGACCTTTGAGGTCCCTACTAGAACCAGAACATGATTCTAAATGGACAATATGCCAAAAGAATTCTGAATAGTCACGTATTCTAAAGAATGGGAAGAAACAAGCACAGATGTAGAGCAAGGCAGACAGAGGACTTACATTAAACTTCAGGAGTCTGCATAATTTTTTATATCTATGGCATAGTGGATAAAGAATTGGCCTTGGCACAAAGTAGACTTGAGATTGTCAGTCAGTCAATCAACATTTATTAAGTACTTATTATATGTCAGGCACTGTGCTAAGCTCTGAGGATACAAAGAAAAAGGCAAAAGACAATCCCTGGATAACTGTGGGACAAGTCATGTAATTTCTCTGTGTTCTATGCAATTCTCTAAGACTAAGTTTCAGAGAGGGTAGCAATATGCTTTGGTTGAGTTTCCTTATCCTGGAATTTCCTATGCCAGATCCAGTCCCCTGTATTACCTTTGGTACTTTCCTTTCCCTCACTTCTCATATGCAATTAGTTACAATATCCTATTAATTCAACCTTTGCAAAATCTCTTGAATCTGCCTCCTATTCTTTATTTAATATAATGGTTACCTTCCTAGCACAGTCCTTTATTACTACCTGCCTAATCATAACAATAATCATAGGATTATAGGATCAGATTTAGAATAGGAGTGGACCTGAGACCTCATCTCCTAGACATTATTTTTATCTTCACTATGTCTTCTCTCTAATCTACCCTTCTTCTTTTGCCTGACCAGTTCCCCTAATGCAGTGTTTCAGGTCCTAAGTAGGAGAACAATCATACATCCTTCTTCTCAACAGAAGGAACCCTTCAAATACTTAAAAGCAGTTACTAAGAAGTCTGCCCTTAATTTCTCTCCTTGAAGCTAAACAACCTCAACCTTTCTTTCCTGATGGACATAGTGCATTCAGTGCTTCCTTGTTGCTTACTGAGTAAATTTCAATCTCTCCAATCCAGTGTTCAATGTCTGGAATCACCTTATTTTTCAAGCCTCTTCTGACAGGAATCAACTCCCTGAATTTTAGGCTCTGGCCAAACTGTCTGTCCCTCTGTCTTGCTTTTACTCTTCCTTCTGTCAACAGTGTTTTCCTCCTCTTGCTCACCTAACATGTTAATCAATATTTATTATTGTTTTGTTTTTAATAATAATCTCTCTCTCTCGGGAAACCTTGTACCAATTGACTACAGATAGATGCATGTGTTGTCTTGGCCTCTAGTGAAATGAAGAGGTGGAAGGGTATAGAGCTGAAGGAGACCTTGCCCATCCCCTTCATTTTATAGATGAAGAAAACTGAAGACCAGGGAGACTAAATCATTTGCCCATGGTCACACAGTCATTCCTCTTTAGAGTATGAGACCCTCATTATATTGTGAGTTTCTCAAGGGCAGGAACTGTCTTTTGCCTTTCTTTGTATCGCCAGCACTTAGCGCAATGCCTGATCAATATATTGATATGAGTTCTTGTTTAGTCATGTCCAACTCTTTGTGACCCCATTTGGAATTTTCTTGGAAAAGATGCTGGAGTGGTTTGCCATTTCCTTTTCCAACTCATGTCACACATGAGGAACTAAGGCAAACAAGGTTGAGTGACCTGCCCAGGATCACAAAGTTGATAAGAAGATGAGGCCAGATTTGAATTTATGAAGATCAGTCTTCCTGATTCCAAGCCCAGCATCTATCCACTGTGCCACCTAGCTTCCCTACCTGATGTGTAATAAATGTTTATTTAAAAAAAATTGAAAAAAATTGCTAAACCTAGGGTCAGGAATACCTGAATTCAAACCCAACCTCAAATACTAGCTATGAGACCCAGGGCAAGTCACTTAACCTCTGTTTCCTTCAATCTCCTTTTCTATAAAATTGAAATAATAAAAATACCTACTTTTTCAGGGCTGTTGTGAGTATAAAATGGGATAATAATTGTAAACTGTCTGGCATGTAGAAAATGCTATATAAACATTAGCTATATTATCATTAATTGACTGTCAGAGGAGCATTTTTACCTAGGTCCTATGACTTTGGAGTCAGTGTTCTTTTATACTTTCATACTTCCAGGTGACTCTGGCATGATATTCCTGAAACAGAGGTATAAATACTGTTTATAAGCCTCTGGGTCCCACAGTTCAACCCCAACAATAAATTTGAACTCTACTGGTGCTTGAGTCCTTGGAATGGAGACAAGGGTAATGTCCCTTTACCTCTCCCTACAGATGCAGCACTAGAAGCAAATGAAGTAGGAAACGTTGACTATTCCCTAAGACGAATTTGAGAAGGACAGGAATCACAGTCCTTTGTGACCCTCCCCTCTGCTCTTTGATGTTGAAATCTCCTGCTCTTGACCATCTGTGCTACAGTTCATCTGAAAGGCCTTTCCCAGTTGGGCTCAGAGGATTTTATTTTCTATTCAAGTTTCACATGAATTTTTAAAAACCCCCACAGTGTATAGGCATTTTATATAGAGAGTATAGTATCTATAGGCATTTATTTTGATACTCTCAGAAGGGTTAGTGTGACCCTTGGGATGTATTGGAATTGCTAAACTTACACCAAGGCTTGATATTAGGTTGAGATATCTTCCTTAAATAAGAAAAAAACCTCAGGAAGATAAGTTCTAATAAAGCTCCCAGGGAACCATTGCCTCTTCTAAGCATGCCAGTAGGATCCTAGGGTCTTGGAACAATTCATTCATTTCAGCTAGGTTTATACTTGTTGCATGAAAGAAACTTAATTATGCTGGGTCACAACAATTGGACATGGTGTTTTGAGAAGCAAAAATAGTACCTTGTGTTTGTGATTGCCACTATTTGTCTGTGTGACAGAGTTCCAAGCAGGTTTTATGGCAGTTTATCTTTAAAAAAGTAGTGTATGGGTGTCTTTGGGAAAATCAGGCTCCTCTCTAGAGGGAGAGTGTCAAATTTGGTGTCAAAAATTCAGACATCTGAAGAACAAGTGGTTTCTGGGAGATCTCTAGCTTCTTTTCCAAAAAAGATTTAGGAAGTAATTAAGAAGTCCCAACATCCTAGCAAAGGATAACTGGTATTGCAAAAAATTGTATACTATGGATATATTCCTTAACCCATATATTCCTAGGTAAAGATTTCTGGCAGCTGTTTGGGGGTACTCTTTATTAGTGCAAATGGTATTTTTCAAGTTTTTTAGGTTGTGCATTGTTTGTTTATAAGAAACTAGGGGGCAGGTAGGGGAAGTCCTTGAAAGATTTGGGGCATATCTACAATTTTGAAATCTCTTGCTTTATCATGTTTATACTAAATAATTCCATTATCTCCTTGCTTTCTTGGCTTTTAGGTACCCTAGATTTGGAATGAGAAGACCTCGGATCAAATTCTGCTTTTGCTACATATTAGCTGTTTTCAGTTTGGGCAAATTACTTAACTTCTCTGGGACTTAGTTTCTTTATCTGTAAAAGAAAAGGATTAGACTAGATAATATCCCCTTTATGTATAAATCTATTACAATGGAATCATAGTATGCTTTGGTAATGTGTCATATGGAGGCTACAAATGACACAAAAAATAGAAAACAATTTCTCCTTCCCTTGTGAGAACTAAAAGTATGTAACCAGTCTTTGCTAGTACTTATTATAAAAGGTCATAAGTCTAACATTCTCAAGAGACCTCATCGATGTCAAAGGATTACAACTGGAAGGGAAAACTAGGGTATTTCTTGAGTAATGACAGTGTCCTGCCAAGTGTATCCAGGTTGATTTGACAGCATATATGTTTCCTTCTAGCTGCTTTCCTTCAGGCTCTATTTCACCCTATTCATATTTCACCCTTCTCTTCAGTCTTACAATTCCTTCTCCTGTATTGTCTTTTCAGCCCAGGGCCTCTTAAGCCCATAAGGATGTAAGTGCCATCTGGAGCAGTAAGTGACCACTGGTTCATTAGTACCCTTAACCTCTCCCTCATCCCTTCCAGGAGCAAGAACAGTTTGTTTTGTTTTATAAAATGCACACAGGTCAAGATAATAAGCACTCTATCAATAATAAATGGAATGGAAAGTAGGAGCAAACAAGTCAAAAGAAGATGAGGTGGAAAGCAAGCAAGCCAATTCTCATTTAATTGCCCTCATATCCATAAATGTCAAAGGAGCAGCAGCCTTGGAAGTTTCATATTCAAAGAGTAGGGAAGAAAGACAATGGTGGGAGAATCTCATGGAGAAAAAGGAGAGGATGCCTGGTTTAATAAAACAAAGCTTGCTCATGTCATTCATAAAAAGAAATACCCCTTATTATAGACATGAGTTCACATCTCTAGGGCTGTGTTCACATAAAGATCAGTTTGAAAATAGTCAGTGATCAACTGATGCTGAGTAAAGGGAGCAGAACCAGGAGAACATTGTACATAGTAACAGCCACAGTGTGTGAGGACTGATTTTGATAGACTTAGCCCTTCTCAGCAATGTAAGCATATAAAACAATTCCAAAGGACTCATGATGGAAAATTCCATCCACATCCAAAGAAAGAACTATGGAGTATGAATGCAGAGCAAAGCAGAATATTTTCTTTTTTGGTTTTGTTTGTTTTTTCTTTCTCATTCATTATAATTCTTCCATGCAACATGATTAATGTGAAACTGGGTTTAATAGGAATGAATGTGTAGATCCATATCATATTGCATGCCATCTTAGGGAGGGGGATGAAATTTAAAACTTATGGAAGTGAATATTGAAACTAAAAATAAATTAATAATTTTTTTAAAGAAAAGGGAAAAATAAAGAAAACAGTCAGTGATCCACTTAAATGCAGTCAGACTGTAGAATATAAGCTCCTTGAGAACAGTGACTGCTCCTTTCTTTTCCTCAGAAAAGTAGCACAATGCTTGACATATAGTAAATGATTAACAAATGTTTGCTCAATTGAACTATTGAAACCGACTTATGGACAAAGATTACATTTAGGCAAACTAATTATGAATTAGTTATGAAAACTACTCATCAAAACTGGTTAACAATGGTCTCTTCCTTCCTTCCTTCCTTCCTTCCTTCCTTCCTTCCTTCCTTCCTTCCTTCCTTCCTTCCTTCCTTCCTTCCTTCCTTTTCTGTCTCTCTTTCTCTCTTCCTCCCCTTCTTCTCCCCTCCCCTCCCCTACTCTGTTCCTGCCCCTTTCTCTTAGGGGAATATAAGGGGGAGAAAAAAATGTTTGATAATTTCATCTATTTGTACCAAGTCCATCTTGGCTCATTGGTAGAATAACAATTTAAAGGGAGCAGCATTGTTAAATGTGGTAAATACTATATTGGATGACTTCCAGACTCATCTCTGCCATTGATTCACTTTATAGCCAGACAGATAATAGTTGAATTATTTCTAAGGCTCCTTCTACTAATCTATGTTTCTAAGCAGTGATGCTATTACTTAAGTATATTTCTTTAATTCTAATATAATAGATTTATAAAGCTTAAGGATTTATTTTACTTTGAATGTCTATTGTTTCCTTTTAAGTCAGATGAGGTTGCTTCCATTATTAAAACTGATTTGCTACTCTTCTGTTTTACTTTGATCTCCATTACATTGAGGATGAAGTTGTCAAAAAATCCAGTATGATTCTATTGTAGTCATAATGATTTGAAACTTCCTATTTGTAATATATGAAAATAAATTAAAATATTGCTGATCTTTAAAAAGTTTACCAGAGTCCTTTGATGTGATGTTCTTTTCTTCTTATGGCCTAAGGAATTTATTGTTTTCTTAATGCCATTATTTTCTTTAAAATCTATGTGAGACTGATACTATGACATTAAATTAAAAATCTGGTTAGCAAATTAAGTTATTTGGTCTGCCCAATTCCAAATCACTACATCTTCCATTTGTTCATTGACCTAATCTGTTGTCTCAGCATTGTACAGAAACAATAGCAATATCTAATCAATTCAGTGAAAAAAAAATCAATCAAGTTATTGAATCTTAACAGCATATTGTCCAAGCAATGGGTTAATTGAATGCTTTTTTTTAAACTTTTAACCCAATTGTTTTTGTATTCTATAACCAAGTAGGTTGTACTATTTTCAGCATTTTGTTCTTCTCAATTAGTTACATCAATCAATCTATCATCAGTATTTATTAAGAGCTTATTATGTACCTGATGCTGAGAATGAAAGAAAAAGTGTAAATAACCCAAAGGAACATTTATTCAGTACTCCAAAAAGTTTATGATCTTATAGATATAGGCCACTTTCTCCCCCGTTATAGATCAAAACTGATCTACACCTCATCCCTTGAGATTCTTGTCCATAATTTCCCATAAATTGTTCATATACCTAACATTCTAGAGTTTTCTCTAGACTTTTTTTATATCTCCTGGGTAATATTGCATCACTTGGTCTGGCCAAATTTTGTCACTCACTCTCATTACATGATAAGGTTAGTTCCTTTTCTGATCCTACAGTTCCTTAATTAGATCTCAGAGAGCAGAGTGCTGGAGTTGGAGGTAGGAAAGACCTAAGTTTGAATCCAGCCTCTGTCTAGATATGGGGCCATAGGCAAGTCACTTAATCTTTCAAAAAATCAGTTTCCTCCTCAGTAAAATGAGAACAATTATAGAACTTACTTGGATGTCACATAGGTATCTCAGTCTCAACATATCCAAAACAGAATCTGTTGCCTTTCCTCTTAGCTAATCTAGGTTCCTAGTGCCCCTATTACTGTCAAAAATAGTCACCACTATTTTTTCAGGCATCCAGTTTTGCCAACTTGGAATCACCTCCAACTCTTCACTTTCCTTCTCCAATAACCTGCCATATACAGTCACAAAAATCACAAATTTTCAGAGTTGGAAAGGGCCTCAGAAATAATCTAATCCAAACTGATAAATGTGAATATCTATTATTGCATATCATACAAATTGTTGTACAGCCTTTGCCCAAAGACTTGTAGTGAAGGATAACTCACAACCTCCACCAGGATGACCATGCTACTGGTTCTTAGTTTTTACTTCCCTTGCTCCAGACTAAACAACCCTAGGTCCTTCAATCAATCATCATATGACATAGATTATAGGTCCTGATTCCCCTCTTCTGGAAGTCTTCAGCTTAATAAAGTTCAACCTAAATTTAATGGCCAAAACTGAATGCAATACTACAAATTTAGTTTGACCAGTACAGAGTATACTTGCTATCATGTCCTTATCATGGAAGTTCTTTTTCTCAATGTAGCCTAAGATTCCACTAGTATTTTTGAATAGCACATCACACTGTTGACTCATATGGAGTTTGCAACTCATTAAAACTCTGAGATATGTTTTAGACAAACCATCTCTAAACTTACCTCCTTTATCTTGTACCTATAAAATCAATTTTCAAACCTAAATATAAAACTTATTTATTTTCATTAAATTTCATTTTATTATATACAGCCCAACTTTCTAACCTATCAAGATCTGTTTGGATCCTGATTCAGTTGCCCAATCTCATTAATTCTATATCCACTATAGCCATCCCCTTTTCTTTACTCACATGTCTTTTATCCTCTTTCAGATCCTCATCCCTTCTCACCTATCTCACTGCAATAGTTCCTTAATTTGTTTCCTTCCCTTTAGTCTTTTTCCTCTTCAATTCAAAGATGCCAAACTGTTACACCTAAAATATAGGTCCAAACATATTATCTCCCTGCTCATGAATCTACAATAGCTCCCTATTGCCTCAATGATAGAAAAAAAAAAAACCCTGCTACTTAAGCTCTATATAATCTTTCTCCAGTCTATCTTTCCATACTGATTTCCCATTATTCTCACTCACAATTCTGCATTCCAGCCAAATTGTCCTTCCTTCTACTTCTCATACATAACATTCAATCTCCTACCACCACAGGTTAAAAAGTCTTTGCACAGCTCTCCCTCATCTCTGGAATTCTTTTATATCTCTACCTCTTAGAATCCTTAGTTTCATTCAAGGCTCAGCTAAAGTGCCCCCTCACACATGAAGGCTTCCCTGATCTGTGACTCTCTCTCTCTATCTCCATATTTCTCTCCCCCCCCCATCTTGTTAATGTCCTCCTCCCTACCCTGAAATTGCTTTACATTTACTTTGAATATACTTTATATTTATTTATTTGAGGATGTGTTATTTCTTCCAAGTAGAATGTAAGCTCCTTGAGGGCAAGAATTTTTTTCCTTTTTAGCCCTAGCGTCTGACAGTGTCTAACACATAGTAGTATATTTTAATCAATGTTTTTTAAATTCAACTGATTAAATTTCCTATTAGGTTTTGGGGATCGAATAAGGTACTATATATGGCATATTGTCATCTTTAAAACTCCATAAAACATCAGCTTTTATTATTGTTGTTATTATTATTATTATTTATTTTAGTGGGGAAATCATCATTACAAATAAACAGTAGCTTGCTTACACCTACTCTGTGTTTCCATTGAGTTTAAGTGACCCATTACTTCAATTTTTCAGAGTCTAACTCATTCACCCACTGCAGTGACTTAGATCTATTTACTGATAAACAAAATAAATTAATGGGTTTTCTAAGTGTATATCACAGTACAGACAGTAAACATTTTTCACATATCTGGTTTTTTTTTCTATATGGATTTTTAACTGAACTCATGAGTAATCATGGTTCTCGCTAAGAAGGTCTTGCATTGTTCTGGGGCTTGATGGCCATCAACACAGTATCATATAGACATTGGACCCTCTGGAGGAGATCCCTATCTAGAGAGTATCGTTTTATTTGGATCTTGAGCAGGGCATCTTCCATGAGAGTCATTGTTACCTACTCTTTTTAAGTATGTGTTTTCTTGCTTTATTTCTCATTTTTATTTAGTAATCAAAGATTAAACCATAAAATCTGGTTTTCTTATTTTAAAAACACATTCTTTGATGTCAAATTATTTTGTTTGAGATTCTGGCCCCACCCATTGTACAGTAATTTTAAGCTTTATTTGGAGATATTTTTATTCATTTTTTTTTGCCCCTCAAACCTATTTTTACTTTTCTCCCCATGAATTTAATATGAAGTTCTTATTCATTTTGGTTTTTACCTGTAACTACATAGTTTCCATTAATGCCTCTTAGCATGTTTTGTCTGTCACTGTTGTGCAAATGAGCCTCAATTTCAATCTTGATGGATTTTTAAAAATACTTCTGGATGATTAAAGGATTACTTATTGGTCAATTAGTCTTGTTAGTTTATTTTTTCCCCCCAATTACATGTAAAAATACCTCTTAACATTCATTTTTAAAATTGAGTTCCAAATTCCCTCCCTTCCCACCTCATTCATTGAGAAGGCAAGCAATTTGATATAGGTTTTACATGTGTAATCATGGAAAACATATTTCCTATTAGTCATGTCATAAAAGGAAACATAGATCAAAATAAAAACCCAAGAAAAGTAAAGAAAATTTTTAAAAAGTATGCTTCAATCTGTATTTGGATTCCATCAGTTCTTCCTCTAGGGGTGGAAAGCATTTTTCATGATAAGTCCTTCAGAATTTTCTTGGATCATTGCATTGCTTAGAATAACAAGTTGTTGGGGGGCGGAACCAAGATGGCAGAGTAGAAGAAGGACCTCCCTGCAGCTCTGGCTTCCACCTTCCCCAATCCACGTGAAAAGGGGACTCTAAACAAACTTTGGAGCTGCAGAATCCACAAAATGACACAGAGAAGCTAACCTCCAGGCTAAGGACAGCCCTGCAGGCCAGCCGGAATCCAGTGCAGTGCTCTGGGAGCCAAGCCCAACCCCACACCTAGCCTTTAGCCCCAGGGGGGGCCTGACCAGCCACAGCCAGAGGGACTACAGATCAGCAGCAGCTGTGGCTATTTCCAGATTTATCAACACACAGATGCGAAGGACAAAGTGAGAGGTCAGTGTAGTCTGGACTTTGGGACCAGTAAGTGGGAGTGCATGATTTTGCCCCTGGGCGAGAAGCTGTTGAGGTGCCACGTGGCAGCTTCAGCTCCTGGCCTGCAGAGTGTAGGGGGACCAAGCACCAGTCTGAGGGGTAGTCACTCTTGCTTTAACCTTCTTGGATCTGGATTGCAGTCTAGGGTGGAGGTCCTGGGGTGTGTGTCCAGGTTGCCAGAGAGTGTGGAGACCTCCAGCAGCTGAGAAAACCCCAGCATTTGGGATGAAATCTCCCCTGTCTGGTGGCAGAGTTCTACTGTGGCAAAAAGCCCAGGGGTCAAGTGACTGTGGGGTGACATGACTAGGCAAAGGAAACAAAGCAGACAGAAGATTCCAACATTACACTACTATTTTGGGGACAAAAAGGAGCAAAGCATGGAACAAGAGGAGGACAGTGAAGTCAGAACTCTTGCAGCAAAAGCTTCAAAGGAAAATACGAGCTGGTTACAGGCCATAGAGGACCTTAAGAAGCAGATAAGAGAAATGGAGGAAAAATTGGGAAGAGAAATGAGAACAATGCAAGAAAATTATGAAATGAGAGTCAACAGCCTGACTGAGGAAAATAACACTTTAAAAAACAGACTGACTCAAATGGCAAAAGAGGCTCAAAAAGGCAATGAGGAGAAGAATGCATTAAAAAGTCGAATTTGCCAGATGGAAAAAGAATCTCAAAAGCTCAATGAGGAGAATCATGGCTTCAGAATTAGACTGGAGTGAATGGAAGCTAATGACTTTATGAGAAATCAAGATGCTGTTAAACAGATCTAAACAAATGAAAAAATAGAAGGCAATGTGAAATATCTCATGGGAAAAACCACTGACCTGGAAAATAGATCTAGGAGAGAAAATTTAAAAATTATTGGACTACCTGAAAGCCATGATGAAAGCAAGAACCTAGAAATCATCCTCTAGGAAGTTCTCAAAGAAAACTGCCCTGATGTTTTAGAACCAGAGGGCAAAATAGAGGTTGAAAGAATCCACTTATCCCCTGCTGAAAAAGATCCCAAAAAGAAAACTCCTAGGAATATGATAGCCAGGTTCTGGAATTCCCAGATTAAGGAGAGAATATTACAAGCAGCCAGGAAGAAACAATTTGAATATTGTGGAAACACAATCAGGATAACCCAGAATCTGGCAGCTTCTACACTGAGGGATTGAAGGCCTTGGAATATGATATTCCGGAGGGCAAAGGAGCTGGGATTAAAACCAAAAGTCACCTACCCAGCAAAACTGAGTATCATGTTTCAGGGGAAAATATAGTCATTCAGTGGAATAGAGGACTTTCAAGCATTCTTGCTGAAAAAAGACAGAATTGAACAGAAAATTTGACATTCAGATACTAGAAGCAAGAGAAGCATGAGAAAGTAAACAGGGAAAAGAAACCATAAGGAACTTATCAAAGTTGAACTATTAACATTCCTACATGGAAAAACAATAATTGTAACTTATGAATCTTTTCTCAGTAGTTGAAGGGAATATATATATGTATATATACATACATATATATGTCTATATATGTGCATATGAATACATATGTGAATGTGTGTATATATGTTTACAGATGTATATAGATAGAGGGCACAGGACCAATTTAACAGGAAGGGATGATACTTATAAGGTGAAATTAAGAGGTGAGAGAGGAATATAATGAGAGGAGATGGGGAGAGACAGAATGGGGCAAACTATCTCACACAGAAGAGGCAAGGGGAAATGGTTCCACTGGAGGGGAAAAATAGGAAGGCAAAAGGGAATGGGTCAACCATATTCCCATTGAATTTGGCTTGAGGAGGGAATGAAATACACACTAAATAGGGTATCTCACCCTACAGGAGAGTGGGGGGGGGCAGGGGATGAGAGGGGGGATGATGGAAGGGAGGGCAAGCTGGGGCGAGGGAAGTTGGAAGCACCCACTTTTGAAAAGGGACGGGATCAAAGTAGAGAACAGAATAAGTGGGAGGTGGGATACAAGGGAGGGTAATAAAGTCAGTCTTTTATAATATATCTACTATGTTATTGTTTTGCGTTAGCCACACTTGTACATTCTATATTGAACTGCTTATCTTCCCAGAAAGGGTGGGTGACAAGGGAGGAAGGGAATGAATCTGGAATTCAAAGTTTTAATATCAAATATTCAAATATGTATGTATGTATGTGTGTATGTACATATATATATATATATATATATATATATAGTATTATCAATACTATTTTACATGTAATTGAGAAATTAGATATACAGGCACTGGGGCATAGAGATCCACTGGAAAAGTCGAAAGGGGTATGGGAGAAAATATGGGAGAGACCAGATTGGAGGAGGAGATATCCTGTGGGACTGCTATTTTTGGGGGGTGGGTAGGGGAAAAACGGGGAGAAAATTTGTAACTCAAAATCTGGCGGAAATGAATGATGTAAATCAGAAGTTAATAAAGCATTTGAAAAAAAATAACAAGTTGTTCATAGCTGATCACCTTACAATATTGCTGTTGCTGTGTTCAGTGTTCTCCTTGTTTCTACTCATTTCACTTTGCATCAGTTCATCTAAGTCTCTCCAGGTTTTTCTGAAATCATCTAACTCATCATTTCTTTTTTGTCTCTTTTGTTAAAAAATATTTATTTATTTTTAGTTTACAGTATTCAGTTTCACAAGCTTTTGAGTTCCAGATTTTCTCCCCCTCCTTCTCCTTCCCCCTTCATAGTGGCATGCAGTCTGATCTAGGTTTTACAAATGTTTTCACATTAAACATTAGTCAAGTTGTAAAGAAGGATTATAACCAATTGAGTGAACAATGAGGAAGAAGTAACAAAACAAAACAAAAAAGAGAGAGAGCAAGTAGTTTGCTTCAATCTGCATTCAGACTCCAAAAATCTTTCTTTGGATGTGGGTAGCTTTTTCCACCATGAGTCCTTTGGAGTTGTCTTATAACCTTACATTGCTGAGATGAGCCCAATCTATCAAAGTCAGCCATTACAAATATGACATGTCTGAAATTGTGTACAATATTCTTCTGGTTCTGCTCCTCTCATTCAGTATCAATTTATGTAAGTCTCTTCAGGTTATTATGAAGTCCATCTGCTCTTCATTTCTTATAGCACATTAGTATTCCATTACATTCATGTACCACAACTTGTTTAGCCATTCCCCAATTGATGGGCATCCCTAAAGAATTTCCAATTTTTTGCCACCACAAAAAGAGCTGCTATAAATATTTTTGTACATATGGGTCCTTTAACCACTTCTATGATCTCTTTGGGATACAGACCTAGAAGTGGTATTGCTGGGTCAAAGGGTATCCACTTTATAGCCTTTTGGGCATAGTTCCAGCTCTGAAGAATGGTTGGATCAGTTCACCATTCCACCAACAATGCATTAGTATTGCAATTTTCCCACATCTTCTCTAGCATTTATCATTTTCCTTTTTTGTCATATTAGTCAACCCGACCAGTGAGATATGGTTCCTCAGAGTTTTTTCAATTTGCATTTCTCTAATCAATAGTGATTTAGAGCATTTTCTCATATTATTATAGATTAATTTATTCCTCTGAAAACTAGCTCAATATTTCTTATATCACAATAGTATTCCATCACAATCATATACCACAAATTGTTTAGCCATTCCCCAATTGATGGGAATCCCTTCAGTTTCCAATTCTTTGTCACCAGAAAAGAGCTTCTATAAATATTTGGGCATGGTTACAAATTGTTCTACATAATGGCTGAATTAGTTCACAACTCCACCAACAGTTCAACAGTGTCTCAATTTTCCCACATCCCCTCCAAAATTTATTTTTCTCTTTTTTCTGTTCCATTAACCAATCTAATAGGTATGAGGTAGTTTCTCAGTATTGATTTCATTTGCATTTCTCCAATCAATAGTGAGTTAGAGCAGTTTTTGGTATGGCTATAGACAGCTTTTATTACTTCATCTGAAAATAGACTGTTCATATTTTTTGAAAATTTGTCAATTGGGGAATGTCTCTTATTTTTATAAATTTGACTCATTTCTGTATATATTGGAGAGATAAGACCTTTACCAGAGAAAATTGCTTAAATCTTTTTTCACTGATGGTTAAATGTATTTTCCTCCATTCTATTTCCTGCCTGTTTATTCTATTCTCTCTCTCTCTCTCTCTCTCTCTCTCTCTCTCTCTCTCTCTCTCTCTCTCTCAATCTCTCTCTCTCTCTCTCTCTCTCTCTCTCTCTCTCTCTCTCTCTCTCCCCTGTCCCTCTTCAAAAATGTTTTGCTTCTGACTATTACCTCCTCCAATCCACCCTCCCTTGTATGAGCACAGCCCCCTTTTCTTATCCCCTCCCCTTCCTACTTTCCTATAGGAAAAGATTGATTTCTATACCCAATTGAGTGTGTATGTTACTCATTCTTTGAGCCAATTATGATAAGAGTAAGGTTCAAGTCTTCCCCATCACCTCCCCTGTCTCCCTCTCCACTGTAATAGCTCTTTCTTGCCTCTTTTATGTGAGATATTTTACCCCTTTCTACCCCTCTCCCTTTCTCCTAGTGCATTCCTCTTTCCCACTCCATAATTTTATTCTTAAGGACATCACCCCATCATAGTCAACTCACAGCTGTGCCCTCTGAAAAAATTAGGGCATATATATTATTAGAGCAGTTAGAAGGAGTATATATATATATATATATATATATATATATATATATATATATATATATATGTATGTATGTATATATATATACACATATATAATATATATGTGTGTGTGTGTGTGAGAATACACACACACACATAGAACAGTTTACTGTTCTATGCTTCTCTTGAGTCTTGTATTTAGTAGTCAAATTTTTTATTTAGCTCTGGTCTTTCCATCAGGAATATTTGAAACTCCTCTATTTCATTAAATATCCATTTCCCCCTGAAGGATTATACTCAGTTTTGCTGGGTAGGTTATTCTTGGTTGTAGCTCTTTTTCTTTTTGGAATATCATATTCTAAACCCTCTGATCCTTTAAAGTAGAAGTTGCTAATTCTTTTGTTAACCTGACGGTGGCTCAACAATATTGCAATTGTTTCTTTCTGGCTGCTTGCAATATCTTCTCCTTGTCTTGGGAGTCCTGGAATTTGGCTCTAATATTCCTAGGAGTTTTCATTTTAGGATCCCTTTCAGGAGGTGATCAGCAGATTCTTTCAACTTCTATTTTACCTTCTGGTTTTTTAATATCAGAGAAGTTGTTTTTTTTAATAATTTCTTGAAAGATGATATCTAGGATTTTTTTTCATCTTGGCTTTTTGGTAATCTAATACTTTTTAAATTATCTCCCCTGGATCTGTTTTCCAGGTCAGTGGTTTTTCTAATAAGATACGTCACATTGTTTTCTATTTTTTTCATTCTTTAGGCTTTATTTTATTGTTTCTTGATGTCTCATAGAGTCATTAGCTTCCACGTCCTCAATTCTAATTTGTAAGGAATTATTTTTTTCAGTGAAGTTTTGTACGTCCTTTTCTGTTTGGCCAATTCTATTTTTTAGTGAGCTCTTTTCTTCAGTGAATTTTTGTGCCTCCTTTTCTGTTTGGGCAATTCTGCTTTTCAAGGCATTCTTTTCCTCATTGGATTTTTGGACCATTTTTTTTTACCATTTGACCTTGTCTGTTTTTTAAGGTCTTATTTTCTTCAGTGTGTGTGTGTGTGTGTGTGTGCCTTCTTTGTCAAGTTATTGACTCTTCATTATTTTCTTGCGTCACTCTCATTTCTCTTCCATTTTTTCCTCTACCTCTCTTACTTGATTTTTAAAATCCTTTTTAAGCTTTTCCATTGCCTGAGATAAATTCATATTTTTCTTAGAGGTTTTGGACTTTGGGGCTTTCTTAGAGCTTTGACTTTGCTGTCTGCTTCTGAGTATGCCTTTTGTTCTTCCTTGTCACCATATTAACTTTGTATAGTTGGAATTTTCTTCTGTTGTTTCCTCATTTTCCCAGCCTATTAGTTGACTTTTAACTCTTTGCTAAAGTATATCTCTGCTTCCATGGTGAAGGGTGCACTTTTCCAAGCTTCAGAGGTTTTGTGCAGTTGTTTTCATAGACACTTCTAGGGAATTGTGAGTTTTCAATTTTTCCAAGGTGGTATGATCTAAGGAGAGATATGTTTACTACTCCTGACCTGTGCTCTGGTTTGTGAGCAATCACAAGTGCTCTTTTCTGCCCTGGAATGATGATAAGGGTCCCTCCTCCACAGCAGCTGCAAGCTCTGATGTGCTTGTGTTCCTTCTTGCCCTGGGACTACCACCCAGGATTGCAACCTTGATTCAACTGTGGGCAAAGCAACAGAGTCCTTCTCACTGCCATCAAAGAGGCCCCAGTATTTTCCCTCTGGCCAATTGTCCAATCCCTTTACTGTTGTGCGCTGAGCACTCCTGAAGCAAACATTGCAGCTACTAGTTCATTCATTCCCAAGGACTGGACCTGGTTTGCTGGGGCCTGGTCTATGCTGGCATGACTTGCACTGGACTGTGCTCCACTCTCAGCCTAGTGCAACAAACATTTCCTGACAAACTTTTAAGTTGTCTTGGGCTGGAAAATTATTTTACTCTGTCCTCTTGTGAGTCCTACCATTCCAGAATTTGTTTTAGGGCATAATTTAAAGGTCTTTGGAGGAGTTTAGGGTAGAGCTCAGGCTAGTCCTTGCCTTCTTTCTGCCATCTTAGCTCCTCCTTCTTCCTCTTAGTTTATTTTTAACTTCAAAATGAGTTGAACTAGATTATAATCTAAATAAATCTATCATTAGAATATTGGATTTTTCTATCCCATGTCTCTATTCCTCAGGCTATAAAAATAATCAATTCTGACATTTGTATTATGGGTTACTGAAAAATATGTAATGTCCTTTTCATTTTTTTTCAATTTCCATGTATCAGTTGGTCCCAGTTCTGAAAGTACTGCATCTTTTAGTTTTTCATTATAATTTGATCTACTGCTCACTATGAGTCATGTTTCTTTATAGCACAACCCATATGTGATTGAGTTGTTAAGAGTTTCATTGATATGCACACATGAACATGTAGAATATTATAATTATTTATCTTGGTATTATCTCTGGTGAATGTGCAAGGTGGTAATAGCTAGGTTACACAGTGGACAAAATGCTGGACCTGGAGTCAGGAAGACAAGTTAATTCAACCATAGGAATTTACTAGCTATAGAACCCTGGGCAAGTCACTTAAACTCTATATGCCTCAGTTTCTCCATCTGTAAAATAGGGATAATAATGGCTTCTACCTCCCAGAGTTGTTGTGAGGATCAAGTGAGTTAATATTTGTAAAGTGTTTTGAAAAGCTTAAAGCTTTATATAAATTCTGATAGTAATGATGATGATGATGAAGAAACTTGATGGATAACAAGACTAACTGCTTTTCTGAAGATTAAGACTTGGGCAAGAAATTCATAGTCTGATTAGTATGGTTAATAGGTTAATCTTGGTTCTGCCATTAGCTGACTAACTTTTGGACTTTATTTTCTTATTTGCAAAATTTTGAGATTGAACTGTTGACTAACCAAGATATCACCCAGATCCAAGATTCAATGTTTAATTCAAGGAGTGCTATGATATAATTTTACAACTTTTAATCAGTTGTGAATTTCTTTTCTTGTTTTTCTCTTTGGATCAGTTTTTACACCCTGTAATAATTCTAGAATGGAGTTTCCCCAGAGCTTCTATATTAATAAAATCTCACCAATATTGAAGATCTGTTTCACTGAACCAACATAACATCTTTTTAACCTATAAAGATAAAATCCTATTTCCCTAGGCCCCCCTGCTAAGCATTGATTCTGAGGTTGCAAATCAGAGGGAAGAGTAACAGGAAAATGATAAAAAAATAAAAAAGAGTAGGAAAGAAAGGCACTGTAGGGATTCAACTCCACTATTACAGTTCTCAGGCAGCTAGGTGGTGTAGTAGATAGGATGCTGGGCCTGGAGGCAGGAAGACTCATTTTCTTGAGTTCAAATCAGGCCCCAGACATTTACTACCTGTTTGATCTTGGGTAAGTCACTTAACCCTGTTTGCCTCAGTTTCCTCTTCTGAAAAATGAGCTAGAGAAGGAAATGGCAAACCACTACTGTATCTTTGCCAAGAAAACCCAAAATGGAGTCATGAAGAAATGGTCAAGAAATTAGTCAAGCACAACAGAAAACAACAATTACATCTATCATGAATAGCAAGAAATAAGTTATATATTTTTGAAGCTTCTCCCTTTCTTCCCCCATAATTCCAACTAGGTAGTCATTATTTACATGCCTTTATCTCTTCCCTCCTAGCCTACTATGTTTCCAACTATTGCTTTGTTTTGTAGTACTGTTCTATAGAATAGGCAACAAGAAACTTCACTTGAGTGGAGTAAATTCCAACAGTATTGATGTGATCATCTAAGAAGCTGACATCAAAAATTTTCTGTTCTCTTATCTGTCCACCTAATAGTGCAAAATAATATAGAGCTTCCTAAATTTTTCCAACAAATTAATCTTCAGTTGGTCCCATAATCAGGATCATCAAAATATAATACCAATTGACAAGAACTTGTATTAAAACAAGACAGAACTTGTGTCAAAAGTTTTCCTCTACTGACATGGTGATGTAGTCTTACCGGCTGAGACTTGGTCTGGGGTCATTATAAAAATCGAATTTGGATGAGTCAAGTGGCAACTGATCCCCCAATTTTCTATGTACATGTTTACCTATACATGGGTAGATCCCACAACTTCTGAAAATAAGGACAGTTGTCCTCAAATTCCTATTTCCTTGGCTATCTATTGATAATTTAAAGCTTTTAAGCCATACCTTTATGCTTAGATTGATGGATTCACAGCCTCTTTGATTCACAGTCCAAGGGGAGAAACAACATGTATATGGCTATCAGGATAAATTGGAGATAATATGGGTCAAATCATCCTGAAACCTAAGTACATACATTAAGACCCTTGAAGAACATGACCTATAATGTTGGTCCTATTCACTACTCATAGCATTAAAAAAGGAATTCTACTTGAGAAAGAACTGATGCTGCATGAATACAGAATAAAATATGCTATTTTTCACTTTCTTTAATTTAAAAAAATTTTTTTTTTTGCTTTTTGGAGGAGGGAGGGCAGGGCAATTGGGGTTGTGACTTGCCCAAGGTCACACAGCTAGTGTTAAGTGTCTGAGGTTGGATTTGAACTCAGGTCCTCCTGACTCCAGGGCCAGTGCTCTATTCACTGCATCACCTAGCCTCCCCGACTTTCTTTCATTTTTTAAAAATTTGAGTCTTTTTGTACATAATTAATAAAATACATATGTATGTATACATGTATTCATGTATATCGGATTTCTTACCATGGGGAGTTATTGTTTTAACTTGTAATTAGGGGGAAATAAAATATATTTTTAAAAAGAATTCTATCATATTGAATAAATTCTGGAATCATTTGTAACAGTTGCTGATTAAACTTTTATTTTCTGAGTGCAGTCTGAGGTGTCACTACAAATTTCACCTGAGGAAGTTGTTAAAGGTCAGATATTCCCCTTTCCCTCTTCTCTGTAAGGAAACGCAGGATTGGAAATATTTGAGCCATCTATTCCAGCTTCAGGATAAATCATCATGTACATCACAGTATGTGTTAACATTTGGGAATAACAAAAAAATTAACCTATTGTTTTGCTTTGAAAGTTACATTATTAAGTAGTACCCCCAACAATGTGTTTTTGCTAAAAAGTAATAATTCACCATTAGGGGGATGCCCAGGGGTATTAAGCTGCCATGGAAACCATCTTGTAATAAAGGAAAATCTTTCATTTTTCTCTCTAAGGTGACTTTCCTGAGGCTATTTTCCACCATTTGTATGGAAAAAAGAAAAATACAGAAGAAGCTGTATATTTAATATATTATCCATGCTCAATAAATTGCCTGTTACTCAAGTGCAGCTCTTAAGGCAGATCCTGGCTTCCATCTCTCCATGATGACAGACTCTTCATCAGGCACACCAACACAGGCATGATTAAAATGATAAGACTGTCTCCACACCCAGGAAGAAGACAGATGCAGGTTTTCCCGGACTTAAAAAGGAAAAGGAATTCCAAAGCTGTAGGCTCCACCCTGACCTCTAGCTCTCTGGAATTCATCTCTAAGAACCTGGGATTTCAGGGTAGAGCTCAGCTGTTATAAGGGGCCTGAGGTCAGCAGAGGTGACCTGTGAAATAAATAGGCTCCACTCAGACCTGAAGCATGTGCATTTGTATAGAATTAAGGAGACAGGGAAGAAGAGAAGTTGTTAAAAGTGTTTCCTAAAAGGGATCAAAACTCTGCCGGTAAAGGAACGCATGGACAGAAGTGGTTGAAGTCTGAGATGGGGGTTTCTGTTTCTGAACAACTAGTATGGAAATGGAATGATGGGCTTGAAACAAAATGTCTATGTTTTATTTATCAACTCTTGAGAAAATATTTCATATTAGAAACACAGGACATCTAGCAATTCATAAAAAGATTGCATGATAAACTTTTCAGAACTGATGTGGAAAGAGTCAGTGGAAAGAGGGCAGGCTTAGGAACTAAGGGAGAGGAATCAAGTCAACAAGCATTTATTAAGCACCTAGTGTATACCTGAAGTGTGCTAAATATTGGAGATCCAAAGAATGACAAAAAAAGTCACTGCTTTTAAGGAGCTCACAGTCTAATAAGTCAAGGGACAGGAATATCTGACTGTGTCTTTAGTTCATCATCTACCAAATAGGCATGTTAATACCTGTCCTACCAACCCACAGGGCTGTTGTGAGTATCAAATGAAAGTTCTTTGAAAACTAAACAACAGCATGCAAATGAAAAGTGTGTCACTATTTATCAAATGAGATCATGAATATAAGGTAATTTTCCAGCTTTAAAGTTGACTATAAAAGTGCCAGCTATTATTATTTAAGAGTAGGTATGGCATTGTAAATAGAGGACTTAAACTTGGAGCCAGGAAAACTTGGGTTTGAATTTTGCCTCTGACTTACTATGTCTATGATCTCCAGAGAAGTAATTTAACCTCCTTGGGTCTCAGTTTCCTCCTCTGTAAAATGAGGTGTTAATGGGGCATGGTGGATAGAACACTAGATTTCAAGTTAGGAAGATTTGGGTTCAAATCCCACCTTGGGCACTTATCAGTTGTGTGATACAGGACAAGTCACTTAACCTCTTTGGGACTCAGTTTCCTCATCTATATTATTAAGACTCTAGGACTTTAATTTCCCTTCAAGCACTAAATGTATTATCTCAGCATTTTTGACTACATGACCTCTGAGGCCCCTTTCAGTTTTAGATATAATCCTATGAACATCCCAATTCTGTAAAACTTTCAGATCATGTGCTGGCCTGCAGTGATAGAGGGTTTTCTCATTTTCCTCATCCAGAGTTTGTGTACCAATGAAATTCCAGGTCTAGGCCCCATTGCCTTTAAAAAAATTATTATTATTTAACCTTGGTTGTTTAGGAAGTTTCATAATTTTGCCATCATTGTTATCACTGCCATAATAGAGCTTTCATTCCTTCTTTATGAGTTAGATCCAAAAGAAAATGAGGTAGCTTCCCAAAAGAATAAGAACTATCTTCTTTGCAAAAACCAACCCAGAGAAACTTTTGGAAATACTGATGATTAGGATCAGGCTTGCTTGACTTACAGATTTCTATCATATTCCTTAGTTAACTAACACTGGAAGAGGCCATGGTCTCTCTGCACAGGCTTTCTCCCATACCTGGAAAGCATTCCTGTCTCACTTCTGTTTCATGGGACTCCTGGTTCCCATCAAGGTTCCCATCAGGTAATACTTCTTACTGGAGCCATATTTGGATCTCTCAAGTTGTGGGTACATTCTCCTTCTTCAAATAATCCTCTCATAGAATCACAAAATTTGAGAACTGGGAGGCACAGGAAAGGAGATCTTACTATGGCATATCTGATAAATGACTGTGCAGCCTCTACTAATGATTCTAAACTCCTTGGCAGGGATTGCTTTGTTTTTGTCCTTGGATTGATCCCACACACTGAGCACAGGTTTGTTTTTTTTTTTAACACAGTAGGCACTTTAGCAATGCTTATTGAATTGCTCTGCATTCCTCATTTATGCCTAAAACAAAAGAATACAAAGCATAGAATTTCATGATGAAAATATAAAAGCAACATTAAAAAAACACCTGTGAAATGATGGAATGATTTTTTTCCCTAAATTGAGATGCCAATCAGTTGTGTAATGATAATAATTTACTTTTGCTAGTACTTAAGGCTACATATATCTCATATGAGCCTCACAACAATCTTCCAATATAGAAATGACAAGTATTATTATCTCCATTTTGCAAATGAGAAAACTGAGTCTCAGAGTGGTTAAGCAACTTGCAAATATCAGAAGTGGGATGTGAATCCAGGTCTTCTTGATTTAAAGTTCAGCACTCCAGTTAGGAAATCATAATTCCCCTATATCATACAGGGCTGATAATATACTGAGTGGTTATATGTTGAAGAAAACAAAATACAGAAAAGATGGGCTCCACTCCCTTCTTTCTTCTATCTTCCTCTCGTTAAACCTTCCCTTCAAACACTCACTTCTATAATTTTTTCAGAATTTGGCTCAGAGCTAAATGCTAAATGCTTTATTAAACACTTTACATTGAGCAGCAATACACCAACTGCCCATGTTTAGCAACTATTTAGACAAAAGTAATTAATTTCATTGTATTAATTATTGTTAACAATTTTTCACTTTCTCTAAGTCCTCATGAGGATTCTTGATTCTTTTGTCTTCATTCACATTTCTTCTCATATATATGGTTACATTAGTATGAGCTCTGTTCTTCAGAGTGAACTTTTTTCTTTTATATTTCATATCATATAGTCATTTCCAGTCTTCGTTGTATTTCATATACTTGTCAGACTGAATTGCTTTATGATGGTTTATCATGTTCTCTGGGTTTCAGTGTTTTCATCTATAAAATGAAGTGATTTCTATTCTTTTCTGTTTTGTATCTTCATCTAATAAAATAGATAAACCAGTGTTAGCATTCTCAATTAGCTCCCAGCAGATGTGGTGAAGTTAGTAGGCATAGTTAAATTACTGCATAAGACCCCTAACAAAACCAACTAAAAGTTAATCAATTTTTTTTTTTTGAGGGGGGGAGAAGGAGTAAGGTGCAGAGTAGGCTTTCATAGTGAAAGTCTGATCTCATTTGTCAGCCTCAAGGGCTGCCCACAGAAGCCTCACTGAAGCTCCCTCATTACCATAGCTTCCACTTTGGCCCATTCTCTTGGTCACCCTAATTGCCTTGCCATCCTTCAGTCTCTCCA
The DNA here is from genome assembly GCF_028583685.1 of Petaurus breviceps papuanus. Taxonomy (NCBI): domain Eukaryota; kingdom Metazoa; phylum Chordata; class Mammalia; order Diprotodontia; family Petauridae; genus Petaurus; species Petaurus breviceps. The sequence goes on from NW_027187299.1 coordinate 4,605,243, forward strand.
GATGTCATGTCATCTCTCAGAGATTCAATGTCAACACCTTTATCAGTAAATGGCCCTTAAAACAAGAGTTGGAAAGGGTCAAAGTAATGAAGGGAAGAACATTGAACAACTTTATAGTGCATATTTCAAAAAAGCATCCCACCTCAGCCTTTTTAACATTTTAAAAAACACTATACCAGGCAATTACACACTTTTGTGATCCATATCCCCTTTTTAATTAAGCAAATATATCAAACCTAAAAAGAGGCTGGGTCAAAAGCAGACAAACCATATGAGCCTACTTGGGATAGAAATGGTTTTAACTGATGCAATTTGCAGCCATTTAAATGTTTCATATTTGGTTATTAACACTGCAGGAAGGGATCCTGTGTTTTAAGGCTGACATACTGGCTTGAAAGCCATTTCTGGGTTGGAGATTTTTTTTTCATGCTTAGGTTAAATTTGCCCTGGTGTTTACAAAGACTTGCTTAGGTCCAGTGCCACCATCAAGGGCAAAGCTCTTAGGTACTGATATTTTATTTTCATATCTATTCTTAAAAAGAGCAGCAATTAGAAAAAGTGCAGGAAATTTAAAAAAAAGACAATTCAGAGGTACTAGTTAAGACTCAAGTAAAAATTAGAGTTCTGTTAGTAAAATGACCCCTTCATATCATATAAAATTTTTTCTAACATGACATTATATAGTATGGCACTTGCATTTCATAATTAGAGAATATGTACCAAATCAATAGTTTAATTAGAATATCCTGGACAGCAGTGAAAGGGAGACTAGACTGGGCAAAGCATTTATTTCCTAATTCTATTTTCTAGTCTCTAGCCCACCATTGTGTTTCTTGGAGTCTTTTTCTTTTTTTCTTTTCCTTTTTATCTACATCAGTCTAGATTTTGCCCTTGGGGATTGGAAGTGAAATGCAGGCTGTTGTGGAGCATGGAAGAGGGCATACAGAATTGATTATTCAGCTGTTCATATCCCCTAAGGATAGAACAAGAGAAAATCAGCCAAAATTGCAGCTGGAGAAATTCAGGCTGGATATGAGAATGAACTTACGGATAGCAAAGGTGATTAATCATTGGCTATCATTCCCAGGAGAGATCTTGAGATTACATGATAATGAACTTTTCCCATTTATCTACATGTGCTAGTCCTGTACAAAATGGGAGGGTGGATTAGATAACTATGGAACACCTTCCTTCTCCAGTCTTTCAGATCATTTTTGAAAATTGTTAGACAGCAAATATTCATATAATCAGGAAATGTTGTCATTGGAAGGGTCTTAGGATCATAGGCTTAAAGCTGTAAGCAACCTTAGAGGCCATTTAATCTAACCTCCTTATTTTGTAGATGAGGAGACTAAAGCACAGAGAGGTTAAATGAGGGTTGAGGGTCACACAGCTAGTAAATATTTGAGGAAAGAGTCAAACTACAAGCTCTACACTCTACTCATTACTCTCTCTATCTACCTCAAGGGATATTAGAGGTTTTCTAATACAACATCCCATAATTAGAAGAAGCCTGTATTATATAGGAAGCCTCCCTTTAATATACCTGATTGGTGACTATCTAACTCCTGCTTGGATACTTCCAGAGACCCAGAGCTCACTTCTTAACAAGGTAGTCCATTCCTATAGTTCAGCACCATAATTAACAAACATTTATTAAGCACCTAGTATATGTAACAGGAATCCCACTCAGCTACAGGAACACACCACTACTAAATTTCCGTGTAGGGGCTAATGTTCATCTCAAGCCTCCCATTTGGTGAATTTTTCTCTAACTTGACCCAGCAACCTTAAAACCCTAAAAGATCTCTCTGCCCCTGCTCTTCTTTCCTCTGATTGGTTAGTTCCTTCCAAAATCCCCATTTTAAGGAAAGTGCCAGGCCAGCCATGTTCCCTTTGCTATTCTTCTTTGGGTTTCTTCTTCCACCCAAATCCAGCAGCTTTCTCACTTTTGAAGATCATTCTCTCCTTGTAGCCCATTCTTCTGATTGGTTGGTTCCTTCTGTAACCTCCATTTTAAGGAAAAGTGTTCAGACTAGCCATGGTTACTCCTGACTTTCCAGATTTTTTCTCTGTCCCCAACCCCCTCCCCCCGCCACACACACACCTGCTTTCCTCTTCCTTTTATGTGTTGTCTACCCTCATCAGAACGTAATCTCTTAGAGGGTTAAGACTACCATTTTTTGTGCCTTTGTATCCTTAGTACTTAGCATGATGCCTGTCAGGTTAAATTTGTTAATGATGCTTAATAAACCCTTGTTGATTTGATTGGTTGGCTTTATATCAACAGCTCAGACAGGAATCAGATATGAATAACAAAAAATTGGATTAACTCAGAGTAACAAAGTAAAAAATGACAGAAATTCAAGTGATAGAGTCATTGTTAGTCCTCCTCTTATAAGACCCTGCCCCCCTTCACAAATGAGTACAATCTCTTCCAGACTCCTACTTGAAAGGGGAAAGAAAGAAATTTCCAGGAAATTCATATTATTAGGTGAGAAAATATTATATGGCGTCTGGAACACCTTTCTACCCTGCTTTTGGTGAGTTGTTGTTCTTCATTCTTGAAGAGGACCAAAATGGCATCACTATGTTAGAGTCAAGTCACAGTGTGTCTGATTGGCTCATCAGACCAATATGAGCTCAGAATGTTCTACTACAAGTTGGGTACAAATAGCCTGTGTGAACATTTGGGGTGGATTCCCTAAACTTGCACACCTTGCATTTCTTTTGATCTGCTTCAATTCTGCTTTGCTCATAAAGCACAGCATCTTTTCTGATGAGGGCATGGCATACTGGGCAGTCCTATGCCAGTGTCTCCCATGTCACTCAGTCATTTCCAAAATTCTCAAGAGAGACCTTGAGAGTGTCCTTGTATTGTTTCTTCTGACCACCATGTGAGAACTTGCCCCGTGTGAGTTCTGTGTAAAATAGTCCTTTAGACAAGCATTGCTGATCTAGAGCATGATTTTTATGTTCAGAAGCCCTAGATTCCCTGGTCACTATCCCTTAAAAAAGAAGGGGTTAATAATTAAAAGTAGTATTTATATAGCACTTAAAATTTTGTAACATGCTTTACAAGTAGTATCTCACTTAATCCTCACAACAACCTTACAAAGTAGGTATTATTATTATTCCCATTTTTTAAATGCAGAAACTGAGGCTGAGGAGTTAATTCACTTACCCAGCACACAGAGCTAACAAGTATCTGAAGAAAGATTTGAATCCAGGTTTTCCTGATTCCATATCCAACACTATTCACTGAGGCACTTAATTATCTGTGGTGTGAAGACACCAAGCTTATACCAACAGGGTTGACTCCTTCCCAACAAATGCAAGTTACACCAAAGACCATCACAAGTGGTAAATAGTGAGTAAAACCACTTATCCAAGCTGACCTACAGAAATCTGGAAATTTTTATAGTTTGGAATATATGATAAATTTGACAAGAGTGAATTTCAGCCAAGGGATAATTTTCTGAAATTCTTGGGAGGCCGACTAGAAATCAGGGATACATTGAGGTGCTGACTTCCCATGACATGTTTGCAAGGGCCTCTTTCTCCTTTTCCTTCCTTGAGTGCTGAAGAGTTTGAAATCTGTAATAACCTTTCTTAAAGCAGGAATGAAGAAAGTCTTTCCTCTCTCAAGCTCTGATATTAAGTCTGTTCCTCATGTAGACACGCTGTATTGAGTCATCATTTTCTCCACAGATAAAGAGTATCTTCTACAGAATGCTCCAGGCTTTCCTGGAAACTCAGTTTATGCATTTGAGGAAAACAATCTTTTCCTCTTAAGTATTCCATTCTTCAGGCTGCATATTCCAACTTCAATTCTTTCTCATAAGATAGTTTGGAGTCCCTTTACTATCTTGCCTACTTGCTCTGTATGTACTCTGGTACAGTTTCGTGATACCTGAACTAAAAAGTGGCCTGAGCAAATGAAGAGACAGGTAGATTCATGATGGGGACTCTGTAGTGGTCTGAGTGCAGGAGCACCAAAAAAAGATACCATATGACAAGTCCTTCTTAAACATGAAACTATAAAGGCAAGTTATCATCAAGACACAGTATGGGCTAGTAGCGAGAGTGCTGGACTCAAGAGTCACAAAGACCTGAGTTTGAATCTCACCCCTTATAGTAACTTGGTTTTTGAAACTCCTCTGTAAAATAGTGCATAATAATACTATAATTCTTCAAAAGAGTTGTTGTTAGGATTTAATATAATAATGTATGTATAGTTCAATGTAAATGTCAATTACTATTATTGTCAAAAAAAAATGTTGATTAGGATGGTGATTAAGCCTACCCTGTTTAATAGCAATGGAATTTGAAGATCCTCTTGTATTGGCAGGCTAACAGGTACTCAGTACTTAGTTCCAAGTTCATGATTATGTTAAGTATTGAGATCCAGAACTTGTGAATCCCACAGTGGGAGGAACTACCTGTTGTAGCAGGAAGGGCTGAACAGGGAGGAGGTAGTGCCTTGTATAAGGAAGAGCCCAAGTTAGAGAGACAGAACTTCTAGGAGCAAACATCATGGAGACAGAGCAGCTACTGCTGGAGAGAGATGGATCCAGGATCCTGAAGATTACTGAGGGCCAGCAAGATCTGCTGAAGGCTTCTGAGGGCCAGCCAGAGATGCCAAGGACTTCTGAGGGCCAGCCAGAATTGCCAAGAACTGAGGAGGCATGACTGTGGTGCCGGTATTTTATCTATCTGTTTTGGGTCTATATTGGTTCAGGCAGAGAGTGAATTGATAAGGATGCCAGCAATGTGCCTGAATGTTGTTGTGGCTTTGTTGAGCTTTGTCTCCCCAGGAACAGAGACTGTGAGGGATTTGGAGTGGACTGGACATGGTGAGCTTCAGTATGGAGCAGGAACTGCATGGAGAGCTAGACAATGAACTAGGAGCTGTCTCACTTTGAACTCAGGTGGCAGTTGGTTAGATTCAGGCAGGACCTGGGACCATGGAAGAGAAACCATGGAAACTGAGAGCCTGCATTGAGTCAAGATGAAAAGACCTTTCCTTGCATATTTAACACTGACTGATGAGATTGTAACTTACTTGTGACATAGGGGTGGAGGATTTTGACATTTGTATTTTGTGATTAACTAAATGAATTACTTTATTTAAGAAAGAAGACTTTTTGATTGAAGAGATTAAGACAATGTAACCTAGAGGTGGAATTTGTGATTGACTAAATGAATGTACTTTGTCCAAAACTATGTGACCACTTGGGTGAAAATTATGTAGCCATTTTAGTGATAAGTTGTAACATTGTGAATGCTGTGTTTTGATTTTCTGTGAATGTTATGTTTTAGTTTGTTACTGAATAAATAGAGAGTTCACTATACTGTTTAATCAGAACCCTGAAAACTGTTCAAGGGTGGAGTCAAGATGGCAGAGTAGAAACAGGACTTCCATGTGGCTCCAGCTTCCACCTCCCCCAATTCATGTAAATGGTGACAAAGAACAAAATCTAGAGCTACAGAACCCACCAAATGAGACAGAGAAGCTAACTTCCTGCTGAAGACAGCCCAGCAGGCCAGCAAAAAGTGGCCAGCACAGTGCTCTGGGAGCCAATCCCAACCCTGCAGGATCCCAAGGTAGCCTCAAGGCGGCCTGACCAGCTGCCTGCTGGATGGACTTCAGATCACCAGCAGCTGTGGCAGTTTCCAGAATTATCAACCCATAGATGCTAAGGACAAAATGAGAGGTCAGTGCAGTGTGGACTTTGAGATCCAGTAGTTTGGGAGTGCGATCCGGGCTTCATCCCCTGGAAGGAGAAGCCGCTGAGGTACTGCAGTCACTGCCACATGGCAGCTTCAGCTCCTGGCTTACAGATTGTAGGGGGACCAAGCAACCAGTCTGAGCAGTAATTGCTATTGCTTTAACCTGCTTGGATCTGGATTGAGGTCTAGGGTAGAGGTCTTGGGGTACATGACCGGCTTGCCAGAGAGTATGAAGGCTTTAGAGAGGGTAGCCAACTAATACCCATGGCAGCTGAGAAAACCCCAGTGACTGGGACAAAGCTTCCCTGTCTGGTAGCAGAGTCCTACTGTGGCAAAAAGCTCAAAAGTCAATTAATTGAGTGGCAACATGAGCAAACAAAGGAAGCAAAGCAAGCAGAGCAATCCAACTTTACACTCTTATTCTGGGGACAAAAAGGATCAAAGTATGGAACAGTAGGAAGACAGTGAAGTCAGAACTCCTGCACCACAAGCTTCCAAGAAAAATAAGAGGGGGCAGAGCCAAGATGGCAGAGTAGAAGCACGACCTTCCCACAGCTCCAGCTTCCACCCTCCCCAATCCATGTAAAAAGGGGACTCTAAACAAACTTTGGAGCTGTAGAACCCACAAAATGACACAGAAAAGCTAACCTCCCACTGAGGAGAGCCTGGCAGGCTGGCAGGAATCCAGCACAGCGCTCTGGGAGCTGAGCCCAGCCCCGCACCCAGGCTTTAGCCCCAGGGTGGGCCTGACCAGCCACCGGCCAGAGGGTCTCCAGATCAGCAGCAGCCGTGGCCGTTTCCAGATTTATCAACACATAGACACAAAGGACAAAGTGAGAGGTCAGTACAGTCTGGACTTTGGGACCAGTAAGTGGGAGTGCATAGCTTTTACCCCCAGGGCAAAAAGCCACTAAGACACTGGCACAGCCAGCCAGCACCATGTGGCAGCTTCAGCTCCTGGCCTGCACAGTGTAGGGGGACCAAGCACCAGTCTGAGGGGTAATTGCTCTTGATTTAACCTGCTTGGATCTGGATTGCAGTCTAGGGTGGAGGTTCTGGGGTATGTGTCCAGCTTGCCAGAGCATGTGGAGACCTCAGATAGAGCACCCATCTAATACCTCTGGCAGTTGAGAAAACCCCAGGGTTTGGGAGAAAAGCTCCCCTGTCTGGTGGCAGACTCCTACTATGGCAAAAAGCCCATAGGTCAAGTAATTGAGAGGCAAAATGAGCAGGCAAAGGAAACAAAGCAGACAGAAGATTCCAACAATACACTCCTATTTTGGGGACAAAAAGGAGCAAAGCAAGGAACAGGAGGAAAGCAGTGAAGTCAGAACTCCTGCACCAAAAGCTTCAAAGGAAAATACAAGCTGGTTACAGGCCATAGAGGACCTTAAAAAAGATTTTGAAAACCAAATAAGAGAAGTGGAGGAAAAATTGGGAAGAGAAATGAGAACAATGCAAGAAAATTATGAAATGAGAGTCAACAGCCTGACTGAGGAAAATAATACCTTAAAAACAGACTGACTCAAATGGCAAAGGAGGCCCAAAAAGGCAATGAGGAGAAGAATGACTTAAAAATTTGCCTGATGGAAAAAGAATCTCAAAAACTCAATGAGGAGAATTATTCCTTCAGAATTAGATTGGAGCAAATGGAAGCCAGTGACTTTATGTGAAATCAAGATACTATTAAACATATCCAAACAAATGAAAAAAATAGAAGACAATGTGAAATATGTCATTGGAAAAAATCACTGTCCTGGAAAATAGATCCAGGAGAGATAATTTAAAAATTATTGGACTGCCTGAAAGCCATGGTCAAAGAAAGAACCTAGAAATAATCCTTCAAGAAATTCTCAAGGAAAATTGCCTTGATGCTTTAGAACCAGAGGGCAAAATAGAGGTTGATAGAATCCACCAATCACCTCCTGACAAAGATCTCCAAAAGAAAACTCCTAGGAATATTATAGCCAGGATCTGGAATTCCCAGATCAAGGAGAAAATATGACAAGCAGCCAGGAAGAAACAATTTGAAGATTGTGGAAACACAATCAGGTTAACACAGGATCTGGCAGCTTCTACACTGAGGGATCGAGGGGCTTGGAATATGATATTCCAGAGGGCAAAGGAGTTGGGATTAAAACCAAGAATCACTTACCCAGCAAAACTAAGTATCATGTTTCAGAGGAAAATATGGTCATTCAATGGAATAGAAGACTTTCAAGCATTCTTGATGAAAAATCCAGAGTTGAATAGAAAATTTGACATTCAGATACAAGAAGCAAGAGAAGCATGAGAAGGTAACCAGGGAAAAGAAATCATAAGGAACTTATCAAAGTTGAACTATTTACATTCCTACATGGGAAAATGATCATTGTAACTTATGAAACTTTTCTCAGTATGAGAGTAGTTGAAGAGAATAGAAATGTTTATATATATATACACATATAGGTATTTATATACATATATACACATATATGTATGTATATACATATATATACACACAATACACATATATACGCACATATATGTATGTATATACATATATGTCTATATGGGATGGTATATGGGCGTATTAATACATATGTGAGTGTGCATATATATGTGTTCAGGTATACATAGATGGAGGGCACAGGACCAATTAAATATGAAGGGATGATACTTAAAATGTGAAATTAATAGGTGAGAGAGGAATATAATGAGAGGAGATAGGGAGAGACAGAATGGGGTAAACTATCTCATATATAAGAGGCAAGGGAAAATGGTTACAATGGAGGGGAAGACAAAAGGGAATGGGCCAACTTTATTCTCATTGAGTTTGGCTTAGGGAGGGAATGACATACACATTAAATAGGGTATCTCACTCTACAGGAGAATAAGGGGGAAGGGGATGAGAGGGGGGATGATGGAAGGGAGGGCAAGCTGGGGGGGGAGGCAAGTTGGAAGC
>NW_027187299.1:4614019-4700025 GCF_028583685.1 Petaurus breviceps papuanus
AAGCGGGGGGGGGAGGCAAGTTGGAAGCACCCACTTTAGAAAAAGGACAGGATCAAAGTAGAGAATAGAACAAGAGGGAGGTGGGATAGGAGGGAGGGAAATATAGTCAATCTTTTACAATATATCCACTATGGAAATGTTTTGCATAGCTACACATGTACAACCTAGATTGAATTGCTTATCTTCCCAGTAAGGGTGGGTGACAAGGGAGGAAGGGAATGACTCTGGAATTCAAAGTTTTAAAATTAAATGTTTATATATATACATATATATGTATGTATGTATACTATTATTAATACTATTTTACATGTAATTGTGAAATAAGATATACAGGTAGTGGGGCATAGAGATCTACCATGCCCAATGGGAAAGTCGAAGGGAGTATGGGGGAAGATATGGGAGAGAGCAGATCGGAGGATGGGATATTTAGTGGGATCACTATTTTGGGGTGATGGGTAGGGAAAAATGGGGAGAAAATTTGCAACTCAAAATCTTGCAGAAATGAGTGATGTAAACTAGAAGTTAATAAAGCATTTGATAAATTAAAAAAATAAAAAAAAGAAAGCTGTTCACACGAGCAGTCCTCTGGAAAGCTGCTTGTGCTTGGCTTTACAAGCTGTCATCAGAGAAATTCCTTCATTCCTCTGCCTAGTTATATATTTATTTAGGATGAATTTCTTCATTTCCTCCGTAAAGCTATGTATGATTGGTACATATTAGGTGCTTAATAAATGCTTCTTATCTGACTGACTTGTTCAAAGCTTTTGTTGAAAGCCAAATAAACCATGTCAATGACATTGCTCTGATCTATCACTCTAGTAGTACAGTCAAAAAAGGAAATGAGATTGATTTGGCATGACTTGGTTTCAGTGAACCCATGCTAGCTCTTTGTGAAGCATTCCATTGAACCTCAAAAATTTTTACATCCCCCCTTCCCATTTGCCTTTCCCTATGATCTACCATTCCTCATATCACTATGCTAAAGGAATACAAGCACTGAATCATAGTCAGTGTACTCAGTTTCCCCACAAACACTTTGTCATAAAAAAAATTATACACACAGGAAATAAAGAAGGAAGACAGAGGATATTACATTTTTCATTAAGTCTTAAGCATGTAGACCAGAGATTTAGTTTCTGGTTGCTTTAAGCATTGGATGCAGAATGCTTAACATCTAATAAGTGTTAACAATGGGTCATCTGGAGCCAAAGACAAATCCCTGTTCCATAAGTCTATTGTTTCTGTTCCATCTTTGGTAATCTCAATGGACTCCAACTTCCTCCACTTAATGGCTATTACTTGGCTGCATTGGATTCTCATAGAAAATTATATTCTCAGCTGCTAGTCTTTTGTAGAATTCAAGAGTTAAAGACTTCAGGGGACAAATCTAAAAGGACACTTGGGTTTTACTGCTTCCCAGCTAAGAAGGAAAGTTATTTCTTAAGTGTATAAGAAAACAGTGCTCTGGGGCATCAAAAGATAACTTCTTTCCTCAGACTGCCCTTTGAATCCATGGAGAAAGCAGGCAGCTACTCACCAACTCTTCAGTGAGTTCTTCATGCCCCAGCTTTTTCAAATAGTTTATAACCTGGGGTCATTCTTGCATTAACTTCTAGTCTCTCTACAGGATTTAGCTCCAATTTCCCCAGTATAAATGTTATGCTATGAATCAGACTCAGGGCAGACCCTCTGGGAAGCAAACTACATGTGCTGAATACCTAGAATCTTTTCCTTCATAGCTGTGACATAGTCCAATCCCCTGATCTGGGAACTGGAATCTTGGTTTCTGCTGCTTTTGCTAAGTTATTTGCTCAATTTTTATTTCTTTTGATGATATTAATAAACTCTTGAGGGCAAGTGTTGGCTTTGTTGTTTTTGCTTGGTGTCTTTTTTAATTAAGGCCCCAAGAAATGGGCTGTGAGTTTGTTTTAAGATCACCTAATTTCCACCCTGTCATAGATGTGATTGTTTTTTCATTCTTTTTCTATCTCTGTTGAGGGAGCACAAAAGAAACAAATATTTTGGGGAATGGGATTTGTTAAACTTGGGCTATTTGTCAGATCTTGCTGGATAGAATCTAAGTATCCCATTGGATGCTCTGTTCAAAGTTTGCTCCAAATATACCAAGTGAGATGATCAGGGAACACCTGACCTAGAGTAGTCATAATTCACTCCAGCAAGGACTGTAGGCATTCTGAGGGATTTCCATTGGGTCACTTAGAATAGGAGTATAGAATTCTATGCTTTTGAGGTTCTGATGTGATAAGAACAAATTCATAAGGAGAAAGGAAAGGAGATGATTGAAAGAGGAGAATGAATTGCTTGGATGTGAAGGCAAAGATATGTGCCCGTTATTGAGGATGTACTTCAAAGGCTGCGACCTCTCTGGACACCCATTGAAAGCTTGTTGTTTGTCAGCCAAACAAATATATTGCTCAGAGATTGTGAATCTGCTGCCAGGTCTATCTTTTCCTGTTTGCTGTAAACAATAATTGCTCTAAATGACCACCAACTAAACTCTAGAAAGCCAAGAGAAAGGACAATCAAATGCAGAGATATCAAAGACATACTGGCAATAAGCCTACAATCCTCTCAAGTACAGCTTGAACCAGAATAAAATAAAATTGAGATATATTTAACAAAATAAAAATACAATAGAACATAGATAATACATACATACATACATACATATGTATAATTTGTAGGCCATATGCATCCACAGGGATCTTTACTTATGGCTTAGTGGATCCCATTTTAATTTGAGTTTAGCACCACTGATCTAGAGCAATGTTTCCATAATTAGGGGCTAAAAGCTTTTTCTAGTTGACTGCTGACATAGGCTTTGCCCTCCTCATTCAAGTCAACTTAATTCAATTGAGTAAGTATTCTTTGAGTAACTCTTCTGTGTTAGGCATTGTGGAGGCATTTAAAGGAAGAAGAGACTGAATTCCTGGTCTCCCTGGTGTCTGGTGGGTAGATAAGGTTCATGGCACATGGGGAAACATTTAAAGATCATTGATATAGGCACATATAAATTAGGCTCTAAGCATTAGAGTTCATGTAGTCCAATCCCTTCATTTTGCAACTGAAAAAAATTGAGACCCAGAGAAGATAAGGTGACCCCAAACCTACTCTTTCCAGTGCATCATGGAATCTTCTTTATTCAAAATACTATGAGGTCTCTATTAAGTAGTAACTTATACTAGACAAGTGACACTTTGTTTTAAGGTAGCAAAAAAAAGATGATCTTCTGTGAGGTAAAGCTTTCCCCTCCTGGGGTCCACCCATTAACCATGGACACTTTAACGAAGTAAAAGTCTCATTACTTTCTCTATAGACTTGACTGTGACCATGGTCAGGGTGGATTCTATGCCCTTGGAAACCGACCCCCCCCATCTCAATTTCTACCTTCAGCATTTTTTGCCCTAGGAGGGAATATTCCTAGTTATATCTCTGCTAGAACTCTATTCTGAAGGTTTGGGAAACTTTTGTGACTTGCATTTCCTTCCTGTTCAGTGTAGAAGAGTAAGTCAGTAAGATTTAGTGGGTGAGAAAACAATTAGTTCTACTTGCTGGTCTGCAACTGATATGTTGGGGGTAGGGAGGCACTATGATTCAGGTCAAGTTGACCCCAAAAAAATGAAATAGAAAACTACTTTCTCTCTCTCTCTCTCTCTCTCTCTCTCTCTCTCTCTCTCTCTCTCTTTCTCTCTCTCTCTCTCTCTCTCTCTCTCTCCTGAAATAATGAGTAAATGAAGGCAAAGTAATTAAATTCTGAATTATCAGCTTGGCTTCAATTTTTGAACTTTTTGCTAGTGCCAACCAATTCCTTCTAAATTTCCCTAGTTGGAAAGTGGGAATAACATTTTGCCCCTTTATTTTCCCTTAATTTAGGATTAGAGATTTAGAACTGGAAGTGATCTGAGAAGCCATGAGATGACAGGATTTTCCTGACCCCACCATTTAGGTGAGGCTAGGTCTTCTCCAGCCTGGTATCTAGGTGATGCAGTTGATAGAGTGCTAGACCTATAGTGAGGAAGATTAATCTTCCTAAGTTAAAATCTGGTGTCAGATACTTACTAGCTATGTGACCCTGAGAAAATCCTGCTTGCCTCAGTTTTCCCATCTGTAAAATGAGCTGGAGAAGGAAATGACAAACTTCCAGTATCTTTGTCAAATGGGGTCACAAAATGTCAGACCTGACTGAATAGCAACAGTTCTAAAAATCAAGAAAGCTTTCCCAAAGACTTCATTGATCCAAGCTCAAGCCACCTAGCTGTTGATAGCAGCTAACTGTCTCAGATCATTTTTAAGTGGCTTCCCATTCACCTAAGGGCATAAAAGGGCCACCCACAGGGAGTTAGGATCCTCAGCCTTGCAGGGCAATCCTGAGACCTCCCATGCACCACTCTATATCCTTTGACACATGCTGTTTCCACGTGGAGACAAGAAGAGCTGGGTCCACTTCAGCTGAGAACTATATCTTTATTGAGTATCCTTTCTATACTATAGCCAAAAAAATAAAAAAATGTTTTGTTAACCATTCAATGACACACACGTGTGTCATTTCATTCTAATTTTGACTTAAATTACCAGGGGATCAGCATGAGTCAGGGCCAACCCAGTACAAACGGTGCAGCTGGTAATTGGAACATGATTGCATTGTGGTATTTGAAGCGAGAGAAGGTCAATGCAAATGCAGATGATAGGATTGTCAGATGGCCAGCCATGACACAGTGGCATGTTGTGAGAAGGACCTTTCTGTTGATATATGGAGCCCTCTCCGTGAAACAGAGAACAGGCCCTTACGGATGTGGAGTGATTACCTTAGTGTGGGGGCTAGAGGACTCTGACAGAGAAGGGAAAGAAAACACGAGGTCTAGCATTTCCTGGTCACATGCATTCCTCTCTGGGCTGCACCTTGACTCTCCACAGGACTTTTTCTAATATGCCATTAAAAACCTCTTCACTACAGAAACTTACTCAACCTCTGAACTAATTTTTTCATTGGAAGTAACCTCTTCCCCTGCCTCCTCTCTCTTTGATTGACTGGTTCCTTCTAGAACCTCCTTTTTAAGGAGGAGGCCCAGGCCAATTATATCTACCCTCCTCTCTAGATTATCATACTGACACTCCACAAGACTTTCTTAAACCATATTCCAATGCTGAGTAACTTCCCCTCACCTGTTCTTCCTTTTTCATTTTCCTTTTGCGTATTGCCTTCCTTACATTAGAATGTAAGCTACTTGGAGGGCTGGGGCTACCTTTTTGTTGTTGTTAAGTGACTTGCCCGGGGTCATACTTGTAAGTGTCTGAGGTCACATTTGAACTCAGGTCCTCCTGAGTCTAGGACCAATACTCTATCCATTGAGTCACCTAGCTTCCCTGTTTTTCTTTTTGCTTGTGTTTGTATTCCCAGAGTTTTAGCACAGTGCTTGACACATAGTAAGTGCTTAAAAAATGCTTGATGACTCAGTTTGCTTTTAGCCATCCTGAAGAAAGTTTAAGAAATATTTACAAGAAAACTTCATGTAAACTGTTCAAACAAAAACAGCAATTGAAGACAGAAGTATTGCCTTTTAAGGAAAATACAATGAGAGCTGAGGGGTAGCAAATGGTGCTAATAACCACACCAGTAGGGGGAAAAATTAGTTGTGGCAATAGAGATTAGGACCAAGAGGTTATGGGAAGGATAGTAGGCTTCTGGAGCAAAGAATAATCTCAAAGCCAGAGGTTTCAGTGTATCTCCTGAGGATGAGAGTGGTGTTGAGACTTGGGAACCCTCACTATCAGTAAATTGGTCTTGAACTTGTCCTACTTAATATAAATCAACTCATTTCACAGAGTTTACACCAGGATACAGGGTTCAGGGTGGCCCCAAATGTAGGGATATATTTAGATAGATAAGTTAGGATGTGGCATTCTGTCTTTGAAGGAGATTGGTTTCCACCTTTAGGTAGAATGTGGGAATGGCCATGACCAAGAAAATCACAATTTCATGACCATTTTGGGGTTCAAGGGCAGTTAGTGGTATGGTGGGAAGAGTGCCAGGCCTGTGGTCAACAAGACTCATCTTCCTGAATTCAAATCTGGCTTTAGATACTTACTAGCTGTGTGACTTTGGGCAAGTCATGTAATCCTGTTTGCCTCAGTATCCTCATCTGTAAAATGGGCTAGAGAAGAAGATGGCAAGCCATTCCAACATCTTTGCCAAGAAAACCCCAAATGGGGTCATGAAGAATTAGGCAGGACAGAAATGACTCAACAACAGATTTGGGGGTTCAGCATGAAATCTGCTTTCCTTGGTTGTTCCAGGTAGGAAACATCCCATCCCAGATCAGGAGGGTCATGGTTAGCTTACTCCTGGACAGGCTAGCTCCTTCCCTACAAATACTTGTTAGATAAAATCCAATTACAGTTAAATAGCAAGCAGGCCTTTTTATTCTCTTAAATGAACAGGAATTCACATCAATATGTCCTAAGGTTTCTGTTACATCAACTGTTAGGCAGCTTGACCCTTAGCCTGTTAGATCAATCAAATCTTAGAGATAGCTTTCTTGGGTTTAGGAAAGGAGCTAGCCTAATCTTCATAATGACGGGGGAGTAGAAGACTGAGGAAGGAGAATGACTTGTTACATTTCCCCCATGGTTGCAAGGTCCTAAGGCCTTCCTAGAGAGTCTTCTGCCATTTAAATGACTTTAAGGTCATTATGGACACTTATCCCTTCAATGTTCCCCAGCCCACCAGCCTGGACATTCTCTTCCATGAGAACTCTATCAAGGAAAGAACACGAAAATTCTGCCACTTAGAGGATTTGGCAAAGAAGCTGTCCTCTTCTATATCAGTGGTTGGATAAGGACTGCATCCAGTACCTTCATCCAGGAACTCAGCATGTCATCAAGTTAGCCACAGTTGCCTTTCGTCTAGGGGATAATCACCATCAATCAATCAAGAAGTATCTTGATTTCCAGCACCAGCCCCTTGAGATTGTTAGAGTGGACTTTTCCAGTGAGATCAATTTTGCCTTGGTTGAGCTGAGATTGTATTTCAGTCCTGCGTCAGTGTCAGTTTAATCTTGTTTATGCTATTGTCTACCCAATCTGTACAACTTCCCAATTTTAATTTTACTATTTGCTTGGTTAAGAATGCTTGCAGCTGCTGCTTTGCTATTGTTGTTGATTCCTTTCAGTTATGTCTGACTTCATTTAGGGGTCCCTTGGAAAAGACACTGAAGTGCTTTGCTAATTTCCTTCTCCAGTTTATTTTTATGAATGAAGAAACTGAGGCAAACAGGGTTAAGGAACTTGCCTAGGGTCACACATCTGGCAAGTGTATGAAGCAGGATTTGAACTAAGGAATTACTGACTCCAGGCCCAATACTCAATGTGCTTCCCACCTACTGCATTTTCAGCTCAGATATCCACAAACACCACAAATCTGTACTTGATTTATTGCTTTGTTGATCATCTAGACTTAAAATGATGGAGAAAATGTAAATAATGCTGATTAAACCTAAAAGTGTCCTGTGTACATTTCTTTTTTTGAGATCTGATTGTTAAGCACTTACCAGCACTAGAATATTAACTGTACTGGTAAATGGATCAGACTAAAGGTCTAGACTTGGTGGAAAAGGAGATATGACTTGGGGCAGGCCTTGAAGGACAGGTGTGATTTAGCTAGGCAGAGAAAAGAGGGAAGGAATATCAGGGAATACCCAAAAGCCCAGGATAGCTCAAGGCACTGCAACTGTAGGGTGAGTACAAGTCATTGAGAGAGCATTTCAGCCAAGAACACTCCAGTGAATAGAAGTTAATTTTAACTAAGAATGAGCCAGGAGTTATATTATATGCACTCAGAATAATTTATTCATTCTATGAACTGTTAGGGAGGAAACCAATCCTCTGGAGACCCATGAGAGCATATACTGGGGCATCCAAGTCTTTGCCTGTGGAATTCTACAGCAGAGAGAATATAAGTGTTGTTGTATACATTTAAGAGACAGAGATGCATAGATGTGGCCTGAAGACATGGTGAATGACTGATCAGGATAATGTGATACTTACATTTAATTATAATTTTGCAGTAACTAACTTCTAAGTGGTTCCTTGGTCCCTCTCTATGTAATGGATGGGTTGAGAGAAAGAGAATGCTTTAATTAAACTAAAGATTCCATACAGCAGGCTTCCAGGTGGTAGTGCATGTGAGACCTAATGTAGTTGCCAGTATTTACACACATCTCCAAGTACCAGAGGCCCCAATAGGAAGGGGTCCAATTAATCTATCCCAGAAATTCTAAATTTAAAAAAAAAATCCCTTTCCTAGACACTAGAAAAATGAAGGACTGAAGAGTAGAGCAACGAGAGAGATGTTTGTGACCCAAGAAGCAGTACTATGCTGCTTAACTCTGAGTCAGATGCTAACTTATATTTACTAGTCATAGAACTCTGGGTCAGGCACTTAAGTGTCTCTGAGCCTTAGTTTCTTTCTCTTGAAAACAAAGATAATAATACCATAGCACCTACCTCCTAGGGCTATTGTGAAGTTCAAATGAGATCATGTATGTAAAGCATTTTTGCAACCGTTAGAGAATTATATAAATGCCAGTTATTATTCCCTTTTCAGTATAAGGCAGTATCAGTGTTCTTTGGGAATGTAGTAGAATGCCATCAAGGTCATTTTAGTAGACCCTTTTTATAAGTTAATAAAGCCATTGAAAAATTTTCCCTTCCTTCTACCCCTCTCATTCAACACTTTGAGCATTGCTTAGGGTAATACAATTCACATCCACACATTATTAAGCACCAGCTCTATGCAAGGCACTATGCTAAATTCTGGGAGTACCAAGACAAAAATTGAAATAGTCCCTGACTTCCAGGAATTTGTATCCTGGAGGATTGAGGGGGTGAGAAAATCAAAATATGTATAAGTAAAAATGAACTATATACAAAGTCATATAAGAGGGGGTCAGGGAGAGACAGACAAATAGACAGAAATGGAGAAAGAGACACACAGGAAGAGACAGAGAAGCAGAGAGAGAGACAGAGAGAGAGAGACAAAGACAGAGACAGGGATTATAAAGATATAAATGCAGATAGGAGCCACATTGTAGAGGGCTTTAAATGTAGGCTGAGGATTTTGCATTTTATCCTAGAATCAATAAGGAGCTAATGAAAATTTTTGAATAGGGTATGGTATGGTTGCATCTATATTTTAAAATGTCAATATGGTAATTATATAGAGCAGTATGTCAAACTCAAATAGAAACAGATCTCCGCAGGATGCAAAATGAGTTAGAAAAATACAAATTAACATTTAACACAAATTAACAATATATCATGTTATATTACACTTTTATTTATTCTATTAAACATTTCAAAACTACATCATCATCTAGTTTAAGCCCACTTTGGTGAGTTGATATCTCATTTTCAATGACAAAACAATCTGTAATCATCTCAAACATTTTCTGTAGATTCACCAGTATATCAGTCTTTTCTTGTCTCAAAAGAGGAGATGTCCTTTCTCCTTTCCAGTGCCAATCCTTTTACTTGTATTTTTTATTCCATCCCACTCATCTCCTTGATTTATTCCTTTTACATGCTTTTAATTTCTCCCTCAAATTAGGCATCATTGAGGAAAGGACTTTTCATATTCCCTCCTTCTCTATAACCATTCTTAAAACTGTTAGTCATTCCTTCTTTGAAACTTATTCATCTTTGCCTTCTGTGGCATTGTCTTGCTTTCTTTTCCCTTCTTCATTTTGAACCATTCCTTCTATCTTTAAGTTTTCTATCTTCTTTCCTCACTCTATTTCCTCCTGCCCAATTAATAGAGGAATATTTCAGGATTCACTTCTGAGAGTTTCTCTTCTCCATTTCTATTCCTTTTCCCTCAGAGATTTCATAAACTCTCATTTCAATTGTTATTTTATGTAGATAACTCCTCATCTATACTGATGCCACTAACACTGACCTCTCTCCTGAGTCTCAGTCCCAAATATTTGTTTCTAACAATTTGGGGACCTTTCTTTTCTTGTTATGAAAAGCAGGTGTCTATGCCTGCTAACAATACCTAGGATTAGTCTTGACATTGGGAATGCATGAGTAGGTGGGATAGAGACATGAACTGTCATTTAATCAGTATAGGAGAAATCCAGGCAAGGAAATTCCTTCTCCCAGAGCATGTCTGTATGTTCTCTGCAACTTAGATTTCTTAAGGCAACTAATTACTTAGATCATTTGTCCAGGGTTTCAGAGCCAGTATGTTTTAGAGGCAGGATTTGAACCCAGGCCTTGCTTCCTTTGAGGCTAGTTCTTCATCCACACACTATGCTGTCTGGTGGTTAAGTAGAGGGTAATTGGGTTTTGTGTCTGGAGTCTGGGGAGCATGAGAGCTTCCCATATTACTTCCCCCCCCTTCATGCTATAGAATAGCAATATGTGCTAACTTGCTGAGAAGATTAAAGTAATAAGAATTACAGAGTGCTTTGACTTACTAGAAAGGAAGAAAGAAAGAAAGAAAGAAAGAAAGAAAGAAAGAAAGAAAGAAAGAAAGAAAGAAAGAAAGAAAGAAAGAAAGAAAGAAAGAAAGGAAGGAAGGAAGGAAGGAAGGAAGGAAGGAAGGAAGGAAGGAAGGAAGGAAGGAAGGAAGGAAGGAAGGAAAGAAGGAAGGAAGGAAGAAAGAAAGAGAAAGAAAGAAGGGAAGGAAGGAAGGAAAGGAAAAAGAAAAAGAAAAAAAGATATTATTGAAATGGAAACAGTGTCCAATTAATCCCTCCATCCAGTGGCTGTGTACATTCCACAGCACAATGTGGAACTCAGCTTTTATAAACACTCATAGAGCATGTTTATTGTGACACCTGGAGTATCATAAAGGAGGCTCTTATTAGACTTTGAATGCTGGAAATTAAGCTCATGTCTTGCATGGATGGAAGCATGCAGCCCTGGTGAATGCAGGCTTATAAATTTTACAACACCCATGAAATCATGCTTTTGCAACAGAAACATTACTAAGATGGTTAAACCAGACCCCTCAACTCCCTTGAGGGAGATTTTGACGCCCATTTATCTTGGAATCAGGCACTATTTACAGCTATAGTAGCTATCTATATGCAGGTGTATACGTACATAAATGAGAGCAGCATGAAACACACAGGATATTTAGAAACAATTAAGCAGGCCCCTACCTATGGTTAGATGGTCCTCGGGGAGCAGAGTAGCTTACTCATTTAGGAAAAAATTACTTCCCTCAAAAATGGTTCTCACCAGAATAATTGTTACTTTCCTAAATTTGCAAAGAATATTTTGGAAAAAAGCAATTGCAAATTCCCTGGGGCTGAAAATAACTGATTCTCTAATATGGCAGGAAGT
Source organism: Petaurus breviceps papuanus (assembly GCF_028583685.1). NCBI lineage: Eukaryota > Metazoa > Chordata > Mammalia > Diprotodontia > Petauridae > Petaurus > Petaurus breviceps. The sequence continues at coordinate 4,625,390 of NW_027187299.1, forward strand.
CATCACACCGAGATGACTAAGACAAATGCCTTCACTCCCTCTAACATGCCTGAAGACATAGCCCAATAGGACTCATCTCTGTAGGACCTGGGGGAGTTTATATATAGCAGCTCAATGTAACATAAAATGTTACAGTGTATATTCTACCTCATTTAGACTTTCTTTTCCTTATAAAAGTTTATTGACCCCTTCAGGGCCTCTGATAAATGTTACAAACTCTCACATTCCCCTTCCTGTATTGGAAACATGTTCCTACAATTGAAAGTTTCTAGTCTTTCAGATTGTTATGTCTCAGATACTTCGCTGTTCAGTTGGGAGCATCTGAATGGTTTTGTTCACTTTCATATAAGTCAAAGCCCATCAGGATTTTAAAATTTGTTTTGAAAATCAAATATGGTCTTGCACATAGTAGGTATTCAATAAATGTTTCTCAAATAATGAATAGCATTTCATATTTTCTCTTGTATTCCTCACATCAAAGTAGTAGAAAGAGAAAAGGACTTAGATTAAGAAACCTGAACCAAGATCCCAGCCCTGGTACTTATTTGCTCTGTGACTAGAAATAAGCCACTTAATTTATCCAAACCTCAATTTTTTCATCTGTCAAGTGGGAATAATATCTATAGCAACTACTTCATATAACTATTGAGAGAAAAATGTTTTATTAACTTTCAGTCAGTCAATAAACATTTATTAATTATCTACATGCCAGACACTGTGCTAAGCACTATGGATACAAAATTTTTAAATGTAGCCTGTCCTCAAGGAATTTATAATCTAATGGAGGAAGACAACACACAAGAGGTCCAAGAAGTCTGAAAGCAAGTAGTAGGTCTGGGGAAGGTACTCAAAGCCGGAACACTGTGGAAAAATCAGAGAAATCCCAGAGCAGTGCAGCCAGGTGAGAAATTATATGTTCTGAGCTAAACTCCATTAAATTCATTCAGTGCATGAATAAATGAAAAATTTGGATGCAGATCCTTAAGCTCCATTGTGCTAGAGGGGTTAGTTTCTATTCTTGGTTTTACCACCTAAGAGATGGGAGTGTGGCACAATGGTAAGAGTCAGGGGATACAGAAGATCAGGGTTCAATTCCTCCTGCCACTCATTGCCTGTGTGATTTTGGATAAATCACTGGACCCTCCAGGTCTCAGATTCCTTATCGTTAAAAGAAAAGGGTTAGGCTGGTATATGACCTCTGGCCCCTTTCAGTTTGAAATCCATGATCCTTTAGTAGTTGTCTCTCTCTTACCCAATGTTAATTAGAGTGAAATTATGATGCAAACACTCTTCAGCTTCTGTTCCAGATGTGAATGTTAAAATGTTTATACAGCAGCAACAATAACTATTTAAAATGACTTTAGGTTTAAGGTTTGGAAAATGCTTTATGTATCTCATTTAATACTCACAGAAATCCTTTGAAGTAGGTGCTATTGTTGTACACATTTTGCTCTCAGACTCGGAAAACTTAAGTGATTGACCAGGGTCACACATTAAGAGAAGCAGGATTCCTACCCAGTTCTTCCTGACTTTATGTTCTTTATTCTAAGGGATATCCAATCAAGGCAGAATGAAAAATTCCAACTTGCTTAGAGTAGTCTATTGTACATATTTTAAAGCTGTTGTTGAGTAAAACAATTTCCTCCTCTCAGAAGACTATGGAAAGCTTCCCTTCCCACCATCCTTAGAACATAGAAAATTCCTCAATTGGAAAAGATGGAACTTGCTGACTTAGCTGAACTGGGAGTTTCTCTTTTGATCCATTGGGGGGGGGGGGGTCAGATATAAGACAATCTTTCAATTAGCTCTTCCTCTCCCTATGTGACTAGCCTATTTCTTAAGTTCTTGAATCTTTCAAAATTGTTTATTTTTATAATATTGTTATAGTATAAATTGTGCTCCTGGTTCTGCTGACTTTGCTCTGCCTTGGTTCAAAGTGAAGCCTACTTCTCCCACCTCTTCCTAGTTTGTATAAACTTCTATCTGTGCTCCTGATTATGTGAGATAAGTCCCCCTCCTCTTTCTCTCTTTTCCTTCCTTTTGTTTTCCCCTTACTTTATTTTCTCTTTTTAAAATCATCAAAAGGTAATAAAAATCTCTTCCAAATCCATCATTATGACCCTTGACCCTGACATCATGGTTCTTAGCGGATACTTGTATCATCTTTCTTCATCCCTATTAGAATGCAGACAGTTCTTCCTTATAAATGTTGATTGCTCATTCATAGTTACCTTTTTATATCTCTATTCCTGTGTTTGTATTTCAAAGTTTTGACTAAGGTCTAATCTTTTCATATGGAATATTTGTAATTTCTCTGTTTTGTTAAAGATATATTTTCATCCTCTAGGATTATAGTGAGTTTTGCTGGTTTAGTTATTCTTTGTTTTAAAATTATCTTTTGCTTTTTGGAAAATCATATACCATGCTCCCCAGTACTTTCAAGTGGCAGCTGTAAAATCTTGTGTAATCATGACCATGGTTCCTCAGGTTAGCTTCTTCATTTAACCTCCTTCTTTCTGGCAACTTGCAGTACTTTTTCTTTAATAGATTTTGGCTATGATATTCCTAGCAGTTTTCATTTGGGAATTTGATTCAAGAAATGAAACAGTAGATTCTATTTTCACTATGATCTCTGGTTCAAAGAAAATCTGGAAAGTTTTCCATCATGATTTCTTGAAATATTACATATAGTCAGGATCATTGAGGGGGGTAAAATGTGGAGAGGAGAAATGGATCATAGCTTCCAGTTAGTTTTATGAGTCTTAAATTATCTCTACTTTATCTGTTTTCCAGATAAGTTTTTTATGATATGAGATAACTTATATTTTCTTGCATTTTTCAGTTGTTTGTCTTTGTGTTTAATATGTCTGGATCTCATGGATTGGACAACGATAGGTCTCTGCCCAAGCACCACTTAATGGTTATTTTTTGGGTCCTCCTGGCTCAGAGTGAATGTATATAAGAACTGTTTCTCTTTTGGTCAGCAACCCTGAGGGTCTTCCCCTCCCTATCTGATTTGTTGTTGTTTTTATTAAAGGGGCCATCCCTTGACTAATTTCTTAAAGATGCCTATTCACTGAATGGGCATAGCCTCACTCAAAGTGAGAACTTGAAAAGACTTTAGCTTAAAGGGTCCAGGGTCTCCCTTTGCATCCTGGGTCATCTCCAGTCATCCTGATGAATATCTGGGCAGTGGATCCAGATGGCTATGGAGGAGAAAGTGAAACTAATGATGTTTCACAACCCTCCCTCCCTCAACTCAAAGTCAATTGGAAGTCATGTCATCATCTCTGTGATGTCATGGTCCTTTTCGAGAACAAAGGACAAACCAAACAACCACATTTTTTTTTCAGGGAGTCATTAATTTCTGTTTGGCCCATTCTAATTTTCAGGGTGTCTGTTACCTGAGCAAGGTTTTGTACCTCTGGTGCCAAGCTGTTAATTCTCTTTGCAAGTTTCTCTGCTATAATTGTTATTTCCTTTCCAATTCTTTCCTCTAGCACTCTCATTCCATTTGTACTATTGTTAGTTCTTGCATAATTTAATAGCAATAGTTAACAATAGCTAACATTTATGTAGCACTTACTTTTTGCTAGATGGTGTCCTAAATGCTTTACAATAATTATCTCATTTGATCCTCACAATAATCCTGAAGGTAGGTAGTTATTATCCTCATTTTATAAACGAGAAAAGTGAGGCAAAAAGAGGTTATGTGAGTTTTCCAGAGTCATACAGCTAGTAAATATCTGAGACTGGATTTAATTTGGGTCTTCCTGACTCTAGGCTTGGCACTCTATCCATTGTGCCAACTAGCTGCTTCAAAGAAAAAAATAATTTATTCTAAGAATTTGGATTTATACTCCTTTTTGGGTTTATATTTGGGGATCTCTGGTCTTGTAATAATCCATTATTCTCCCTCTCCCTTTCCCTCTCTCTTTCCCTCTCCCTTTCCCACTCTCTTTCCCTCTTCCTTTCCCTCTCCCTCTTTTGTTTTTAGTCAGTCTTCCAGCAATTCAAGCAACCTTGCATTCCTGACCTTGCTAGGAGCTCTTTGTGGCCTCAGTCTGTTAGAGATTCCCCTGCACTGTCTTCCTGACCAGGGGGCTGAGTGTAAGATCTGCTCTGGGTGACCCTGCACCACAAGTTCTGAATGTTGAGTCCATGCTGAATCTGTATATTCTTCCTACTCCCCCCTTTTTTTGTAAAAGTCTTTATGGAACTTAAACTCATTAAAAAGATTTTGGGGAAATTTCATGCATCTTTTCACATGTCCCCACTTTTCTTTCTCATTAGAATCATTCACTATGTTATTGCTAGATCTTACTTTTGAGAACTTCCCAGACCCCTTAAGTTGTTTTCCCTTTTAGAGTCTCAGGCAATGAGATCATACCCATATTTTCCTTTAACAAAAATCAAATAAAAACCAAATGCATCCTTTGTTTTTGAACAGAGTTTGAGACACAAGCACTACATTTCAAACTGTGTCCCTAAGTCTGTTTGAGTAGGGACATGGGCATTTAAGATGATAGATGTTATACTTGGCAAATTTGCAAATGACACACAAATCAGGGAGTGGATTGTGGAAGTAGGGGACAGCTAATGTATTGACATATGACAACTAAGACTATAAAAAAATCATGACAGGGTTAAAAAATGGGCTGAATCTAATAAGAGAAGAAAACCTTTAATTGTATAGTTGGCTTCATAAAATCAGCTTCACAAACATAAGATGTGGGAGCTATGGCTAGATAGCAGCTCATGTTAAAGAGATCTGGGGGTTTAGTGATTACAAACTTAATATGGATCAATACTGTAACATGGAATCCAAAAAGAGTTCTTGTTTTTTTTGAGACTGAATTAAGAGAAGCATAATGTCAAGCATATGTAAAGTGAGATATGAGCTATATTCTGCCTGGTCAGTTCAGCTAGGTGGTGCAGTGTATAGAGCATTGGGCTTGGAATCAGGAAGACATCTTCATGAATTCAAATTGACCTCAGACAGTTACTAGTTGTTTGGCCTTGGGCAAGGCACTTAACCCTGTTTGCCTCACCTTCCTCATCTGTAAAATGAACTGGAGAAGAAATGGCAAACCACTCCAGTACCTTTGCCAAGAAAACCCCAAATGGGGTCATGGAGAGTCAGACATGACTGAACAACTGTCCTGGTCAGATCACATGTAGCATCTTGTCCTCAGTTCTTGACATTACATTTTAGGAGGGGCCATTGAGCCCCTCCAAGTGAAATCCATTAGATTCCACCCCAACCCCAACAAAAAAATAGGAGTGTGTCCAGAAGAGAGAATTCAATAGCTTGTCATATGAGAAACAGATGAAGGAACTGGGCATGTTTAGCCTGGAAAAGAGAAACGGGGAGGTGGAGATTGGAGGCAAAGGGAGAGGAGGAGATATAGGAGAGTAGAATATTATAGCTGTCTTCAAGCATTTCAGGAAATATCATTCAGAAGAGTTATTAAACTAGGTTTCCATGACGTTAGAGGGAAGTGCTTGGAGTAGCTGGTGGAAGTTGCAAAAAGGGATCTTGGCTCAATGTAAGAAAAATGTTCCTAAGAATTAGAAATATTTCAAATTGTTGCAAACTACCTTGGGGGTGCTGAGGTTCCTCTTTCTAGAGTCCCCCCCTCTAGCAGGGGGGCATTGATCAAGGATGTTGTAGAGAAGATTCTCTTTTATGAGTGGCTTAAATTGCTGAGTTTCTGTTGTACCTTCGAAATCAAAAACTCTGAGGAATTCATGGTTTCATAATTCAGTGAGCAAAAACTCTCAGGTTGTGCCAATAGAATCCATGGTTTCACAAGCAAACCTAGAGCAGCAAATAATCTACTCATCTTAAGGATTAAGGTCTCATAATATTTAAGAGTTTTTGTCTGTCTCTAAGTATTGGTATCTATAATGATGAATGTACTCCAAAGATCTTTTTTTTAATCATTTATTTATTTATTTTCAACATTCACTTTTAAAAAATTTTGAGTTCCAAATTTTTTCTCCATCCCTCCCTCCCCTCACCCTTCCCCAAGCAATCTAATATAGTTTATACATGTACAATCATATTAAACATATTTCCTATATTAGTCATGTTGTGAAAAAAAATCAGAACAAAGGGGAAAAATCATAAGAAAGAGACACACATACACACAAGAGAAAATAGTATGCTTTAATCTACATTAGGATTCCATTGTTCTTTCTCTGGATGTGGATAGCGTTTTCCATAATGAGTCTTTTGAAATTGACTTAGATCATTGTGTTGCTAAAAAGAGCTAAGTCTGTCAAAGTTGGTCATTGCATGATGTTGTTGTTTCTCTGTACAATGTTCTCCTGGTTCTGCTCACTTCACTCAGCATCAATTCATGTAAGTCTTTCCAGGTTTTTCTGAAATCAACCTGTTCATCATTTCTTAGTGCACAATAGTATTCCATTACAACTTGTTCTGTCATTTCCCAGCTGATAGACATCCCCTCAATTGCCAAGTCTTGGCCACCAGAAAAAGCTGCTATAAATATTTTCATGTACGTGGGTCCTCTTCCCTTTTTATATCTCTTTGGGATACAGCCCTAGAAGTGGTATTGCTAAATCAAAGAAGATACAATATTATAGCCCTTTGGGCATTGCTACAAATTGCTCTCCAGAATGGTTGGATCAATTTACAACTCCACCAATAATGCATTAGTGTTCCAATTTTCCCACATCTTCTCCAACATTTGTCATTTTCTTTTTTTTTTTTTGTCACATTAGGCAATCTGATAGGTGAGAGGTGGTACCTCAGAGTTGTTTTAATTTGCATTTCTCTAATCAATAGTGGCTTAGAGCACTTTTTATATGACTATAGATCGCTTTAATTTCATCTGAAAACTGCCTGTTCATATCCTTTGATCATTTATCAATTGGAGAATGACTTGTATTCTTATAAATTTGACTCAGTTCTCTATATATTTTAGAAATTAGGCCTTTATCAGAAAGACAGGCTGTAAAAAATTGTTTCCTAGCTTTCTGCTTTCCTTCTAATCTTGGTTGCATTGACTTTGTGCAAAACCTTTTTAATTTAATGCAATCAAAATTCTCAATTTTGCATTTCATAATGTTCTCTGTGTCTTGTTTGGCCATAAATTCTTCCCTTCTCCAGCTAAACTATTCCTTGCTCTCCTAATTTGCTTATGGTATCATCCTTTATATCTAAATCTTATAACTATTTTGACCTTATTTTGGTAGAGTGTAAGATGTTGGTCTATGCCTAGTTTCTGCCACACTATTTTCCAGTTTTCCCAGCAGTTTTTGTCAAATAGTGAGTACTTATTCCATAAGCTACAGTTATTGAGTTTATCAAATAGTAGATTAATATGGTCATTGATTACTATTTTTTGTGTACCTAATCTATTTCACTGATCCATCGCTCTATTTCTTAATCAATGTCAAATAGTTTTGATGATTCCTGCTTTTATACAAAAATCTCTCTTAATGCTTCAGAAATAGAAAATGTAAGTCAATTTGTGTCTTGTATAAAAAGTAATTATGAAATAATATCATATTTAGATTTTTGTTTTTATTTAAAAAGTTTGTTTCATTCAGGGAATTTTATTTTGTTTCTTTTGTAACACAGGCTTATCTGGACATGCCCAATTCCCCTAACATGGAGGCACCCTTGAGGAGTTTTTGGAATATGTCCAGATCACCTAACATGGAGATCTCTGTGTTCCCTACCACTTGAGTGGGGGTTAGTGGGGGGGGCTCCTTTGATTGGCTACCTGTGTCTTTAAAACTGGCAAAATAAGCCATTCACTCTTTTTTGTTGTTCTTTCTCCACTGTCTTTTTGGCTATATTTATCTACTATATCCAGAGGATGATAATGACTGAACCAGTGAAAGAGGAAGGACTTCCTTCCCCAGCCATACCTCTCCAAGAAATGGATCCGTGAGTGTCTGTTACTGTTCTGTTCTGTTTGTCTTTCTCAGTTTTGGGTACCAGAGGTGATCCCCATGGGACTTGGGAGTTTGAACTTTGATAATCCTGGATTCAGGATTCTTGGTAGGAAAGTATAGTGAGTCTGGCATGGAAGCCTGAGAAACCAGGGTGCGTAGGATTTGAGCCCAAGGAGGATTTTTGACTTGAAACTAGGATTCTATAGGAAACAAGCTAAAGTAGGCTATGAAATTAATCCCTTTCCCCAGACAGAGACTGAGGTAATGCAAAAGTGGGTAAGGAGAGGAGGAATTATACTTCTTATGTGTTGGAAAGTTAGTATATCTGTGATTATAGCTTTTGAAGTGCTGATTATTCAGAGTGAGTATTTATAGCAATTGTTTCTGTTTTGGTCAGAAACCCTGAGGGTCCTCCCCTCCCAGATTGAGATATATGTATATGTATATGTATGTATATATATATGTATATGTATGTATGTATGTATGTATATGTGTCTGTGTATGTGTGTCTGTGAGTATGTACATTTGACTAGGTAAAAGAGGCCATTCTTTACCTCATTTATTACTTAGACTTAATCACTGAATGGGCATTGCCTTAGTCAAACTGAGACCTGGGAAAGACCTTAGCTTAAAAAGGCCATGGTCTTCCATTATATCTGGGGCTATCTCCAGTCATCCTGATCTACATCCTGCCACTAGATTCAGATGGCCCTGGAGGAGAAAATGAAGCTGGTGACTTTGCACAGTTCTCCCTCCTTTAAAACCAATTCACTTGCAAGCCATGGCATTACCTTCCTGATGACAGGATCCTCTTCAGGAAAGTAGGACAAACAACAGCAAAGTAGCTTTTGAAGTAAACATTCCTTCGTAAAATGTAATCTAATTGTTAGTGGATAAATAGAACTGGGGAATAGGGGAACACCCCCTACACTTGTGGGGGCATCTTAACTGAGACTGGAGCCATTCACAGAGAGCCCCTGTACCCAATGTACTTAAGGATGCCAGAGACTCCTGGAGGAATGATGAAATGCAACATATGTGACCTTTAGACAATTGGGGCCAGGATAGGTGACTACAATTGTCTGTTTAAATGTCAGGTTCAGCAATTCTGTTCTCAGTCATATCTCTTATATCTTGATCTGAATGTAAGAACACTTGTAAATTGAAATTATTTGGATCACTGTTACATGTTGGCTTTCTTCCTCTCTCTTTTCTCATAAGCTTACAAGAGGCTTTTCACAAAAGGAATTAGGAAAAAGGAAACTAAGCTCTGAATTTTAGTATATAGGGAAGCAGCTTATTAAAAACACGGTATTATGGATCTGGGACTAAAGCCCACTCCCCTCACAGCTAAGAGATTAATCTCTCCCTATGAGGGTTCTTAAGAATCATTTGCAGAAGAGGCATTTGAAATGCTTCAGAAATCAGGAGAAATTTCATCCAACAATGAGTTGGCCCAGGAGCTCCAATTAGGCAGATATTTTGTCTGTATCCATTGACGTAAATTCCAGTCTGAGAGGCCGGTATTAGGTCACTGAATTGTAAGCACTCTTCATCTGCTGAAGAACTTGCTGTTTTGGTCCAAGATACTTAGAATTCCATAATTTTAATCAAGCTCACCCTTAGATTGAAAGCTCCTTGAGGGCAGTTTCTAGGCTTTCTATTATATACCCTATGGAACTGCAGAATTAGCAATGGGTCTGTCCAATCTGACTGAGGGTATATGATTTGGTTCTTTGAAGGAAGCAAAGTTATCCCAGTATACCCAATGGTATCATGGAAAATATTCTAGTCTGAATCTCTTCTAGCAAAGCAGTAAAATCTGAATATAGAAACCACTATTCAGGTAATTCAGATGAAAATGTTTCATTTTGCTTGCCTATTCTTTGGAATTATACTGATAATCACCTCAATTCCTTTCTTCCATTTACCTGACTTAGGTCTCCCCTTATATTCACCTCCCTAGAGTCCTAAAGGCTTCATCCCAAAAAGGTATATGCAGGTGATTCATTCTTTTTAAAAAATCATTATTGAAAAGGAAGAAGTGAAAATAGCCTGGATGTGCATGTGTATGTGTGTGTCTGTGCGTGCATGTGTGTGTGTGCACATGTGTGTGTGTGCGTGTGCGTGTGTGTGTATGTGGTGGGGGTAGGGGTGGTGGGGATTAGGTTACTACTTCCTGGAGAGCATCTTTCAGGAAACCAAAGTGACATTTGGGTTCCCCAGGATAGATGGAAGCTAAACCTCTCAAATCTGGCTCTCTCACAAAGAGGGGCTGAAGGAAGAGTGAAGGGGAACCTGCCCACTTCTGAGGCTCTCTTCCCTGTAAGACACAATTTGCAGAAAGCCAGCTAACCCTGACCAGCACAGCCACAGCGGTTCCCAGGCTGCTGCTTAAAAAACATGCCTTAGTGCACAGATGTGTGATAGCTTTTGAAATTGGTGCAGGCTCTTCCCACCTGCTGTGTTTCATTTCGGAATCTGGGCTTTCATTTAAAAGACAAAGCCTGATTAGCTTTTCATCTGTGAACCTTATTGCATCAATTGCCACCCAGAATTGCAAGTGTTTTGGATTAGATGGTGGGGGGGGGAGAAAAGAGGGAGAAAAAGGCTTTCTGATTCTCCTAGAAGGCCTTCTCTTTTAGCTGTGTTCAGTGATAATGGCCAGTGGGGAAGTACTGGGTAGCCAAGCCCACCCTGCAGCTTTGTTAAACTCTCTCAACCCAAACAACCCCAGCAAAAAGCCTCTGATGGAAAGCCCAGAGGATTCAACAACAAAGGCTGTGTTATGGCCGTAAGACAAATGACTGGGGAGGAAATTCAAGGCTATCAAGAATTCAGCAGGGCTTAAATGGATATTCAATGAGTGGTTGGGAGAAATACACACAGACACATGCAGAAGAGAATAATGAACAGTTTTTAAAATGAAAGTCAAGCAGATCAGGAGGCAAAAATGCTAATAGGATCATGCCTCTACATTGGAAATAGCCAGATGCTGTAATGCCTGAGGAGTTAGGCCTGCAACAGAAGCAAACCCATTCCAAACCAAAAACACACACACACCATCCAGAAATGAGAGACCAACAAATTAAATGCCGTACAACTGCTTCTCATAATTAAGGTCTTCTTTCTACTGTTATCCAAAGCTATATTAAGGAGACAAGGTAGGGAATACTAGATTGGGGCTACCAGAGAGGTGATGCATCTAGCAAATTACTAGGTCAAGCAGAGAATGGTCCCTAAAAGTTCAAAACAAAATTAGGGAGAGAGACTAGAAATGAGATCTGAAAGTCCAAGAGAAGAGAGCTGGAGGGAAGATTAAAGATTAGGATCATAGCTTTAATACTAGAAAGGATTTTAGAGATCTTCTAGTCCAACTTCTTTATTTTACAGATGAGTAAACTGAGGCCCAGAAGGACTATATAGAAAGTGGAAGAGCTTCCATTCAAAACCCAGTGCTCTAATTTACAATCTAGTTCTTTTACAAACAGGTAATAGCTAGCTCTCCTTTCTGGTTGCTTGTTGCTAGATAGCGAAGGCTAGAGTGGGTCTTGAGTTATTCAGCACTAGGCTTAGAACTGTGCTAGTTGCTACAGGGTCAAGGGTCAGACAATTAAATTAAGCTTGCATGACAATAGACTCTCGACCTCATCAGGGACTCAGATTACATGATATAGAATTAAATTAAAAAATGAGTGGTGACAATATGTCCACCTCATGTACATTTTCTATTATGCATTGATCTATTCTGAATGATTGAGACTTCTTGAATCAGTCTGCCTCAGACAAAGCTGTGAGTTAGGCTCCATCACAGTTCACCTGTACCCGTGGGATGTGGTTCTGTAGAATCTAGACCATGACACAAAGACCAACCATCCCTGAAAATATAGACCAGTGGTTTTCCACAATATGATTCCAATTTCTAGGGAACATGAATAAGATAGTCCTATTCTGATCTGAGATCTGACTGAAGCTCCTGGCCCCAATCTTGCTTCAAAGTTATTGATGACGTTGAACAAGTTGTTTTAGCTCTTCAAGTCTCAGTTTCCTCACCTGTAACTGGATGGATTCTAAAGTCCCTTTCAGCTTTACGTCTATAACCCTATTATTCTCTGGTAGAACTATTTAGTCTTAGTTCTTGTGCAATGGAAAATGTCAGTGAACCATAGTCCAGAAATGCAGGGATTATAATCAGCAGGGGAAGAAGCCTGTCTGCTGGTTATCACAGTGCTTGCTGTCATTAGTGGACAGCCTCTATTCTCCCTCTCCCTGTTGATAGCCAGAGACATCTTGCTTCTTTGTGTAACTGGTAGAACTACCTCTTCATTCATTAATTCATTGATTTACTCATATTCCTGCTACATGGGTGGTCTGCATGTTTCTAGGTGAGCATATATGCTTGGGAAAATCTCTCTCTCTCTCTCTCTGTCTCTCTCCCTCTTGCTTTCCCTTTCCCCTCTTTCTCCCTCTCTTTCTCCTCCTCCCTGTGGTTCACATAAGTATGAATCTGCTAAATTTGCTTGACCTGCAGCAGCCAGTAACAATACAAGAGAAAGAAAAGCCTCCAAAAAACCCCAAACATTAGGATTACAAGACAGTGCTAGATCAAAGAGAAGAGGACAAGAAAGGGAAAGAAAAAAAAATTAATGAAAATCTTAAGGAATTTGAAAGTTTAAAATTTTGGTCCTTTTCTTTCTCCATTCTTTTTTTTTTTTTGCTTTTTGGAGGGCAATTGGGGTTAAGTGACTTGCCCAAGGTCACATGGCTAGTTTTTGTGTTAAGTGTCTGAAGCCAGATTTGAGCTCAGGTCCTCCTGACTCCAGGGCCAGCGCTCTGTTCACTGTACCACCTAGCTGCCCCCTTCTTTCTCCATTCTTAATATAATAAAAAGAAAGACTATATCTTCCACTCTAGATTCTGGAGCATGTGTTTATAAAGGAACACTAACAGCTATAGTATACTTAGACTTTAAGTATACTTAAAGATTTAGAATAACAAAATCATAGAATTTGATAACTTTAAGGTCATTGTATTTCAAAGCTCTATTCTATGAAAGAAGAAACTGAGGCCAAGAGAAGCTGACTTATGCAAGGTCACACAACTTATGCTAAAGAAACTAGGAGAGAATCAGTAAGAGACTCCAGGTGACAGGTACTCTGCTTGCTTCATTCATTCATTCCTCAAATATCTATCAAGTGTCCACTCTGAATAAGGCATTTATTTCTTTACCTGTGCTGCTCCCTTGCTCCAGGCTAATGTTTGGCAGGTGGCTGGTGCCTGCTGCTCAGTCCTATGTCCTTTCCAGTGATTGGTATCTTCCTCTCTCTGCTTGGCATCCTTGTTTCTGCCTGGCTGACCCTGCCTGCTGTCTGCCTTGTGTGGCAGGGCTAGTATTAGCTGAGGTCATGACTGAAAAGCTTTGGGTAGTAGCTTCTGGGATGGATATGCTGATTGACTTCTTCATGAAATCTGACAGCCCCAGCCTCATGACTATCTTCACACAGGAGTTATGGCCAGCTCAGAAGTCACAATTATCAGTAAAACATACTCTGGCTTAACCAGAGGCAAATTCTAGAAACATCACTCCCCTTTAATTTAATGACCCTAAAACTTTCATTGCCCCATAGCATGGTATAGTAGAAAGAAAAGTGCCCCCAGAGACAGAAAGAAAAAAGGAAGGAAGAAAGGGAGGGAAGAGAAGGAAGGCAGGAAGGCAGGAAGAAAGAAAGAAAGAAAGAAAGAAAGAAAGAAAGAAAGAAAGAAAGAAAGAAAGAAAGAAAGAAAGAAAGAAAGAAAGAAAGAAAGAAAGAAAGGAAGGAAGGAAGGAAGGAAGGAAGGAAGGAAGGAAGGAAGGAAGGAAGGAAGGAAGGAAGGAAGGAAGGAAGGAAGGAAGGAAGGAAGAAGAGAAGAAAAGAGAAGAGAAGAGTAGGTGCTAGTTCCATGAGACCAAAGACTATTTAATTATTGTCTTTGTATTTCCAAGGACTAGCATGCCTGCACATAGTAGTTGCTTAATAAATTACTTTGGATTAACTTTTTGGGGGAGACTAGAGCTATTTTTCCTTGGTATGGGGAACACTTTTTGATGAAAAGATTTCCTCAGCTGACTCATGAGGAACTGTCCAATTTATCTTAGAGAGTGGTGAGGGGGCACTGAGATGTTGTCTATTTACCTAGCCAGTATTTGTTAGAGGTAAGATTTAAAACCAGACCTTTGAGTCTCAAAGGTTTATTCTGCATTCACTGCAACAGTCTCTCAGTTGAATGATAATTGGGATATTAGATATTCTTCTTCCAACTTGGTGAGAATTAACTTATACTCTTTTGAATGATTACAGATCTCATTTAGAAGCCTTTGAAATACTCCAGACATAAAGCCCTGAGATCTGGTCCCTGAGTCCATATATCTTAAGTAGACATACAGAATGAATGGTAAAATGGGCTCAAAATTGAATAGGAGCAAGAGAACAGGTGGGATTATGTTTGGGAGCTGGCATAATGCTTTTAATGAGTCTAAGCTTCTCCTTGAAGCAATAGCCTGCTTAAAAAAATCATCATTCTTCCAGTAATGCCATGTGGCTCTGAATAATAGAATACCACAGTCTCCAAAGATTTAAAGTTTTAAGCCAACTTGAGGCAGAGGAGAGCCATGTAGTAGGCAAGAGGAGGTCATAGTATATTACTAAGAAAGTATTGTTGAGGAGAAATGAAATACAATGCCTTGCATATCCATAGTTGTTTTTTTAATGGAATTGGATATAATGGAATAGGAAATGGTTTAGTGACAACCAAGAAATGTAAGTAGAACTTAAAGAGAAGAGATCCATAGGGAGTTAGCTTAGTTAGGGAAGACTTTGTGAAGAAGTATTTTGAGCTGAGCCTTGAAGAATAAAAAGGAACAATCAATTTTAGGTTTTGAGGCAGACTATTTTGTGTCTTGGATGCCTTTGGCAGTCTAGTGAAACCTTATAGACTCTTTCTCCAAATAATTATCTCTAGGTACAAGTTTGAGATAATCCAGACATTTATCCTACTTATAAATGGTTCTACATCTGTTATTGTTCAGTTATTTCAGTCATGATGGACTCTTCATGACATCATTTGGGGTTTTCTTGGTGGAGATACTAGAGTGAATTACCATTTCCTTCTCCAGATCATTTTACAGATAAAGAAACTGAAGTAAATAGGATTAAGTGACTTGCCCAGGGTCACAAAACTAGGAAGGTCATATCTGAAATCAGGTATTCCTGACTCCAGGCCTGACACTCTATAGACTGTGCTGTCTAGCTGTCCCTTCTCCATCTGTAAGGAGAAGCTAATATCTCACTAGGATGTGATAAAATAAGCAGGAAACACTCAACTCTTTCTGAAATAGGTTTCAGGGCTGGGACATCTCCATAAGCAGGCAGGGTAAAATCCCATGGCAAGCAGCTGCTATTCTCCTCAGCACACTTGTCCTGTGTACCTGGGAAATAGTTCCCATTGTTATGTCACAGTGTAAAAAGCACTGGCTTTGAACTCAAAGGGCTTTATTAAACTTCTGCCTTGGTCTCTTACTACCTGTATGACTTTGGCAAGTCCCTTTATCTCCTAGGGTCTCAGTTTCACCAATGGCAAGATGAGATTGGCTTAGATGGTCTTTCCAGCTTTAGAATTATGTTTCTAAGCTATTGAATAAATTTCCAATTGGGTTTTGGAGCAGTCCTGACTAGGGAGGTGTTAAACATAGGATGTTCACACTTTTCTGACTTCTTTCTTTCCTCTTATTAGGACCAATTAGAGACTGTAGTGGAAGAAATGATTTTTTTCTTTTGCATATTTGCATAAAATCTGTTCCTTGGTAGCAAATCACACAGAGGAGAATGACATAATAGAAGGATAAAATGAAGGTAACTACTCCATAGGGTAAAAAGTAACACTCTACAGGTGACAGTTTTAAAAACCCTTTTGTCATAAACTGAATAATAATCTAAAAAACAATAAGAATGAGAAAGAAAAATATTGTCTTATATAAAATCACAATTTGATAAAGAGAAATAGATATTTACATACACATAAAATGTATATGTATACAGACATATCTGGTATGTGTGTATATATACATATATGTGATATACACACATATACAAATTTAAACATAATAATAGCATCTTATTTGCTTGGTATACCATTCTGATTTCTTTTCCACCTGTATGCATGTCTTTTAAAAGCTATTTTCAATGTTTAAGCTGTTACTGCAAACCTGAAAGTGATACAAAATGTGAGTTATTGTTCTGATTGTATATTTTTTACTCTTTGTTAATAGATGATATTATGGTAATCTGAGGGCCCTATAGCTGGAAGGCATCTTGAGGGGTCATCTGGTTCAGTCCAAACAAATTTCTAAGGCAACTGAGACAGATGGTTCCCTATCAATAAGACAATGGGAGGTTTTCAAGTTCTTTTGGATAAAAAATATATCTAACATAAAGCATAATAATCCCTTAAAATCCACAAAAGGAAAGGAATGTGGATATCACAATGCAACTACCAATTTCTGTCTCCCTATAAGTGAGAATTCCAACATGAGAAATCCATTACTTAGGACCTTTGAAATTTAGGATGACAACACAGACAAGATATATAAGGAACTGATGAAAACTTATAAGGCTAGTAGTCATTACCAATGAATAAATGGCCAAAGGATAGAAATAGGAAGAAATCCAAGCCATCAAGTAACAGATTTTTTTTAAAATTCTCTAAATCATCAATAATTAGAGAAATGAAAATTGGAGGTTTTATCTCATACCTGTAAGATTAGCAAAGAAAACCAACGTGGAAAATGACAAATGTTAAAGGGACTGTAGTTTAACAGCTACACTAGTAAGCTGTTGGCGGAACTCTGAATTGGTATAGTCATTTTGGAAAGCAATTTGAATCTATGCCTTCAAATTCACCAAGCTTTGATCTTGTTTTTTCCACCACTATGTATATTTCCCAAAAAGATCAAAGAAAAAAGAAAAGGTTCTATATATAAAGAAATCTATATTTACATATAGCAGTTCTTTTCAAAGCAGCAAAAACCCCAAGGGCTGTCCCCCTATGGGGAATAGATATATAATTTTTGTTATATGAATGCATAATGTTATAAGAAATTTTGAAATGGATAGTTTCAGAGAAAACAGAAAATCTCTATGAACTGATGTGAAGAGAAGTAAGCAAAACTAGGAGACCAATTTATACAATGACTATGACATTATGTAAAAGGAAAAATCTACAATAACAATGTAATCTAATATTTGGAGTTGTAGACATCAGGATTTCTGAAGGACCACCCCTGGACATCATTGTATCACAAAAGACACAACAGCATCTCCATCTAACTGTGACCATGACAGTGTTCAAACTTTAGTTTTATATTTGCAAGGGAAGGACTTGAATAAACAGCTCCATTCAGAAGGCCAGCTTCCTTCCACATCAGTGAAAAGGCAGCATTGTTCAAGGCTCCTCTATCTGAGTATCTCCAGCTAAATCTTTGGGTCCTGATAACTACAGTCTCCTTCTGAATGGGCCCTAGTGAATGACAACCCCCAACAATGCTAGACCTTGCATGCCAAGCAGCACGGTGGAGTGAAACTGCCGATGGAAGCAGATTTGCTCAAATTTTCAGCAGCAGAATTTCTTAAGGTTTGTTGGCTCAGAATATGAGGGATGCATGCAGAATATTTCACTTGTGTCAGCAGCCCCAGTCCTGTCTCGTTTCAGGAGCAATTAATGGACTGTGCCTTTAACCCTTCCCTTTCCCATGGCTGAGTAAGCTGTCTTTTGAACACTCGTATGTATGTATGCATGTAAGTATGCATACATGCAGGTATGTATGCATACGTGCATGTATGTGTGTATACACATGTGCATGTGTATATGTATATGTGTGCGATAAATACACACACGTGTGTGTAATATGTGTCTGGAGGATTTATTCCAGAGATATATGAACACAGTCTTTACATAGTCTTCTTCTCACTTTCAGTATTTTGCTTTTGCTAATCCTTTGGGAAAATATTGCAAATGTCTTGCTGTTACTAAGTGCACCTTAGGGTAGTTGTAATCACCATGAGCCAGCAGCTTATGGTTAAAAACAATAATGAATATTGACTTGGACTCATCCTGTGACCCAGAACCTTTTCAGATTCATCACCAGGTCTATGACTATTCCCCATCAGATTTGCCAATATATAGAAAATATACTGCCATTAATAGATTATCATAATAGTTTGCCATTACAGATTTGTCCTTCAGAAAAGAAGAGGATGAGGCAATGTTTTGCTCTTCATCAATTCAAAAAAGTCTGCCTAAGTTTCTGCAAATTTTCATATTTTCTGTTTCTTATACCTTAGTACTATTCCATTAATTTTATTATCACAAATGGCCCAGTCATTACCATATCCAGCAGGCACCTACCTTATTTCCAGGTTGGTTTGTTTGTTTATTTTTTACTCTAAAGTAGACTGTGTTGGTATATATAGAATTCTTCCTTCTGTCTTTGAAATAGGTATTACCAATTGGTGGAATTTCTGCTTCAAAGAGTATAAGCACTTTAATTATCTTTATCACATGACTTCCAAATTATTGTCCCAAATGGTCGAACCAATTCACAGCTTCACCAAACGTATATTATTGTGTCTGTTTTCTGTCCAACATTAACTGTTTTCCTCTTTTAACATTTTTGACAATTTGCTGGGTTCAGCAGCATGTTAGAGTAAGCTTGTATGGACTTGCAAGGGCTGATTGTTAAATTTTCAGTGTAAACATTTACACTTTAGAAACTGGTAAATGCTACAAATAATTGGCATTGCATTTATTGGTTATCTAGAAGAGAAAATCTTAATACAAATTAAACAGTGTGGTATGTGACTTTTCCTTCAAAGGGTGAGTTAAGCATTAACCAGCACATTCCTAGATGGGCTGTCAGTTGAAACTTCAAAGCTTTAAAAAAATAGTTATCTAACAATTTGTGATTTGGAGCAATATTTCACATGATTACTGATATTTTGTAATTTTTCTTTTGAAAATTCATATCCCTTAGGGAATGGCTCTTTCTTTTTTCCTCTGAGTAAATCTTGTTATTCTATCTAGTATTATAAACCTTTGGTAGTTTAACATAGCACTACATCTGTAAATTAATTTAAGTACTATCATCATTTTTACCACATTAGTGTGGCCTAATTGTGAGTAATGAACATTCATCCAATTATCTGTCTTGCTTTATTTTTCACAGGACAGTTTTGTAGCGGTATTTATATAGCTTGTGTTTGTGGTAGCAGATAAAAGGCTCAGATGTTTTATGCATTGAATTCGATTTATCTGTGGAGAGTGGAGGGAATCATGAAGACCTGTGTTCCAATCTGGTCTTAGACTCTCACCAGCTGGGTGATCCTGGGCAAATCACTTGACCTCTATTTGGCTCAGTTTCCTCATCTGTAAAATGGGGAGAATAATAGTACCTACCTCTGTTTTGTGAGCTATTTATCTTTGTATCATTTCTGCTTTTTTGTTGTTGTTATTGCTACTATATATTGAAATGCTATTGATTTCTGTATTCACCAGTCTTAGTCATTTAGATTCATGAGCTGGAAGGGACGTAGAAATCACTTAAACCAATCCCTTCATTGGAAAACTGAGGAAGTCTATCCCTGTAGAGGTCAAGTGACTTGAAAGGATTTACACTGTACAACACTCAATCCTAGTTCTCCTTGAAAAACTCTTTTATTTCTTAATCTGTTTGTTGGTTGTTGGTCTTTGATAAGACCCCACCTAGGGGAGAACTGTCACTATCCTATAAAGTCCTTATCCTATAACTAGTATAAACTACTCTACAGCAGTCAGTCTGGGGCTCTTCTCCCTTTTCTCTGAGGTCTCAACTTCCTTAAAGTCCTTTCCACAAATCTTAATCCATTTAAAGTTGATTTAAGATACTTATTGACTACCAAAGCACCATAGTGATGGAGATAAGAAACCTAGTTGTGTCATATGGGTTACTTTGCTCAACAGTAGTTTCCTTCTCTGTAAAATGGGGATAATACATAGAGCCTACTTCACAAGATGGTGAGAATAAAATGATATGTAAATCACTTAGCAAATCTTAAAGTCCTATATAAATAAGCTTATCTTTATTTTATTATTAGATTTACTTATAATATTTATTATTATATTTATAAATGTTATCAATTATTATTAGCTAGCATAAGGATAGGGTGATGGGTAATGGTTGGTGTTCCCTTTGATTTGGGTGGGTTTCCTTTGAATTCATATTGGTAGCTTAAAAAGATTAGAGAATGTTAAGTATTGTTGCCTATGTTCATCTAACTGTTTATAAATTGCCTTGAATCACCTTATGTTTGGAGAGACTTTGGGTCTGGCCAACTATTTCCTTGGTCTGAAATAGCTTATGGATATTGTATAGCCTGGCAGAATTGGATATTATATCACAAAGAGCACCACTCAGAAGTTCTCTCACTTGTCTACATGACATCTGGCAACATGGCCATTCAATGCCATGTCCAGGAGCCTTAGATTTTCCTCAGATACCTCTTTCCCCAAAAGGCTATTGTGTCTTGAAACTTTCAAAGATGCTTATTGTTTGAATTGAATTGTATTGGTTTGTATTTATAATAATAAACTGTTTCAGCCTCAGTTTCCTCATCTGTAAATTGTCATCATTTTGCTTATCTTTGAGTCTAGGCTGCTCCATATTAATACGGAAGGTATTAGCACTAATTAGATACAAAAGAACTATATTTACCCTGTCAACATTTAAGTTGCAGATGTATATATTCTTAGCTGACTTCTAAAAGCTGCCTTAAAGAGTTTTGCTGGTCTTTACAACTCTGGAAGTATTGCTTCAAGGCATTGCTGTAATGATGAGGTTAACAATTGTCCTAGGCTAAGGGTTAAGAGCTATTGAACATACCACCATGTAGCTCTTCAGATACAAAACTAATAATCAGGTTCCCTCAGGATGATTAGTCTCCAAGAAACATTTACCATTACCTAAACTCCCAATTCAATTCAATAAAATAATAATCTGTGAGTAGAATGTCTATCTGTTTATAATAGGAGATACATAGGTTCAGTCATTGAAATTGCCTATCTGCTCAGGGCATCTCCTTTATGGTATGTAGGTCATATAAGCAGAACAAAATTATTTGCCAATTATATTGCCAAATTGTAATTTGCCAATTACAGACATAAAGGGCACTTGGTGAACAAAGAAAGCCCCCTCCCCCACCACCCAAAGGAAATTAGATCTTGGTCAAAGGATATGCACATTAGAAGCATCAAGTTTTATTACTAATTTACTCTATCATTTTAGACAAATCATTTAGCTGTCCTATATCTTAGTTTCCTCATATGTGAAATTAATAATTTGGAATGGATAATCACTAATACCTTTTCTGACTCTAAGGTTATATGATCTAATATTGTCTTAGTCTTTCCCAGTCATCATATAGTGCCATTATTATGGGACTCTTATGAGAGAGTCCTGTCAAATTCTATATCTCTATGCCAACTTTCCATTTTCTAAAATGTTTATAAAGGAAGAAATGGAAAAGATAAAAAACTGAAAATAGAACAGAACTTTGATAGGGAAGGAAGAGCACTCATTGGGTTTTGTAGGTTACTTGGGACAAACGACTAAAGCTCAAGCTATCAACCAAACTCATCTTGCCAAAGACTGAGAGAAATTCCCCCCAAAAAAGTTTGTTCTTTCTCCAACTTCCTCTCCTTGCAACTCCCCAGTAGACATTAATGTATTCTGTCTGTTTGTTTTTTACCTGAACGTTTCTCATATTCTTATCTAGTATTACATTAGAGAAGCCAGGATTTAGCTGGATACACAAAAATTTAAACTAGAACAGCAAACCAAACTCCTATTTTAATGCTAGAAATGTTCTTAACTGGGGGCTCTCAGCCATTATCATTGTATCACCTGGTAAAAATTCCATAAAATACTAAAGGAGAAGGCTGTGTCTATTTGAGGGTCATCATATTACTCTTAGGCTAAAATGTATATTAGTTGTCATAACAGTATATGGTTGATAGGAGGAAAAGAAGCCAGTGGAGCCAGAAGGCAGAGATGAGAAGGGAGAACACTCTACTCTTTGGGAACAGCCAGTGAAAACACCTAAGTCGAGAGATGAGTGTTTTGTTTGAGAAACAGCAAGGAAGCTACTATCACCAGGTTGCAAAGTACAGTGGTGAGGAAGAAGTAAAAAGATTGGAAAGGGAGGGGTGAGGGTAGACTGCTGTGCTGTGAATACCAAACAGAGGATTTTACATTTGGACCTAGAGGTAATAAGTAGTCACTGGAACTTAAGGAGTTGCCATTGCTAGATCTGTGCTTTGGAAGACTACTTTGACAGTTGAGTGGAGGATGGGTTGAAGTAGGGAGAGACTTGAGGCAGGGTGACCAGCTAGTGCAATAGTCCAGGCATGAGAGATGGGGTTTGAATGCTAACAATGGCTCATCAATCACAGCTGACCAGTGTCTAAAACAACCTTGTTCAAAGCTTGGGATGGGGTTCATTCCATAATGAAGGTACCATTGTAATTTTACTATTTTCTTAAGGCCATGTTTCCAGGAAAACCTGAAGTTCATAAAATTTAAAAGTTAAAGTTACGTTCATAAAACATAAAAGTTATCGAGTACGGTGGACTGGTAAGTTAACTGCAAGTCCCATCTAATCAGGAGTTCTCAGAGAGGAGGTAACAAAGGGAAATAAAAGTGGGGAGGTAAACAGAACACTAATTTGCTCCTCCTACTACTCCTCTGAGTTTTCCTTGGGAGATTTCATAACTTTTCTCCTCATGTGGTTATGACAAAGTAGAAGAAAAAGAAAATCCAAAACAGTGGGGATTGACACTCAATCTCAAGTAAAGCTGGGGAAAATAAAGAAAGAACAGAGTGGATAAATCACCAAATCAAAAGAATCTGAGAGCTGGAAGGGATCACCGGGGTTGTGTGGTCCAACCCATACATAGAAGGAATCCGCACTATAATAAACCTGAACATGGCCAACCAGTCTCTGCTTGTAGACTTCCAAGGAAGGGCATCCTACCATCTCTGAAGGCAGCACTTTTGGACATCTCTGCATAGACATTGTTACATCTTCTACAGAAACTACATAAGCCAGGACTTGTCTCCTTACCTTTTGTCTGCATGAGACTGTCCCAAGTGGAGTATCAGTTGAATTGACTTTGGGACAATTGCAGTTTATTGATCACTTCTGTCCTTCCCTCTCAAGCTTCTGGCTGAATCATCTGATTTGTAACTCACCCTAGCACCCACCCTCTTAGAATACTTTTTCAGAGAAAAAGCTTCAGCCTTGTCTCCTCAGTTTTCCAAGAGACAGAAACAAAAGAGGAAGTCTTTCCTTTTTGCCTTTCATTTCTAAATGTACTTAGGGAAACACCCTTTATCAATGTCAGTTGGTACCTTCTCTGAAATTGATAGATTTAAGGAGTTGCTTAGGTCAGTGAGAGGCTAAATGATTTGTTCAGGTCACCTAATTACTATGCGTCAGAGGTGGGATTTGAGCTTTGATTCTGGGACCAGTTCTTTATCCACTACATGATTTCTGGACAGCAACATTACTTGACACATTCATTCATATGCTTTTCACTTCTTCTTCTTAACCCACGGCTAGTTCCTCCTTTTACTTTGTTTGGTGCCTTATCCAGAGTTCTCCATATAGAAAATTCTCAATATCTTCCCTCTGCTCACTCCAAACCAGTCATTGTGAGTACAATAGCAGATGTCCACCCAAGATTGACAGCAAAGAAGTAGTGGGTGGAGAAAAATGATTCCTGAACATGAGTGTGCATGTGTGCGTGGGTGTATTTATTTCAGCACAGTAAGTTACACCTTTTCTTTTGAGTAAGGAATGAGGGGTGTAGGTTAGGTACTCCAGGCAACTTTGCCTGGTGTGGTACTTCTCCTAACGTGTGATACAATATGGAATCTGACCCATAAGACTTAACTTAGTAATTAAGTACTTATAACAACTCCCCTTGCAATGCTTTCCTTATAATCCCATGAGCTCTATAGTGTGTTTTGTTATTATTTGGGCTGGATTAGTAATTTTGTCGGCATAGGTAACTCCCAGTGAGGAAACAACCTTTAACAATGCCAGTTGGTACCCTCTCTGCAATTGATAGACTTAATGATTTGTCCAGGTCAGTTAGTCACTATGTGTCAGAGGTGGGATTTGAGCTCTGATTCTGGGACCAGCTCCTTATCCACTGCATGATGCTACCTCTCTCCCTTTTTTACAGACAAGCAAAATCAAGTCCAGAGGGTTAAGTGCCTGAATCATGGTTATATATCTAGTAAATATTGAAGCTGAGATTTGAACTCACATCACTTGATCCATTATTATTATTTCTACTACTTCTTTGTGACAATCAATGTTAAGGCAATGCCATTTACAAAACTATTCATAAAATTTCTCTATTGAACAGACATTAGTGGAGTGGAAAAAAGTGAAGAGTGGAAATAAGTAATGAAATCATTATCAAATTATTTGAAAATTATTGGATAGACCCACTCTCTATTGTTAGTTACCTGGGGAAAAGACCTGGGTCTCTCATGCCCAATTGAAGGACCTTTTCTATTGGGGTGCTCTGGAGTAAGCTCTAATTAGCTCAAGAGAGTTGATTGTTAAATTTTCAGTGTGAATATTTACACCTTGGAAATCCTCTGCAAACTACAAATCAAGTATTAATTTATTGTTTGATTTATTGTCTAGACTTAAGAAAGGGTTAATAATGCAGATTAAGTTAAAAGAGTTTTTTTTTTCCTCCAGAGAGATGATTGTTAAACATTTACCAGAACACCTATTTTTCTTCATAATCGCTGACTAGGGTCAAATGGTTTGCTATTTTTGATTAACTTATCACTGAACCAAAGAAATTCAGCATTTCCCACAGGATTCGCTTAGAATTTGGGATATGAAAAGATCCACTTATCCAATCAGTGAATTATTCCAACTAGTTGAGATTATGATAGAAAGGGAAAAAAAGATGTAATTCATCAAAACAGTGTGATAAAGAATTAAAAGGGGGCTCAAGGAGAGCTGAGCAGATACTTCAAAGGAAGAATATGTTTGCAAGATTTCTGCTAGTCTATCCATGTTAATGATTACCACCAGGTAGCATGGTAGTCAAAATGGGAGAGGAGTGCATAATTGTTTCTTTCTAAGGCTGAAGTGTTTTAATAAAGGCAGCATGGGAGAAATTACAAAACCAGATATCTTTAAATAAATAAATAATCAAGTATTTATTAACTACATACTGTAAAATGCCAAGTACTATGCTAAGTGTTTAGGACATGAATAAAAGGGCAAAATAATTTCCTACTCACAGTGAGCTTACATCCTAAAGGATAAGAAATACATAAGTATAGCCACCAAAGTCAGGAAGAAGGGCTTTCTCTCTTTCAGCACTTAGTATATCAGGTCACAAAGCCCTTCCTTCTCTCTTTCTAGGTATTCTTTAATTATACTAGCAAAAAAAGTGATATTTTCATCACTGGATCAAAACTGTGTTCTGGTAAACTTCTTCCTTCCTACTCCCTCCATATCTATTCTCTTCTCCCCATGCATCAGAACTCTCATTGTGCTATAGGAAATTGCTTTCATCCTTATCCCCATCCCCTTCTCCACCCCCTCTATTTGCTTTTTCCCAGTTTTAGGTCCTTCTTCACTTCCTTAGTCAGAACTAGGCCATGAGGATTCACGAGCAGTTGGGGACATGAGATGCAAGTGCTATTTTCCTGCTTTCCTGTAGATGTACTTATGAAAGGATTTTTAACATGACCTTTAATAGAATCACCCATGTTTATGCAGACTCAGGTATAAACTGACATACCCTGAAAATGAACAACTACCTATTAAGACTTCAGTAGTACACAAGTCCTGTTTTCCAATATCCATCCCATAAAAGGCTTCCTTACCCTTTCCATTGAGTCACTGTAATATGAACCAAACACAGATCCATTTAAGTTAAAGCATTTTAAATCTTATCATTTCTTCCTTAGTTCTAAGCCCTATAAAATATGGAAAAAGGAAGATCAACAATGTATTTTAGAGTGTAATTGAAGTGCAGACCTCTCCTCCCCCACACTATGTCTGGTACTTGACAGCCACTTCATATGTGTTTGTTGAACTAAATCAAATCTAATTGACTCATCCAGGGATACAGTAGCAGAATGGGAATAGGATACCCCTCTTAGGAGCCCATATTTTGCATTTAGGGCCATAATCCCACTGGCAAATCTCAGGGCAGTATCTCTGAAGCAGGCACATGATTGGGCCGTAGGAAGGAGTTTGATGGTCAGCTCTGTTTCAAAACAAGGAGCCCTTAAGGAACACCATGGCAGAGATTATGTTGAGGCAGAGGCGTTTCCATCTTCCTAATTGGAATAAAGCTGCTGCTATTAGCAGATTTTCTCCTCCATAGTTAAGATATTATTTACTTATAAGGGAGAGACAGAGCTGCAGGTTCTTCTTAATAACACCATTAGCTTCCCCAGGCCCAGGGAGGAAAAAAAGAAGAGAGATGAAAGCCAAAAACGCCTGTGACCTCTGCAAGCTGCATGACAATCTCAAGAATGATCACAGAACCTTAAGAGCTGGAGGGAGACGGAGGGGTCATCTAGTCCACTCTCTTACAGAGCAGGTGAGAATGGGATCTTCACTGACAGTGTTGCAGATGAGGAAATTCATCCACTCACTCCAACATGGGAATCAAAAGTAAGCCACTGTATTCTTTTCAAAGGGATGGGTGATGGATGCACTTGCAAGAATGAGGTTTGATCTTTGGAGGAGTCAGCTCCTCTGGAACTCTTAGAGAAAAAAATAAAGGGGATAGCAAAAAAATGATGATGGAAGAATATAAGGAAGAAAAGCCCTTCCTCACCTTGTGAAGAACAGCCTCAAGTTCATTAAAAAGGGACAGTGGGGTACAGTGGAAAATATGATGAATTTGGAGTAAGGGGACTTTTGCTCAAATTTGGCCTCTGGTACTTACTGACTCTGTGACTTTACACAAGTCATTTACACTTTCTAGGTCCTAATTTCCTCATCTGTAAAATGGAGGGTGGGGTGGGGTGGTAAATTTCACAGACTAATATCCCTTGCAGTTCTAAATTTATGAATCAATGAGTCTATGAATAAAGGAAATCCTTTCTGTGGAAAACAAAACATGGGGGAATAAAGATTCTCAGTATGTTTTATTTTTGAGGGGTGAAGGCAAGACAATTGGGGTTAAGTGACTTGCCTGAGGTCACACAGCTAGTAAATGTGTCAAGTGTCTGAGGCCAAATTTGAACTCAGGTCCTCCTGAATCCAGGGCTGGTGCTCTATTCACTGTGCCACCTAGCCAGCCCCTCAGTATATTTCTTAAAAAAGAAGGCTCACAGTAAGTGTCTTCTTGTTCTGGAAGCTAATGTAATGTGGAGCCTCACCTAACCACTGATTTCACATCTATATATTATAATGCTTCTAACCAGTGCCTCAGAAAAGCCCAATAAATCAAACAATCCATTGAAGGCATAAAGATAACCAGTATCCACATGAAACCAGCTGCCCTTTCCCTTTCCTTTCACCCTTTCACAGTCTTCATTCTCCCACTGTTTTTCCTTTTGCTTGAAATAGTCAACAAGAGATCTCTGCGTTGAGTTATGATAATAGATTCACATTTAATAAAGATCTCAAGAAGTCATCCAGTAAAAATTCTCCATTGTATAGATGAAGAAAATGGAGTCCAGAGACATTATGTAACTTGTCCAAAGTTACAAATAGATTAATTAACAAACATTTATTAAATGCCTACTGGGTGCCAGGCATTGTGCTCAGCACTGGGGTACAAAGATAAAAACCAAATAGTCCTTCCTTGCTCATAAAGAGCTTGCTAAGACAGCAAGTGGCAGAGAAGAGATATGAAGCCAACACCCACACCTCCAAATCGAGTACACCTTCTCCACTGTTTTATACAGACAGAAATTTATAGGATTACAGATTTAGAGCCCTAAGGCCCCTTAGAGGCCATCAGGTCCAACTACCTAATAGTATAGATAAAAAAAAGTCTGATACAGAGAGATTTAGTCAAACATCTAGAGTCACATAGCTAGTAAGTTTCTTAGGCAGAATTTGAATCTGACTTGCCATTCATTTGTTCCCACAGAAGGAGGAGGGATTAGGGCTCTTATTTCTAAGGTCTGGTTTAAATTCAGAAGATAAAAATTAAAGCAAGTCTTAAATTTCACATAGAGGATATGATCCCTTCTGAATGGTTTTGTAACTGTATGTAACATGGGACCTCTTCTAAAGAACTTTGGCACATCCTTTCAAAAAAAAAACAAAACAAAACCCCCCAACTTTATAACATGTAACCCACAAGGGCAACCTGCAACCACATATACTAGGCAGAAATTCAAAAGCATCTTCTCCTCTTCTCCCCTTCCTCATATTATAGCATCAAGTCATTTTCATAGATTAACTATGTTATTTGATAAGAGATCATTCAATTCAATTCATTGCATTAGAGCTGGAATGGATTAGTTTTAGATCTAGAAGGAATTTTGAGGCTGTTCGGCAGAATCCCACATTTCACAGATGCACTTCAATTTCCCAGAGAGAGGAAATGATTTGTCAAAGGTTGTAAAAAAAAAGTAAGTGACAGGGACTGAATTTGAACCTTATTCTGAATCCAAAATTAGCACCTTTTCAATTTAATTCAAATTAAAAATCATTGATTAAATCATTAAATTTTAATCATTTGATTAAAAATCAAAATAAAAATCATGAGCAAAGTAGCATAGGATGTTGGAGAGAGACCTGACCTTAGAGAGTCAGGACATCCTGGGTTTATGTCTCATCTCTGAGACATGGTAGTTACGTAGCCTTGGGCAAGCCATTCAATTTCTCAGTGTCCAAACCAATTTTCTAAAACTGGAAGGTGTAGAGCTCTCACTGATCTGTATTAGGAGAGGAAGTTTCCTCATTCATGGTTTGCTATATCAATGAAATTAAAGTTTAGGAACACTCAAAGAACAAAAAAAATGTGTAAGGAAATGTGCTGGCTACTAGGGATACAAATATGGACAAACAATTCAGTTCCCTCAACAAACCTAACTGGGGGTGGCAGGGTGGTGGTAGACTATGGATATAACATGAACACAAATAAATGCAACAAGATACAATGATCCAGCCAAACTGGTCTTCCCTCTTCTTCACAAATACCATTTCATCTCCCTCTACTGGCTCTTCCCCATGCCCGGAATACACTCTTTCCTTCCCTATGCTTCATTTCTTCCTTGGAAATACAGCTCAAATGCCACTTTCTATTTAAAACCTTCTTGATTTACTTCCCTTCCCCAAGTGCTAGTGTCCTACCTCCCTATGTATATTAGCTACCTTCTGTTTATTCAGTTTTTATTCATTCTCTCTATTTGTATAGGTACATGTTGTCTCTCAATATAGTGTAAGCTATCTGAGGGCAGGGACTTTTTCATTTTTGTCTTTGTACCTCTAGCTTCTAACACAGGGTCAGGCACATAGTAAGCATTTAATGGATGTTTGTTGATCTACTAATAAGTGAACAGGAACTGTTAGAGAGGCATCTAAGAGGGCACCATTTAGATTTGATGTATCAGGAAAGAATGCAGAATCTACAAATTCATTGGAGAAGTTGGCACCCGGAGCACTTAATGGATAAAGTCCTTAATTTGAAGGAAGGAAGACTTTGGTTTGACTTCTGGGACACTTAGTAGTGATACAACACTAAGATTAGTCATTTAGCCTCTCAGTTTCCTCAACTATGAAATGAGGGTAATAATAATATCACTACCTTACCAAGTTGTGGATACCAAATGGAATAATATATGGAAAGGGTTTGGAAAGCTGTGTTTATGGTTTGCAAATTGTCAGTTCTGTTGTAACACATCATTTGCCTTTCTACAAATCACTGCAGTATGTGAAATCTTGAAATAAAAATGACAGGGCTTATGGGGAAAATGTTGTTCAGGACACAAATCTTAAAAACTTCATTGGTGACATGTAAAAAAAAAGATAGAAACTCTAATAAAAACAGCAGCAGTCCTATACACATTACATGATTAAGAAATACAAAAATACTACAATGAATAGAGATGTTGGTTGACTGCTCCAGGCCATAGGGTAGGTGGGGGGGCAGTGACAATGGAGAAAGATGGAGTGTGAGTAGACTTTGTCTGGGATAAAAAAGAGCCTCCTCCAACCTTGACTTACTACACCAGAAGAAACACAACAGATATGGTGCTTTGCATTAAAAACAGACTGGAAGTTCATTTGTGAAAGTGGGAGTTGAAAGTGTTGCATCCTGTGAGTTATTATGAAATGATGCAGTTTTCTTCTTTCTTGCTATTTGATGGGACAAAATTTTCAATAGCAAAAGTCAAAATTTCATTTATGTTCAAATTATTCTCTAATATATTTATCATGTTAGAACAAATTTTCATTTTCAAAACTAGTGTTATAGCAGAACTGATTGTATAGATGCTAGCTATTTGCATTATTACTTAAAAATATAATTTGAAGTTTTAACAAGAATGCTGTGCTTAAGAACTTAAGTGCTCAGCTCATTCAAGTCAAATCAGAAACTAATTAGTAAGTGCCTACTATGTGCCAAGCATTGTTCTAAGTATGAAGATAAAAAAGAGAGGCAAAATAAACTCAAAATATAATGCAGGAGAGGGGAGACAACATGCAAACAACTACATACAAACAACACACATACAGAATAAGTTATATATAACTGATAGAGGGAAGGCATTAGAATTAAAGAGGATCATGAAAGGCTTCCTGCAGAAAGTGGGGTTTTCCCCCCAGATGGGGTTTTAGTTGCTACAGGGAGCAGCTTTGAACAGAGCTGTGTGATTTCCTAAATGCAATTTAGCCCCCTCTCCTCTTCCTTTTCAGTTCTGGCCCCAACTTACTGTCAATTGGATGTGGTTGCCCTATGTATGTACTGATATATGAGCTGCTGAGCCAAATACATGTAGTAATCTAAGCGTTATGCATACTTCATTCATTTAATTTTGCCCATGTGGATAGCTAAACGTCTTTTATTGGCTATAGTTCTTATTGATTAGGAGTCTTTATCACAGGGCTTTCTTTGCAATCAGCAAAATATCATCTGGAAACAAGAACATGGTAGATATCCCCTACTGGATGAAGCTGTTCTATGCACGATACATCATCTATGACACTGGCAATTACCTTGGTGGGTGTGTCTCCTTGTTTTGTGCCTCATTTAATATTGCTGATTAGGGTATTATTGATTAAAGATATCTCTGAGCTTACAAAAAAAAGAAAGTGGAGTTTTTAGCTAATACCTGAAGGAAGCCAAGGTCAAGAGACAGACAAAGAGGGAGAACCTTCCAGGCATGGTAGAATGGAAGTTTATGACTAGAGGAGTGTTTATAACTTTAAAATATTACACTTTTTAGGGGGAAAAGAGAAATAATATAGATTCAGAGCATTATTGTTATCCAACCCTCTTCTAATACAGTTGAATAAACAAGGTCCACAAAGGTGAAAAAAAAAACCTACCCAAGGTCACACAGAGTTGTGTGTTATAAACAGCATTTACATTTCTCACTGAAGCATGAGCACTGTTACTCATCCATTAAAAGAAAGTCCCACTGTTTGCATTCTTTTGGGATCAAACCCAGGTTGACTCCAAGTTCAGGGCTTTTTCCACAACACTGCATAAATACAAGATGTGCTCACCATAGGCACCAGCATGGCTTACCTTTCAGTTATAGAAGCCATGCTCAGCTAGGTTGATTTTACCTGTAGGTTACAGTGCTGGTATAAGACTACTCATGAACGGGGAAATGGACATCGGGCCTCAGGACAGCATCACCACCAAGATGCCCTCTCACACCAGGGACTGATATTTTATATTTAAAATTCTGCTTTAGCTGATGGGCTCCAGAAATCTCCTAGAGCAGGCAGAGTTTTCCCTATAAATTCTGCATATGAGGAAGCTCAAGACAGCAAATTCTTCCAGCTTATGTAGGCATTAAGTGGAGTTCAAAATATTTCCTCTAGATCCACCTGTTTCAGAGAGAAACATATAAAGAAATGCTATTGTTGTTACTTCCACCCACTTCCCAATTCACATTCCCTTTTGGGGATTTGCCATCACAGATGTGAAAGAGGTGCACATTATCACTGGAGCATGAGCGCTGTTGTTCACCAATTAAAGGAAAGCCACAAGGCTTGTTTGCATTCTTTAGTAATCTAAGTGAATAAATGCGAGAAAGGATATGTGTGTACATGTGAGGTGAGGAGGGTAGAGAACAGTGTGAGTGAGAAGAAGAATGATGAGAGAACAGGTCCTAAGTAAAAGCAACATAAATTGTTACTTACATAATTTAAGCAGATCCAGAGTGAGGGAAAACAAAACAAGGCAAAGGAGGGATAGATAAAGAAATCTGGGAGAGGGAGGGAACAGCTCTGAAGAATGTTGCATAAAGGCCGATGTTATTCCTCTAGTAATAATAATTATAATACTAATAATAATAACAAGCATTTATACAGCCTTTAAGGTTTGTGAAGATATTTACATATTTGAAAATTAAAGGCATCAAAAAGTTATTAAGAGCACTGGCCCTGGAGTCAGGAGGACCTGAGTTCAAATTCGGCCTCAGACACTTGACACTTAACTAGCTGTGTGACCTTGGGCAAGTCACTTAACCCCAATTGCCTTGCCTTCCCCTCTACCCCCAAAAAGTTATTAAAGTTAAACATAAGTTATCATCTGTCTGTCTAATTAGAAATCTTCTGATTCTAAAGTCAAATTATTTAATAGTTTACCAGTTAATCTGTATGGGCTCCAAGATTTTTGCAGACTATTTAATAAGCGTCACATTCTTAGCATGATTGAGCTTATTGGTATAGGAAAGGCTGAATCTGAAAAATGATGGAGGCTTCCTGGATCGTTTTGAGCCAGTTGTTACTTGTCATTTGTAATATGCTATTTGTAAGTTACTCTATGTATTGGTTTGGGTTTTTTTTTTTTTCCTGAGCCAGGCAATTTTAACTCATACCCTCCAAGAAAATA
Organism: Petaurus breviceps papuanus; assembly: GCF_028583685.1. NCBI lineage: Eukaryota > Metazoa > Chordata > Mammalia > Diprotodontia > Petauridae > Petaurus > Petaurus breviceps. The sequence continues at coordinate 4,658,471 of NW_027187299.1, forward strand.
ATGATAGTAGATCAGTTCCACCTTGGGTCTCCCCACCAAGCCTCTCCAACATGGCAGGACTTGGCAGAGATGATGCTTCCCTGGCACATCCTTTGAGAACTCAGGGTCACCACTACATCATGATGACACATTGGAGCAGGTCCTTCATGGAGGGAAGATTTATTATATATGAATGCTTAAAAATGCCCAATATATTTTACTTATAATAGGGGTGAGGGGAAAAAAGGAAGGTTGTAGCCAAGGTTTTATGGCAGCAATTGGCCAGAAAGAGGGATGAGAAGTTCCTGAAATAAACTTTGCCTCCTTCAGTATTTTGTCTTCAGTATTTGGCCCTGAATTCTCAGGGTGGGAGATATATTCATTAGTCTATGAGTCTATGCATATCTACATATAGGAATAAAATTATTTTTCTGAAATTTATCCCAATAAGAGAAAATCAATTTTGTCCATGGTTTAAAAAATTTTATTACAAATTTGATAATCACACAGATAGAATCGCATAAAATATGGAATAGAATCTTATTTAAACCTTCATCATTTAACAGTATAGTATGAAGTAGAATGGAAGCTTCATGAGGGCAGGAACTATTTCTGGGTCTTTTGCATCCCTAGTACTATGCACATGGTAATTGATTAATGAATATTTATGGAATTTCAATGAACCAAACATGTAAACAGAAAACAAGTAAGAAACTTACTTTTCCAAGTAAGTCAATAAGAATTTTTTAACATTTAAATTTTTTTTTTAGTCAGCAGAAATATATTTACTTTTTTCCCACATACCATCCCATTGGAAAAAAAAGATAAAAGAAAGACAAAATCTTTGTAATGAATATGCATAGTCAAAAATGGGTTGTTATAATATATGTATATGCATATGTGGAGAGAGAGACAGAGACAGAGACAGAGAGAGACAGAGAGAGAGAGAGAAAGAGAGAGAGAGAGAGAGAGAGAGAGAGAGAGAGAGAGAGAGAGAGAGAGAGAGAGAGAGAGAGAGAGGAAGGGAGGGAGAGTGTGTGTATGTATGTGTCTCTGTGTGATTCTGCACCCTAAATCTCTGTCAAGAACTGAATGATACCTTTCATCATGATTTGTCCGGAATCGTTGATGGTCATTACATTGGTGATAGTTCTTAGAACTTTCAAAGTATTTTTTTCTTTACAGTCTTGTTATTGTATAAATTATTTTCTGTCTGTTCATTTCATTAACTAGGTAACTGTGCTAAACACTGTGAATACAATGAGAAATGAAAAACATAGCCTCTGACCCCAAGGAGCATCTGTTCAAATGGGTGAGATAACATGTGAAGAACTAGGTACCTGCACAATATATATGGAGAAGATGGAAGGTAATCTGAATGGAGAATGCATTCTCTGTTGGATAAACCAGGAAAATAGCTTCCTGCAGAAAGTGGCCTTTGAGTTGAGGCTTGAAGAAAGCCAGAGTAAAAAAAGAGGTGGAGGTGAGGGAGTATCAGGTTTGAAGCATGGGGAACAGTCAGTGCAAAAGGCCCCCAAATGGGAAATGGAGTGTTGAGTCTCAGGAACCACAAGTAGTTTAGGGCTAAGGGATTGTGGAGTGTGTGGAAAAGAGTGAAGGACAAAAAGTAAAGAAAGAGTAAGAAGATTGGCAAGATTGGGAGGGGCCAAGCTAGGTAGAACTTTAAATGTCAAGCAGAGGATTTTTTATCGAATCATTGGAGTTGGCCTGAACTACTGTAAGCTTTGGCTTTCATTTCTTTTTCTTTAGGGTATAGCTGAAGTCCATTAAGATATAGATCTGATTCTGCAGGCCATCATCGTGGATCACATTGGTCATTTCATATTTTCCTATATTAATATTTCTTTTTTTACCCACATCTATTATTCTGCTAAGTATAATTTATGCATTTTAGTACATGTATATACAAATTCACATTATATTTAGGGTTGGACCTGTGATTTCAGTCATTTGTATGGTAAATTCCTGGTATGGAAAAATCCCTTCAACAAAGCAGAGCAGTAACTAGTCCCTCTAGTTTTAGAGGTTTGCCTGGTGCACTGGAACGTTAAATAAATTTCAAAAATTGCATTGAAATGTTTTATTTTCCCATTTTAAATATTTACAGATCACACACATTCCATGAGAGGTAACTTGTAGCAAAGTGAAACAATTTACCCCAACTAACAATACAGTGACTTCATCTAGAAGTACATGCAACGATGAATATCTGTAACACCACTCCCCAAATGTCTATTTTAATTTTTTTGAATTAACAGAAATCTGTTTGCTCTTCTTCCCATACATGGCCCCATTGGGGAAAAAAGAGAAAAGGAAAAAAAATTCCTTGTGACAAATATGCAGAATCAAGAAAACAGGAGGTGTTATACATACGTGTGTGTGTGTGTGTGTGTGTGTGTGTGTGTGTAATATCTTTCAGCATCCTAAATCCATCACCTGTCAGGAAGTGGACAGTTAGTTTTATCATGGATCCTCTGAAATCGTGGATGATCATTGCATTGATCATAGCTCTAACATCTTTCACAGTTGATTTTCTTTTTTTTCCGAAGTTGTTTTTCTTTACAATGCTGTAATTGTATAAATTCTTTTTCTCTTATTTCATTCATCAGTGTATTTGTCTTCAAAGTTATTTTTTCTATAATGTTGAAGTTTACTTCAACTGTTTACTTCACTCTGTATCAGTTCATGAAAGTTTTTCTATGCTTCTTTGAATATTCATCTTTTTCCTCATATCTTGTAGCACAATAGTGTTCTGTAACATTCATATACTCCAACCTATTCAGTCATTTATCAATTTATGGGCATCCTATTGCCTTCCAGTTTTTGTTCATGGGCCCCAAATTAATGTATGTCGGGGGTAGGACTTGAGCCTCCCTTATTCCTGACTCTTCAAGGCGCTATTCCAGGCTGTCTCTCTACATTAATATAATACATTCAACCATTCTCCAGTCTACTTCTCCTGCCTACAACTTTATTTTTGTTAGACACACAAGTACAGTTTCCCTCATCTGAGGCTGATAAAGTATCACATACAAAAATAAACACAAGACATTGCCTGTGTCCAGTGGTCCCTCTAATTTGTTTAAATTACGAATTTAAAAAAAAAAACATGCCACGCAAGCATTACAATATGAAGGCTGAATATACAAGAAGGGAGAGTAATCATAATCCAATGAAATTTGCCACAAAGCTAATCTGACAAAAGCTTAATGAGATGCAAAATTGTTATTGCATTGCTTAGTAATTGGGCATAGCTGGGAAACAGTTCATGTAAGTGCTATAACTGGTCTTACCTTTACACAGTCAAATCAGACATCTGATTGAGGGAGGGGTGGAGTGGAGGGGAGGAGGAATGTAACTAGGTAGAACAGGAAGCTACTTTGAGACCCTTCTGGAGATGGTTGGATCACCACACCATGGTGCCCATAATTCAAGTGTCTTTTGTCTCCATGATAGTTATGCCTTCTTAAAGCTGTTTTAAGCTTCCATAGCTTGAAACTGCATAACAAATTTTGAAACATCCTGTACATGGGAACTGATAAAGCAAGATCCCCAATGATACTTAGATTAAAGCAAGGCATGCTGGTTTGAGGAAGCCAGGATTTGTATATTTTCTTTTCTTTCCTCGCTGCCTCCCCACTCCCTCACATTTAAGGTCAGCCTTACATAGGTGGTGTGATTTAAGTAAGAGAAGGCCCTTTTCCCCTTGCCATCTACATTTTTCCTCTCCCCTTCTCCTTCCACCCCTATCAAACCCTTTAACTTTTCCCCCCAATTAACAAGCAAACACCATTGGTAGAGCTGTGGCACGTGAGGTGTGGGAGACATAGGAAAGCTATAAATTGCTGTTTAGTAGCACCATTCCTTGAGGGGATTAAGGTCTCCAATCCGGGCCAGTTGCACTCATCCCCTCCCTCCTGCTCTTCCTGAGTCCTATGTAAGTAAATTCAGGTTAGAATGAATATCTTGAAGGGGAAGAAAAGACATCTTACAAGGACAGGATGAAAGGGATATGGAAGAGGAAAGAGATTCATCATCTAGCCTTAATGATAGGTTGAAAGGGCGGCTAGATGGTGCAGAGGATAGAGCACTGGATCTGGAGTCAGGAAGACCTGAGTTCAAATCTTACCTCAGATACTTACTAGCTATGAGACCTTAGGCAAGTCATTTAACCCTGTTTGCCTCAGTTTCCTCATTTGTAAAATGAACTGGAAAATAACAAATCTCTCTAATATCTTTGTCAAGAAAACCCCAAATGCGAAGAGTCAGACATGACTGAAATGACTGAACAACAAAAATAAAAGATAAAAAGACAAAAGTGATGCATTCCTTGCTTCCCTTCCATGAAGGGAGATGTCAGAGAGAATGTGATATTTTAACTCATGCACTGAACATGAAGTCGGAAGAATTGGTTTTGAATTTTGCCTCTACTACTTACTACCTGTGTTCACTTGGTCAGGTAGGTCACTTTCTGTCTCTGATCCTCTGTTTCCTCATCTATCAAGTGGGATAATGTTATCTGGGTCACAGGGCTGTCATGAGAATCACATGATATTCTGTATGTAATATATTTTTCAAACCTTAAAGTGCTCTATAAGCCCAAGTCGTAAAAATTATAATAGGGAGCTCCTCTCTGAAATCTTTAGAAGAGGGCATTCACTTACTGCCAGTGGGCTTCCAATCACTCCCCTTTTCTATGTAGTTCATTCCACTTTGGGATAGCTCTTACTCTTAAGAAGCTTTCCCTTTGTTGTTGAGTCATTTCAGTCATTTCTGGCTCTTCATGACCCCACTTGGGATTTTCTTGGCAAAGATATTGGAGTAGTTTGTCTTTTTCTTCTCCAGCTTATTTTACAGATGAGGAAACTGAGGAAACAGGGCTAAGTGACTGGACCAGAGTCACACAGCTAGTAAGTGTCTGAGCCTAGATTTAAACTAAGGAAAATTAGCTTAATAATAACAACAATAGCTAGCATTAATATAATGTACTTTACAAGTTATCTTGTTTAGCACCCACAGCAACCCTGTGATGTGGGTGCTATTATTCCTCCAAAGTTACAGAGAAGAAAACTGAATTTGAGAGAGATTAAGTGACCTGCTAATAAATACCAGAGACAAATTTTAAAATGTAACAAATATATTATTGTTCTGTCATTTAAAATTTTTTTTATTTTATTACATGCTTTATTAACTTCTAGTTTACATCATTCATTTCTGCATGATTTTGAGTTACAAATTTTCTCACCATTTTCCCCTTCCTATCACCCCAAAATAGTGATCCCACTGGATATTGACTCCTCCAATCTGCTCTCTTCCATATATTCCCCCATCCCTCCACTGATTTTCCAATAGGACACAGTGGATTTCTATGATCCAGTGACTGTATATCTTATTTCCCAGTTACATGTAAAATAATATTAATATTTACATAATATATTTTTAATATTTGATTTTAAAACTTTGGTTCCAGATTCATTCCCTTTCTCCCTTGTCACCCACCCTTACTGGGAAGATAAGCAATTCAATATAGGTTGTACATGTGTAGCTATGCAAAACATTTCCCTAGTGGATATATTGTAAAAGACTGACTATATTTCCCTCCATTCTATCCTACCTCCCACTTGTTCTATTCTCTATTTTGATGCTGTCCCTTTTCAAAAGTGGTGCTTCCAACTTCCCTCCCCCTCTCCTGTCCTCCCTTCCACCATCCCCCCCCATCCCCTTCCCCCTACTCTCCTGTTGGGTGAAATACCCTATTTAGTGTTTATGTAATTCCCTCCCTAAGCCAAACTCAATGAGAATGAGGTTGACCCATAACCTTTTGCCTTCCTGTTCTTCCCTTCCATTGTAACCAATTTCCCTTGCTTCTTCTATATGAGATAGTTTACCCCATTCTATCTCTCCCCATCTCCTCTAATTATATTACTCTCTCACCTCTTAATCTCACCTTTTAAGTATCATCTCTTCCTATTAAAATGGTCCCGTGCCCTCTATTTATGTATGCTTGTGCACATATATATATACACACTCACATAAGTATTCATAGGCCCATATACTCTCCTATATAGACATACATATGTATGTATACATAGATAGATGATAGATAGATAGATAGATAGATAGATAGATAGATAGATAGATAGATAGATAGATTTCTATTCCCTTCAACTATTCTCATACTGAGAAAACTTTCATAAGTTACAATTATTGTTTTTCCATGTAGGAATGTAAATAGTTCAACTCTGATAAGTCCCTTATGATTTCTTTTCCCTGTTTACCTTCTCATACTTCTCTTGATTCTTGTATCTGAATGTCAGATTTTCTATTCAACTCTGATTTTTTCATCAAGAATGTTTGAAAGTCCTCTATTCCATTGAATGACCATATTTTCCCCTGAAACATGAAACTCAGTTTTGCTGGGTAGATGATTCTTGGTTTTAGTTGCAGCTCCTTTGACCTCCAGAATATCATATTCTAAGCCCTTTGATCCCTCAGTGTGGAAGCTGCCAGACCCTGTGTTATCCTGATTGTGTCTCCACAGTATGCAAATTGTTTCTTCCTAGCAGATTGCAATATTTTCTCCTTGATCTGGGAACTCCAGAACCTGGCTATAATATTCCTAGGAGTTTTCTTTTTTGGATCTTTTTCAGGAGGTGATCATTGGATTTTTTCAACCTCCATTTTGCTCTCTGGTTCTAAAACATCAGGGCAATTTTCCTTGAGACTTTCTTGAAGGATGATTTCTAGGTTCTTCTTTTGATCATGTCTTTCAGGTAGTCCAATAATTTTTAAGTTATTTCTCCTGAATCTATTTTCCAGTTTTTCCAATGAGATATTTCACATTGCTTTCTATTTTTTCATTTGTTTGGATCTGTTTAATAGTATCTTGATTTCTCATAAAGTCACTAGCTTCTGTTTGCTCCAGTCTAATTCTGAAGGAATGATTCTCTTCAGTGAGCTTTTGAGATTCTTTTTCCATCTGGTAAATTTGGCTTTCTAAGGCATTCTTCTCCTCATTGCCTTCTTGAACCTCTTTTGCCATTTGAGTTAATCTATTTTTAAGGTGTTATTTTCTTCAGTCAGGTTGTTGACTCTCATTTCATAATTTTCTTGCATCATTCTCATTTTTCTTCCTAATTTTTCCTCCACTTCTCTCTTTTGGTTTTCAAAATCCTTCTTAAGGTCCTCTATGGCCTATAACCAGTTCATATTTTTCTTGGAAGCTTTTGGTGCAAGAGTTCTGACTTTGCTGTCTTTCTCCTGTTCCATGATTTGATCCTTTTTGTCCCCAAAATAGGAGTGTAAAGTTAGATTTCTCTGCTTGCTTTGCTTCCTTTGCTTGCTCATGTTGCCACTCAATTACTTGGCTTTTGAGCTTTTTGCCACAGTAGAACTCTGCTACCAGAGGGGGGAGCTTTGTCCCAATAGCAGGGGTTTTCTCAGCTGCTGGAACTAATAGTTGGGTGCTTTCTCTGAAACCTCCGCATGCTCTGGCAAGCTGGTCGCACATCCCAGGACCTCTACCCTGGACTGCAATTCAGATCCAAGCAGGTTAAAGAAAGAGTGATTACCCCTCAGACTGGTTGCTTGGTTCCCCTACAATCTGCAAGCCAGGAGCTGAAGCTGCCATGTGGTGGTGGCTGCATGGCCACAGTGCCTCAGTGGCTTCTTCCTTCAGGGGGTAAAGGCCAGACTGCACTCCTAAACTACTGGATATCAAAGTCCACACTGCACTGACCTCTCACTTTGTCCTTAGCATCTATGTGTTGATAATTCTGGATACTGCCACAGCTGCTGGTGATCTGAAATCCCTACAGCCAGCAGCTGGTTGTGGCTGCCCTGAGTCTAAAACCTCTGGCTCATGCAGGGCTGGGCTGACTCCCAGAGCGCTGCACTTGCCCTTTCCTGACAGCCTGCTGGACTCTCTTCAGCAGGAGTTTAGCTTCTCTCTGTCATTTTGTGTGTTCTGTAGCTCCAAAGTTTGTCTAGAGTCATTTTTTACATGAATTGAAGGAGTAAGAAACTGGAGCCGCATGGAAGTCCTGCTTCTACTCCACCATCTTGACTCCGTCCCACCTGTTCTGTTATATTTTAGTCATGTCTGCTTGTGAAACCATTTGGAGTTTTCTTGGCAAGGATACCAAAGTGGTAAAGAAGGATTTGTTTACAAACAGGGTTAAGTGACTTGCCCAGGGTCACACAGCTGCTAAGTGTCTGAGGCCAGATTTGAACTCAGGAAGATGAGTCTTCCTAACTCCAGGCCCTGAATTCTCTCTACTGTGCCACCTAGCTGCCCATAATAAATATACCTCTTTGCAATTTTTAGCTGTGCCTCCTAATTTTGTTCAATCTAGCTGGACCTATGTAGAGAAAGATGAAATTTAGTAGGGATTAAGGTAAAATTCTAAATGTGGGTTTAAACCTGGTAAAGTTGCAGATTCAAGATGGAGTGGATGCAGATAAGGAACAGTTTTAATGGATTCTAGGCTCACTATTCACCTATAGACAATAATGCAATAAAATGCCAATTAGAGGGGTGTCTAGGTGGCACAGTGAATAGAGCACCAGTCCTGGAGTGAGGAGGACCTGAGTTCAAATCTGGCCTCAGATGGTTAAAACAAAAACTAGCCATGTGACCTTGGGCAAGTCACTTAATTCCAATTGCCCTACCTTCCCCAATCCAAAAAAAAAAAAGAAAAGAAATTAAAAAAAATTAAAATGCCAATTAGAAACAAAAATCCATCTAGAAAAGATGTAGACCTATGTGGAAAATTTTTTAAATGGCTTGTTGAACTATGTCCAAATAAAAGAACAAATTCTAGGAACAATAATAAATTATATTAAAAACAATTGTGCCATCACTGTCTTGTTCTCTTGTCTCTCCCCAACAGTCACCACCACCTCAACCTGTCTGTCTCAGACTTGTTTTTTGGTCAAGGTGGGTGATATGGCATTGTAGGTCAATCAAGACCCTTTCTTCTCACCACTCCCCTTTACCCCAACCCCAGCCCTGAAGAGAAATTTCATTGAAGGTGAAATGTCTTCCTTTGGACCTTATCAGCTTTAATCCATCAACCAGAGAAGACCTAGGAGAAATAGGAAGGAATTACAAGGATAATAGGGATTTTGGAGGGGGCATTCCTATATGATTCATTGATCAGATAGAGTGTGACATAGCAGTCCTCAACACCAGGAAAACTCAAATTCATGTCTAGTCTCTGACACATATTGACTACTGAAAATTGGACAATCTAACTTAACCTGTCTGTGCTGTGGGCCACTCTATTAGCCTGTAGCTTGCAAAGAAGATATTAACCTGCATTAGCAGAGGGAGTTTCTTCATCTGGGAGTTCCTTGTAGTCAGATGAATTCAACAAGCATTAATTAAATACCTACTATATGCCAGACATTATGCTAAGCCTTATACTAATGAATCATTGGTCTAGGACTTTGGATGAAAAAACCCATGAGGTCCTTTCCAGTCCTGAGATTTTCTGATTTCTGGTCAACCTTAGCTGCTTATATCAGATCTTTGCTTTAGGAAGTTATATATTCTCTGGGGTAAATGGCCCTAGTTCCTTTAATGAGTCTTCTTAGGGACTGATCTCCAGCTGCTTCCCTATCTTGATTTCCCTTTTCTGTATACTGTCTAGCTTATTAATATCCTCAGACATTCTGTGTGCTTAGAACTGGACATGACATTTCCACATTGGTCGAACTTTGGAAGAATATAGGACTTTCACTTCCTTAGTCAAAGCATTTTGCTTCTAATGAAGCCCAAGATTGCATTTGCTTTCACAGCTTCTATATCACATCATTAATTCATATTGAACTTTCTGTCCACTAAAACTTCCACACCATTCTCAACTAGACTGCTGTCTAGCACATCTTCCTCATTTTGTATTTGTATACCTAAATTTAAATCTTTATACTTTTTTCTATTAAGTTTAATGAGACAACATTCTTTTCCTTCTCTTTAAAATTGGTTTTTTTATTCTATTATCTTCAGAATTTAATTCCTGAGAGCTTCACACCCCTCCTGGGTTAACATACCCTATAAAACATATCCTATAAAAAAAGGGGTCTTTCACCATTTTTTGTGTTTGTATCACAGATTACTTTGACAATTTGGTAGAGCCTAAGGACTCCCTTCTCAGAGTAATGTTTTTAAATGCATAAATATATAGAATTACAAAGGATATCGATTATATTGAAATAAGGATGTATTTTTTTTTTCCTGTCCATGTTCACGAATTGGGATCCTTGGACCCCAGAGTACTTAACATTAGAAGAACAGACAAATCAATTGAGTAAAAATGTGCTTAGTCCTTAGAGGCATTCTTAAATCCTAGACCTTTCAGAATCTTTGCTTTAGGATTTGGGGGATGGGAGCCTGCCTATCCTTTTTCTAAACTCTCAGAAATCTACTATTCTAAAAACTAAGGTGTTTGTCAGATAATGTCTGGTTTTCTTATCCTCTTTCATAATATCTAAGATGGTATAGAAACTTCCCCCTATACTTTCCAACAACTAGATCTTTTTTTTTTATGAGAATCAGATTCAAAACCAAAGTTTTTCTTGATTATGATATCACTTCAAAGATAAAAAAAATATTTTCCAGGCAAGTAAAAAAATTTATTTGTTTTGCTTTGGTCTAAGAGCTCTCCAGCAGATGTCAAGATAATTGATTACTTTAGGGACATAGACTATCTTTGGGGGCAGACTATGTTCAGATCCATACAATATTTAAATTCTGGGCTGTTCAAAAGGATTGGCCATCCCTAGGGATAATTATATCAAAGAAGATTATAATTCTGCTAAAACTTAGACAAGCTGGAAACATTCAGTGTCATCTTATGAAAGATTTCATGAAGATTTGCTGGTAAGGAAATAGTCAGATTTAAAAATGAGAGGAAGGAAAATGCTATAGAACAGAAATGGACTAAATTAGTTAAAGCTTATAGCAAAAGAGCTAAGAACCAAGGAGCATAAAGAGATAATGCCAGCAAAAGGGGTTAAAGAGAATAAGCAGGGCTTTTTACTAATGTATCAGGGGAAAGGAGATATTGCAGAGAAAATAAGCCCACTAATAAATCAGGACGAGCATGAAATTAATGGTGACTCTGGAATGGCCAAGATATTGAACTCGTTCTTCAAACCCGTCTTTCGCAATAGAGATGAAAAAAAAAGGGAAATACAGACAATGAGGAAGTAATGAAGACCTTGCAAAAAGTAGCTATTGACCAAAAAAAAAAAAAAAAGGAGCAAAGAAGCATCTCTGAGTGTGGAGCTAAGAATGAGCAGGGTCAGTGGATGTCTGAGTGACTACAGGGAAAGGATAGAATAATTACTGGAGTGATGGAAACACTCAGGGTTGTCTTTTAAATCAGAAGAAACTGGAAGGAGGAGAGAGAGGTCAGTAGAGATACAAGATATCTGTCCGGGTCAATAAAAGAAAGGTGAGAGGAAAAAAAGGAAGTAAAATAAGGGGGAAATGGTCTTGGATTAAGTTCCATGTTAAATACTAGCCAAAATAATGAAACATATAATGGAGGAGATTTGAGCAACAAAAAGATAAAGCAAGCAATATGTTTATTACAATCAAATCATACCAGAAATGAGCTTTTATTCCCCAGTAAAACTGCCAAAGTGGTGTTGCAAGACATAGATCATGTCTGCTTGGATTTATAATGCGTATTTATGGCAAAGCACTGGAAGCACATATTAGCTCATTAGTTTTCAAAGCAGTTTATATTTTCTCAATCTGTCTTTTGAGGTATGAGATATTCTGTATTAGCTCTCCTTTTTAGGCATATAAACTTAGCTACTCAGGTCTTGAACCAGCCACTGTCATATTTTGAGGAAGGTCTTCCCTACTCTTTATTCAATATAAATTCATAAATTCAGCAAATTTTTATTAGGTGCCTACTGTTTATAAGGTACTAAGTACAGGCCATACAAGGGTATCATTTGAGACACCTTTCACTCATATGCGGGGCTCTTGGAAAAAACTATTAGAAATTTAGGATGTTCTGAGTTTCTCACAGCTTATGAGCCCCCATTGGTAGGTACACTTTTACTAGATAGCCAGGTGACACAATTCAAATGACAAATTTTTAGTGAAATATTATTGTAAGAAAAATAAAGCAACATCCCATCCCCTAAACCTGGGGCACACTCCCACCCAACCACTAACATGATTAATATGCATAGGGGATATAGAAAGAGATCTTGCAAAGAGGAACATATCCAGGCAGTTAATAAGCATTTATGAAGTGCTTACAATGGGCCAGGAACATGCATGGAGGGGCATGTAGTAGGACCTTTTGGTGTCATCACCATGTTGCTTTCTCTGGGTTTGCTCCCATACTGGACATTGCTTTCTCCTGTGTTGTGCTGTCTCTTCTTCTCCCCACTGAGTGCTTTATCTCTGCTATTACTCATCTCTCACTTTCTCTTGGACTTTTCTTCTCTTTTCTGAACGCATGAGACCCACTGGTCTCATGATCTGTGGTAGATAATGCTATTGGCTACCAGTTTCAGAACTTCATCTCTTCAAGGCCATGAACCATCCATCTAAGCTATAATCACCTAGGCTGTCATGACTGGAAAGCTTGGTAAAGATGGGATCTTTTGTCATAACTAAAGACTAAGCATTACCATATCCAGTTAACAATAGCCAGGAAGAATATTCCTAAGATAATATTGTCTTTTTAAAAATCTTAATTCAATATTTTGTCCCAGACAACAGATTGAAGGTGAGAAATTCTCAAGGTTCTCTCTGGCTTGAATTTAAGCCAGAACAAAAAGTAAACAAATGAGGAAAAATTATAATTTTCCATTCACCCAGGCCAAATCATGTGATTTAGAGCTAGAAAGAATCCTAGAGGCCATCTAGTCCATGAGTGACAGAGAGGCCCAAAGATGTTAAGTAATTAGTCCAAGAGACAGGTGTGGAAGCAGCAAAACTCTATAATTTTGAGCTGTCATTTTGGGTAGTAGAAAAAAGTTACTATCTCTATCCAAAAAGACAAGGTTGTTTTGGAGGGCAGTTGGGGTTAAGTGACTTGCCCAAGGTCACACAGCTATTTTTTGTGTTAAGTATCTGAGGCTGGATCTGAACCCAGGTCCTCCTGACTCCAGGGCCAGTGCTTTATTCATGACAAGTTTTTTAAAGAACAGAATTATTGTCTTCAAGGATCCCATAGTAAAGATCAGATAGTACAATAGAATAGTGTAAGGGATAGTGTGTTGGACTCAGAGCCAGGAAGATCTGAGTCCAAATACCTCCTCAGATGCTTGGGAGGTCTGTGACGGTGCGCTTCAGTGATCTTTGGGCTTCATTTGTCTCATATTTAAGATAAGGGAAAATGGGGGCGGCCAGGTAGCACAGTGAGTAATAGTACCGGCTCCAGTGTCGGGATGACCTGGAGATCGAATCCCAGGCTCAGACACTTAGCACCCACCCAGAAACACCTGGCTGTGTAACCTTGAGCAAGTTACTTAACTCCGATTGCTTAGGGGTGGCCAGGTGGCTCAGCGAGTAAGAGCACCTGCTCCAGTGTTGGGACGACCTGGAGGTCGAATCCTGGGCTCGGATACTCAGCACCACACCCAGAAATAACTGGCCATGTAACCTTGAGCAAGTTACTTAACCCCTATTGCTTTAAAAAAAAAAAAAGGAAAAAAAAAAGATAAGGGAAAATGATTCCTACAGCACCTACCCCCCATGAATGAGCCTCAGATGAGATGATGCATGTACAAATTCTTTGTAATAAAAGCATGGCAAAAATGCCATCAATATTCGTCATCAAAATAACACTTCATTGTCAATACAAAAGAAAAATATAAGCTGGTTGAGAATAATGATGGAGAAGGCAGAAATTGATTTTAGTCAATGAAATCAGAAAAGACTTCAAGAAGGAGATGGTGTCTGAGGAAAGAGTAGTATTTCAAGAGGTAGAAGTCAGGAGAGGAGGGAGTGTATTCCAGGGATAAGGAACAGCCTATGGGCATGCTCTTATGTCAGATAGCACAGAATCAGGGAATAGCCAGCTGGTTATCAATCGGTGCATCCCTCCCCCTGCAATGGCGTACAATGACTTCATGCTTCTCTCTTCACCCAGTGCTCCTCACTGTACCATTCTGAGGGCTTCTCTTTTCTTCCTCCCAAAGCATCCTATTCTAGGACTTCTTCCTCCCCCCCTCCCTCTCTTATCTTTACTCTCTCTCTTTTTTTTAACAGCTTAAGCAGTATTATATTTTTCCAATTACATGTAAAGACAATTTTCAACATTCAATTTTGAAAGGCTTTGAGTCCCAAATTCTTATCCCTCCCTCCCTTCCTTCTTCCTTCCCCACGATGGGAAGCAGTCTGTTTATAAGTTATACATGCACAATAATGTAAAATGTATTTCCACATTAGTTGTGTTGTGATAGATATCTTCTCTTTCCTCCTCTCCTCCCCCCCAAAAAATGTCAGTTCTATATCTCACATTTTCAATGTCCTGCTATCTACTGGGAAACTTAAAATTAAATCATGTCATCTAGTTCATAGATGAATGTGTTAACTTATATGCACTTACTATGTGTTAGGTCCTGCTTTCTTTTCTTTTTGGCTTCTCTTTTTAAATTCTTTCTTTCTCATTTCTTTCATTTAAAAATTGTCTCCTTCCTTTTTTCTATTCCTCTATTCTTTCTCCCCTCCCTTCCTTCCTTTTTTCTTTCCATCCTCCTTTCCTTCCTTCCTTTCTTACCTCCTACCCTTTCTTCCTTCTTTTCTTTCATCTCCCAATTTTACCTAAGCAGGAAGTATAGGGTCTATTTACAGGCCTGGTCCCACTACTCAGCAGTAGCTTTGACCTACTCTGTTTCTGACCCAGGCTGGTTTGTCCCTCCTTAGGCAACCTGGGCCCCTCCTTCTCCTGAAAGCATATCAAATTTATGCCAGACTTAGTGTGGAGACCCAATCAGCATTGCCCACTGTAGCTCAGAACTCCCAAACTCAAGCCTCACTCTCCCTACTAGCTGGGTTACAGGCATTCACCATAGTGCCAGACTAAGTACTGCTTTCTTGATTTAATATTATACTTTCTCCATGAAAGTGAAAAACCATCCCAGTAGACCTTCACTGGAAATTTTTTCACTCCAAAATGATATGATAGGAAGTCCTCTAAGTAATATTTTACTTCTCTCACCCCAAACAACAAGATTAGCAGAATCTCCCCAGAATCCTTCACTCTCTCATAGGACTCATAAGCAGGTCTTACATGCCCCCTGAGGTTTCATCCATCAGAGGTCACCTACTCACACAGAATGATCCTGAGAGTAATAAGGCAACAACATCACTGTAGGACATAGCCTCAAGTGTGTATATTGGATCAGGTGTCAAAATCATTGCTTCTAGAGAGTACACAAACAAAACTTTCACATGTTTTGTCTCAGTAAAATTATAGTAGCAAGGATCCAAATCGCCAGTGCTAATGGATTGTTAGTGATGCTTTATAGACTTTATGATTATTCTCCTGCAGGTATAATGATTGGTGATATGTATCTCCCCATGTTTGCATCTTCTTCCTTCATTGAAAGTCCCCAAATTAATGCAGGGATGTGTGTCTGGTCCTGTCTCCAGAGACAATTAAGGCACATATTTTAGGGTATATAAGCCTTTCTATATTCTACAAGTCACCCTTTGAGAAGAGTCACCCTTACCCAGGCTATAAAGGGTAATTACCTACAACGGTATTAGTAGCAAGGAGTGGCCACATTACACCCGTGTTATGATGTTGCCTGAGTAAATTAGTTATGATATCCTAACTGTTGGAGAGAACTTTATGGTAGAAGAATTTCATCTGTTTTTTTTAATTGCAAGAAACAATTAGATTAGAAGTTGAAAGAGTTAATAAACATGGTACATTTTTTAAAGCTATAGCCTTATTAGATTTCTTACAGTACATAGATGAAATCAGGCATGTATTCATTATTTAACTCAAAAAGCATTTATTAAGCACTATGTCTTAGGTACTTTGAATCCAAAGACAAAAAAGAACCCTGCCCTCAAGGAAATTACATTTTTTCCCAGGTGAAATAGTATATATACAAATGAATACAAAATACTTTTAATTTTCCAGCAATAAATTTCTCTTCTGCTTTTTTCTTAATTTGACTTGTCCTATGTTTAAAGAATTTGGCTACTAAGAATCATAACTAGGGATTTTTGCATTTGGGGCAAATTTATTTGAGTGACAGGGCAGCATAATGATACAAAAAATAATTCTGATTGTGAAATTTGGATAGTTAGGAAGCAAAGTAGGACTTAAGAGAGGGATCCCCGCCCATGGCTGGCAGAAAACTTTGAGGCGAGGCATGAGGGCAGTGGTTGCTATGAAAAAAAAAGTATACCTTATGCCCTCCCATCACCCTGATGTCATTCCATACTGGTTATAGTTTTGGGATTTCAACCTATGGACAATGCAGATTACTCACTAATTTTGTGTAAGAAGCTTTATGTGGGGCTTGTGTAGATGTGTGGTAATAGCAAAAGGGGGTCCTATCTCTTGCAACTTGCATAGAGTATCTCTGTGGGGTGTTACCATTTTCTGGGTACATGGCTTGCTATATTTTTTCTCTTGCCTCAAAATTGCTTGCTTTATTTCACTTGTCTTTCTGTCTAGAATCAGAAACAACATAGACAACCCACCACTGAGATATGTTATGCTCTTTTCAGATAAATTGGGTAAGGCAAGGGCTGATAATCTCACAGATTTTGCTATTTCCTGCCCTGCATCCTGAATAGGAGCTTTTGGAGTCTTCCTTTGACCCAATGGGTCTATAATTCAATAACAATGGAGAATCCTGACATTTCCACTGTATCTGCCATTTTTAGCTACACTTATTGATTCTTCTCTAATGCACACTCCTCATATATTGTAGGCAGCTTTAATTGAATACAGGCATTTGCACATAAACACAGGTACAAAAGCATAAATAACACACCTTGTTTTTGCAATAGGCACTCTCCCAAAGAGACACTGGGGAACATATATTACAGTGGAAGACAATAGGAGATAAGTCACAGAGATAGACTCCAAAAAAAGGAGTGGAGAGAGGAAGAGATGAAAAAACAAAATGGCATTATCACAAGGAATGATCATAGTTCAGGGGAAACTAAACCAAATTATCCCTCCAAGAAATTAAAGTTCAAAGTACAATTTTACTTTATTAATGCAAGAATATGTGATTTTTGTCAAGATGGTCTAGTCTTTCTGACAGATTATCAGTGTCCCTTCGCTACTACATATTGCAACACATTTAGGGCCTGGTTGATCTTTAAAAGTTGTAACCAAAAAAAAACTCCCCACTAAAACTAAGTGGCTCAATGTATAGAGTTCTGGGTTTATAGTCAGGAAGACCTGAGTTCAAATCTGTACTCAGAAACTTACCTCTGTCTGCCTCAGTTTCCTCAATTGTAAAATAAGGATAATGATTGCACCTACCTCCCAGGGTTGTTGTGAGTATGCATGAGATGATATTTGTAAAGTGCTTATCACAATTCCTGGAGCATAGTAAGTGCTCAATGTTTCTTTCCTTCTTTCTTACAGATTATCTAGTACAAGGTTCTCCAAACTAAGTAAGGCTAATCTCTGGATGACAGACATTTAGTTTGTCCCTGTTTCAGACTTAGAGTCTGTCCAGTGTCTCAGAGTTGCCAGAGTTTACATTCTATTGACAGACTTCAGGCACCCAAGGTCATCTTCATGGTGTCTGGCACATTGTAAACACTTATAAAATACTTGTTGATTGACTGATTTTACTATATCATCAGTAATGTATGTGCTAGGAGTTGTTTTCACTGAGCCATAATAGGTTTGCATTAATCTGCTTATCCAGTCCCCCTTAATCAAGGCTTTGCGTTTTCAAAATGGGATGCTTGAGTTAGGAATGTTGTCTTTGTTCAAATAAAGCAGAGAAGGCAACTGGCCCTTATAGAGAAGGAATCCCAGAGCCTGCTTTCATCAATCTTTTGATCTAACTAGCTAACCTAAAGTTTTCCAGAATATTCGGCATTTAAGAATTTCTATTTAGGGGTGGCTGGTGCACTAGCCCTAGAGTCAGGATCACCTAAGTTCAAATATAGCCTTAGAAACTTAATGCTTACTAGCTGTGTGACCTTGGGCAAGTCACTTAACACCAACTGCCTTGCCTTCCCCCCTCCAAAAAGCAAAAAAATAAAAAGAATGTTTCAGCTAGAAATCTTAGTTCTTCTCTACCCACATGTGAGCTGCCCCTTTCTGCTCCAAAAGTTTTTTATAAACTACTTGCTTTTTGACCTTCTTTACTCAATAAATTTTCTATTTTCTCATCTATTTCTTCCTTCTCAGGATGGGGTATGTAGCTACAACAATTCCTAGACTCAGCTTCCTACTCTTACTGTATTTGGTATTTTTGAATAATCCCACAGATCATGTGAGTGTCTCCCTAGTCCTGATTTTGCTATGACATGTTTTGCAGTCTCCAAATTCTTTGATTTGCTTTTTTATTATCCTTATAGTATCCTTATTTTTATTTTCTAGGTCTATTCCTAAAATTAGAAGACACCCCGCCCCCTCATGGTTTCCAATTCAAAAGCATCCCGATGTTTCTCAAGCAATTTATACCCTTCTCTGGTCAACAGATTGATGCATAATGGCTATATTCCACAAACCCATAATAGAGAAGTAAAGTGGACATGCAATATTATAACATAATTAATATAAGAAGCAGATGCTCTAAGTAAGTGGCACTTAGCAAATAAGAGTAAAGCAATTATGCAAATTAGCAGTGATGACAGCATTCCATTTTCACACCAACAGGAAACTAAATAATGTTTAATGTTGTAATTGGCATCATGGAATTCAGGCTTTCATATGTAAATTTAGCATAGCAAAGTAGCAGAATAGATGCAATGGACGCAGTTACAAAGAGGAGACCGAAAAATTAAATACAAAATGAAAAGAAAAACAAAATAAAAAAGGAAAAGAGAAATAGGATTCAAAACAAAAATCAAACAACACTTCAGTGAGATAGAAAAGAAAATATCATAAAAGGGGAGAAAATCATACTTCCAAAGGAAAAGAAATTGTGTCAAAATTATAAAATCCAACAAGAAACGAACTGAAATTATAAGATTCAACAAATAAGAAAAATCTTCCCAATACTAGCAAAAGTGATGAGATAGCTAGCTTGTGCAAATGGATAGAATGCTGGACTTCTAATTAGGATGGTGAGTTCAAATTTGACCTCAGATACTTATCAGCTGTGTGACCCTAGGCAAGTCATTTTGCCTCTGTTATCCTTAGTTCTCTTATATGTAAAATAGTACCTACCTCCCAGGGTTGTTGCGAAGATCAAATGAGATGATTTTTGTAAAGAGCTTGGCACAGTGTCTGGCACATAGTAGGTGTCATATAAATGTTAGCTATTATTAAATGAAATAACTTAAGCAAATAATTTGTTACCTTAAAAGAGGCTATGTAGAAATTAGCTAATAATAGGGGCAGCTAGGTGGCGAAGTGAATAGAGCACTGACTGGAGTCAGGAGGACCTGAGTTCAAATCCGGCCTCAGACACTCAACACAAAAATTAGCCATGTGACCTTGGGCAAGTCACAACCCCAATTGCCCTCCAAAAAGCAAAAAAAAAAAAAAAAAAAGGAAATTAGCTAATATTATTTTAAGATCTTCCCAATATAAGTAAAAGTTCAAGTTGAGTTCAGCTATAAGATCAAACCATTAAAAGAAAAAAATTGAATAGCATAAAGAACAAATAAAAAGAAAATTCTAAAAAATCTAAAATCCAATTTTTGTAGGAAGCTTCCAATTTCTCTAGGAATAATTGTGAGGAATTCTCCTTAAAAGAAAGAATTAAAATAGTATATAAACTTTAAAGCAGAGAAAAAAAAGTTTTGGGGAAAAATTTAAAAGAAATTCTTCCCAAAGGACAAGCTTCTATTTCTAACAGTGGCTGGGATAGGAATTATTTGGCTATAAAAGAATAGTAACTACTCCTTCTCTCTGGCCCTGACCCTTAGTGTGGACAGGACTGCTTTTTCCAAGATACTTCCTTTGGGAATTCCCTTGAGTGTGTGACTTTCTCTTAGTTAACTCCTTCATTCTCTCTCTATTTCTGGGGAATGGGGCTCTTTAACCTGGCAGAAGGTGGGAGGAAGGAAGGAGATGACAATGTAAGGAAATTCAGCCTGGGCCACCATCTCAGGTTGGCTTCCTTGCTTCTAACTTATCAAGACTCCTCCTACCAGTATAATGCTGACTCTTTTTGTGTCCAGGAGAACCCAATTGTCTTAATCTGTTTTCTGCTTTCTGGAGCTTCTATATAATAATATGCAATAATAAAATTTCTGGTTCATCTGAAGCCCATAGCTGGTAATCCCAGCAATTAAAGAATCTCCCCTTTGTATGTCTTGGTGGGACCATAGTTTTACTTAGCTACTGTGAACATTGTCCCCATCCAGGACAAAAAGGCACACAAGAAATGATGCCTTAGAGAAACTGATTTATTTTAAGTGCATATGGTGATGTAGAAAAGAAGGAATTTTTAGGATTTGAAAACAAAATAAAACAACAGTTCTCTGACTTGAATGTATTGATTAGTGAACTGAAAGCAAACAGAAAAATAGAAGAAGGATTATCTGCTCCGTTTTCAGTCACCCAGTGGGTATAGTTCTATGCATCAGCTCTGTCTTCTTTCTTTATCCCCAGTTAATAATATGATTATAATATTTGTTTATATTAAATATTATTTTGTTAATTACATAATATATAATTAAATAATTAACATATTAAATAATATTTGTTCAATTGCTGATATTTGTTATATTAGATATCAGACTGATATTTGCTATATCAGAATATCTCAGCATTCTAATTATGCCACTCCATGTCTTCAAAACCTACAATAATCTCCTAGGGCCTACAGAAAAAAAGTCCAAACTGCTTAGCCTGGTATCAAAGCTCCTCCATACTATGACCCTTACCTACCTTTTCTGCCTTACTTCCCTTTACTTCTTTTTTGCAATCCTATATTTTAGCCAAGCAAGATAGCATTTCATCTCCCAAACATATCCTGTGATTTTCTACTTCCATGTTTTTGGACACACTCTTATATCTACCTGGAATGCATTTCCCTTCATCTCTGCCAAAAACTTAACCAATATTCAGTCCCACCTTCAACTAAATCTTCTCCATGAAGACTTCCCTGAGTCTTTTTCTTTTCTATCTCCCCACCTTCAAGTATTGGAAGTAATGTCTCCTTTCTCTAGGTTCCCATAATGGTTTCCTTGTATCTGTCCTAAAGTACTCCATCCCATTTGACTTTTTCTTCATTATTTTATCTCCTCTGCTAGATTAAAATCCTCTCAGGGTGAAGTAGGGTATCTGAATCTCCTACAATGCTTCATACATAGT
Source organism: Petaurus breviceps papuanus (assembly GCF_028583685.1). Taxonomy (NCBI): domain Eukaryota; kingdom Metazoa; phylum Chordata; class Mammalia; order Diprotodontia; family Petauridae; genus Petaurus; species Petaurus breviceps. The sequence continues at coordinate 4,679,932 of NW_027187299.1, forward strand.
AAGAACTGACTTAATGATCACTGGGTTGAATTGAATCCAATGTGGGGGTTTCAAACTAAAAAGAGGTAGGACTCAGAAGAAATCATGTCAGTGATACTTTTACCAATTACCCTCCCTTTTTCTCCTTGATTGTCCCTCTCCATAACCTATGTTGCTTCTTGTCAATCTTCTCTTAATACAACACTCACCCCGGTACCTCTGTTTCCCTTATATTGGATTAAAATAAGCATTCAACAGTTTTTGTGCTCAAGAGCTAAATAAAAAATCATAGTAAGAGAACTTGGTGATGTTTTTCTTTCTCATCATAAAAGGATTGGACAAATTTCCCCAACTAGCACACTGCTCCAAGCAATGGTATAGTTGACAAGCTCAAAATTAATAGTCAGGAAACCCTGATTTTAATCTTAGCTGTCACTGCCCCACTGAGTGACCTTGGGAAAACTATGGGCCTCTGTGGGACTCTGTTTCCTTCTTTGTAAAATGGGGCTAATAATGCCTGTCTTTTCTAAACCTAAGGGTAGTTTTAAGGATTAAATATGATTCTTTATATAAAAACTCTTCAAATATGTATGTATGTACATGCATATAAGTATGTAATATAGCACAAATTTGGCAATATTATTAAAATACTTCTTTAAATCAGACTAGTATAGTTGTTGGAACAATACCATGAACACTATCAGTCTGTCCCATGGGAAAAAGGAGGAGTCACATAATAAAGGCACAGCCTATGACTAAGTTCATTCCTTTCCTATAGGCTAATGGTATTCTTGTGATATATTTATCTTTATCTACAAAGGAGTTGCATCACTCTGTGGGTGATAGGGAATGACCCAGACCAAATCCAGAAGTAGAGTAAAATAATAGCAATTTATATTTGTATAGCATTTTCTACACACATTATCCCATTTGAACCTCACCACAAATGCATGAAATAATCAGGTCCAGGTGTCATTATCCCCACTTTACAGATAAGCACACTTAGGTTAATGACCAACCCAAAGTCACACACATAGTGAATATTGCTGAAATACACCTATGGACAATCAGATGATAATAGGAAAAGAACCGGATTTCACTCAAGCTACCTGCATTACAAGCACTGGATTAGGAATCTAGGGACTTGATTTCAACTCTCATCTCTGTTACTGTTACTATTTGACCTTGGATTGAGTTGTTTCATCTTAATGGTTCCTGTGTCCTCTTCTATAAAATGAGGAGATAGGGCTAGATGAAATACAAAGTTTTTTTCTAGTCTAAATCCTCTGATTAATTTGTGTTCTTTTATGAACATGTACCTGGGACATTGAAGTAGATGCATGAACTATAGTTTGAGGTGCTGGGAAGTGTTATGGCTGCAAATTTCTGTGTATCCTTTACCTGTGATCCATAGGTGGATTGGACTATGGGCATCAGTTCTTGGACTGTGCATAGGTTATGTCCTGTTTGGTTCTAGAACGAGCAATCCCATGGAGACTTGGAAGCAGCCAATGTGACTGAGCTATGTATGCTGTGTGATGCAGAAGAATTATGAATGGCTGTGGAGTCAGAAGATCTCAGGGGTTGCTGAGCCAAAACTGAGTATAATTTGAGCTGTTCATGAGAGTCCGGAAAGGGAAAGGTAGCTGTGAGCAGGAGGCCACCTCTGTCTGTGTTTGTTCTTTCCTGATCTTAGGCGACCAATTATTCCATGATAGAAGTATCCAGATGAATTCAGAAGAGTCAGAATCTCCATTATGGTTGGATCTGAATAACAGCAGTATCAATAACCATTGGAGGAAGAGGTCAATGTCAATGTACCTAAAATAGAGTCATAAATATAATGACAGCAATTTTTAGGGATTATGACCCCTCATGGTACAAGAAGTGCCAGCTATAGATTCAAGGGAGGCACAGATCATAGGAGCCCTACTGTTTCCACATAGTTCTTTGGTCTGGAACCAAGCAGAAATTGTGTGCGTGCTCCAAAGAGCAGCCCCTGTGGACTACCCCACCCATTTATACCTAGTTTTCTGATGGCAGGACGGCAACTTGAGAAGCAAGGTTTTGCATCTCTGTTTTTACTTCCTCGATATTTCTTGCATCCTACAGTAATACTTTGTCCAGTTATCTGTGACCAAAGAGTTAGTTTTACAGCAGAGGCTGAACCTCTGATGATAAGACCACTCTGTAAAGGGCTGGGCTACATCTATGATAAGGCTATTATTATCTGAAACTTTGTCTCAGCATGCCAAGGGCATGTTTGAGAAGCCTTGTATGTAATGACAGATGCAGGATGAGAAGCCCAGTCTTTTGACTCCTGGTTCTGTGTTCATGCCCCTATAAATACTGCCTCTCTTAAAAGAATAATTATCAGAAGCCATATCTGGAAAAACTAAGTGCTGAGTGAAAATGAAAAATAAAAGGATTTGAGAACAAGAGGATAAATCTCCTTTCTTTTTTGCTCTCATCAGGCAAGGTAAGATTATTCTGGGATCAATGTACCAAGTCTTCTATTCACTCACTATATAACAGATGCAGTTTCACTCAGTTACAAGTCATCTTGCAGCCTCTTTGTGTTGCTGGTGGATCCCCTGATTGTTAGGGGAAAGCCCCCAAATGATTCCCATCAGGAGGACTCTGAAGATTGTAAACAGACTGCACCCTTGGCCAAGTTTTGAATGAATCCATGAAAGCCAGTGGCATCCCCCCCCCACAGCTGCTTCCATTTCAGAATGATCCAAGTTGACTTGTGGGCTGTTTGGTTGCCTAAAATCCGCCCACCATCATCACAGGATAAAAACCAGATCTGCTGCCCCATCCACCACTGACACATGCTGTTGAAGTGCTCAAAACCAGGGAAACATACTGTCAATTCATGCTACCAAGTTTCTGTTATTGTTTCTCCATCTCAAGGGTTCTTCTGCCCAGCCCCCTTTTCCCTCTATGAAGAGTCTTGAGTAGAAGGCAACTAGTGGCCGACAGCCATGGAGAGCAAGGCCCAGGGGCTGCATCCTTCTTTCACATCCTTCCCTTCTCATTGCCTTCATGATAAACTCTAGAGTTCTGACCCTAGAGTTACAGATCCCCCTTTCCAACTTATCCTTCACTATTCTCCAATAATGAATCATTATTGTTTGAGATACACACACATATATGTTATCATATAAATAGATTTCAACCATTGTTGTATGAATATATACATTTATGTGGTTATATATACATACGTAACAATATATAAACAACATATATATATAAATATTCATATGTGTATGTGTACACTTATATGGTTGACATACACATATATACTAACATAACAATGGTTGATTGTTATGTTAGAACTCAACTTTATTGAGTTCTATTTATGAGTTGCTGCATTATACTGTGGGAGTTATAAGAACATAGATGTGGTCCCCAACCTTAGGAACATACCATCTAGTTGTCATGTGTATATATGTGTGTGTGTGTACATGTGTGTATACACACATATTATTTATATAGAGAGATGTGTGGGTATACATACATGTGTGTGTACTTATGTACACACATAGCACAATGCCTGGCAACTCAGTTCAACAAACATCTATTAAGCACCTACTATGTTCCAGGCACTGTGCTAAGCACTGGGGATTCAAATAAGAAAAAGAAAGTCAGTCCCTGACCTCAGGGAGCTTAAAATCTAATGGGAAAAGACAACGGACAGAAGGAAGTTGAAAGGGAAGGACCACCAGGAGGTGCCTGACATGGTGGCATAATGGTCCACGAAGTGGAAAACAAGGAAGCTAATGACGGATAATGGAGAGTTACCTGCAAATTTCTGAGGCTTTGGGAGGAATTTATTTCTCTACCCTTTAGCTCTCCCATTAGAAGAGAGATACAACTCAGGGAGTTGAGAAAGTTGAGTCAATCTCCATGATGATGAGATTTCAGGTGATCAGCTAATGCTGGAGGAGGTATAACGTTCAAAACCTACCTTCAGTGCCCATGTAGTGAGACCATGTATTCACTTTCCTAGAATGAGACTGGATACACTTCTCTTTCAGGGTTCTAGGAATATCCCCAAGGAATGTCCGTGTGTATGTGTGCGTGCATGTGTGTGTGTGTGTGTGTGTGTGCATGCAGGGGTGTTGTATTTCCTGATACCGTGTTTCCCCGATAATAAGACCTATCCTGAAAATAAGCCCTCCCCTTACTGTGTAAGATTCCTCTAAAATAAGCCCTCCCCCGAAAATAAGCCCTATTGAGATTGCTACTGTAGTGAAAGTGATCTCCTGCGCTACACGCTACATTATGGTACCCTCTGTATGCACCGTCCCCCCCCCCCGGTGAAACGCACACCGCGCTCCGAGCTGCATCCAATCAGAGCTGCAGCAGTGAGCGCGTCATCCTGTTCTTCCCCAATGATTTGCTTATTGAATAAAGGTACATTTTTTTGTTCACATTTACCTGTTTATTAAAATTGCTGTCAATGTTCCTTAAAATAAGCCCTCCCCTGAAAATAAGCCCTTTGGTGTTTTTCTGTCCAAAAAAATTAATAAGACAGTGTCTTATTATTGGGGAAACATGGTACTTTTAGATTGACCTTATATTACAGTGTGTCTTCTTTACTGTTAACCATCAGTGATTAATATTTCCCCATAGTTTCATTTATTCAAATAACTTTAACTTGGGGATATTTACTTCAAATATTATAGCAAGAACAAAAAGTTGCAAACATTTCTCCCCAACATTTGGGTCCTTGCTTTCCCTTTATGTGACCTTGGCCCCTATAGAGAGTGGGTTCAAACTTAACTTAGTTCCTATATAGTTTTCTCCCTACAAAATCCATGATCAAATAAAAGCAAACCAATAAATGAATGAGCTTGCATTTCTGCTACTGCAGAGCAGATCCATTTTAATTATTCTGGTCTTTATTCCTCACCATCTAGCTTCTAACAAATACCAAAATAGACTCTAGCTCCTTGACTTCTGGGGGCTTGTTCTCTAAACCGTTCAATTCTCACAAGGTCATAACCATTTATTATCATCTTCACCTAAAACATAGGAAAGAACAAATGTCAAGAGGTTAAGAGAGAGCTGTATTCACAAACCACTCATGGGCCTTAAATAGGGAAGTCAGACAGCTCACACCATATGGAAGATTAAGATATATTTCTCTCCTCAGATGCCAAAAGGGAGGAAAATAATAATAGCAAGATTCTTGATTTTGCACCTCAGCTCTGGCTATGTAGGCACTCAAGCAGTCTTCTTTATTATATGGTTAGCTAATTGGAACTAGTTCCAAGATTCCTGCACATATTCCAAATTTGAAAGCAGAGAACCTCTATTAAAAATCATAATGCCTTTCTATAAGCAGACTCAGCCTCTCCCATGAGGAAATTTACTCCCACCCCCTTCCCCTCATACTCCTCCCATTGAAAAAAAAAACACCCTCCTTTACAAATCAATTGGATTATATTTTGACCATGTTGTCCATGTTCTCAATAGAGAACTCTCCTTTGGAACTTCAGGGAGGCATCGACATCGCACTTTCAATTGCTTCATTATTTCACTTGTTTCCATTAGACTATAAGCTCTTGAGGGCAGAAACTGTCTTTTGCCTCTTTCTGGTCCTCCTGTGCTTAGTTCAGTGTCAGACACATAAAAAGTGCATAATAAATGTTGGTTGATCGTTTCACTTGCTTCCCCAGTACTATATAGAAAAGAATTTTAAATAGTCAAGGTAGTGACAATCACAATTGTCCCCAAATGCAAAGTTTTGCAGATTCAACAAAGTAACATTTTACAAAGATTACTCCTTGCTTGGTATTTAAGAATTACCTGCCTTGGTGTTCAAAATAGTCTTCTTCAACCCAAAGGCAATAAAGAAAGAAGAAATCAAAGAAAATTATCTTCTATCTCAAAAGGAAACTTTGTTCCTTTGGATCTTCCCAGATAGTGTGGAACTCTTCTTACTGGGATCAAAGACTTGAGGTTGACTGAAAGTTATTCCTCAAGCTCAGATGAGAAACCAAACTATCTTGGGTGAAAATATTCTCATGTTTACCTCAACATATTTGACCACCAATTGAGGTCTGAGCAAAATCTCTAGTTATCCCTTTCTATATGGGGCGAATGTCTCCAGCACTATAAATAATCTCCAATTAAAATAAATGAAATTTAAAAAATAAAATAAAATTTAAAAAAATAAAGTGAAAAATAAATAAAATCCAATTAAATAAATAAAATAATTTCCAAAATGTCTCTAGTAATCCCTATTACCATAGATCATGCATACCTCTTGAAGTCCAATCAAATTTCCTCTGAGTTCTTACACCAGAAAGCATCTGAAATTCACCCACAATTGATCCCAGTTATTGCAAGGGTACTACTATCAGAATTCCAAACACCCAATAAAAGGACTAGTAAGCTCAATTAGAATCTAGACAGATAACAAGAACAAATGAGTTCTAAATGAAAGTTAATCTCCAGAGAAATGAAATTCATGTCAACTACTTGATGTTTCTAGGTTAGTAAGAGAATCTTACCCTATATGTTAGTGTGGGGTAAGACTTCACAATAAGGAAAGCAGTCTAAGTCTTCTTAAACACAAAAAGAAAAAAAAAAGAACATTACCCAAATAGGCACCAGTATTTTAATCACATTCCTCTTTTTTTTTTTTTGGAGGGCAATTGGGGTTAAGTGACTTGCCCAAAGTCCCATGGCTAGTGTGTCGTGTCTGAGGCTGGATTTGAACTCAGGTCCTCCTGACTTCAGGGCCAGTGCTCTATTTACTGCACCACCTAGCTGCCCCATCATATTTCCTCTTATTAACCTCACCATCAATACTTTTACAAGATTCAGTAGTACAGCAAATATTAGTTCTCAGAAATTTGATGAATCAAAAAAAAAACCCCAAAACTAATCTCAAAAGGAATTTACTTGAGAGAGAATCACACAGGAAAAATGATCACACAATTAAAACCTAAAACAAAGAAAAGGCTTTTAAAAAACATTTTCCTAGTGGATCCCCAAAATCTGAGTGTCCAATAACTAGATTCTCGGGAGGAAATATTTCTCCAGGGTCTCCTTAAGAATGCAAAGGACTCAATTATATCCCAGATGAGATTCTGCATTTAGCAATAATCTGGTCTCACTACCTCAGAGCAATGCTGGAAAAACCAACTAACTCAATGACTTTGGGAAAATCACTTAATCTCCTTAGGAAACAATTTTCTTTTCTGTAAAATGAGGGTTGGATTAGAGCACTTCTGAATTTCCTTCTACTTCTATACCAATGGCACTATAAAGATATTTTCCCCCAGATAGAATGTGAGTTCCTTAAGGAAAGGGAAAATCACTTTTCCTTGTATATCAGCAATGCTAGAAACATAGTAGGTGCTTTATAAATACTTCTTGTTTGCTTGATTTACTGAATTTCTTTTTAAAGTTTCTTTTATTTTTAATTTCAGGGGTAAAATAAAAACTTCCACAATATAGTATAACAAAAGAGATTATACATGAAACTGAAAACCTGTTATGTACAACCTGCTCTCCCATTTACACATATATGATACATGTACATACATATACAATAATACTTTCTCCTTGTTTTCTTCTCTCCTCCCCTCACCTTAGAGATGGCTAATGGATTTCAATCTGAGTAATGAAAAACAATGGTTTTACTACCAACAAAACCCAGCAGGAAGAGAGAAAGAGAAATTTCATTTAAATTAACTGAAGACAATATACAATACTTGGGAGTCTACCTGCTAAGACAAATCCAGGAATTATATGAACACAACACAAGAGGTAAACCTAAATAATTGGAGAAATATTAATTAATGATAGGTAGGCCAAGCCAAAATAATAAAAATGAAAATTCTACTGAATTTAATTTACTTACTCAGTGTCATACCAATCAATTTACCAAAAAGTTATTTTACAGAGCTAGAAAAAATAGTAATGAAATTCATTATGAAGAACAAGAGAATATCAAGGGAATTAAGGCCAAAAAAATAAAAGTCCCCCAAATTAAGGAAGGTAGACTAGAATTTACAGATTCAAACTATATTACAAAACAGTAACTATCAAAACACTCTGGTACTGACTAAGAAATAAAGTAGTGAGGGGCGGCCAGGTAGCACAGTGAGTAAGAGCACCGGCTCCAGTGTCAGGATGACCTGAAGATCGAATCCCGGGCTCAGACACTTAGCACCCAACCAGAAACACCTGGCTGTGTAACCTTGAGCAAGTTACTTAACCCCAATTGCTTGAAAAAAAAAAAAAGAAAGAAATTAGTGGATCAGTGGAATAGATTAGGTTCACAATACACAGTACTGAATGAACATAGGGATCTAGTATTGATAAATCCAAAGACACAAACTTTGGAGGTAAAGAACTTAACATCTAACAAAAGTTGCTAGGAAAACTGGAAAACAGTTTGGCAGAAACTAGGCATAGACCCAATACCTTTCACCGTATACCAAGATAAGGACAAAATGGATAAATGATTTAGACAAAAAGACTGATATAAGTAAATTGGGGGACAATAGAAAAATGTACCTGTCAGATTCATGGATAAGGGAAGAGTTTAGAACCAAGTCAAAAAGAGAGGGATTACATGGAGTAAAATGGATAATTTTGATTACATAAAATTAAAAGGTCTTTGCAAAAACAAAACTAATTCAGCAAAAATTAGGAGGGAAACAGGAAATGAAGAAAAAAATTTTGCAATAAGTTTTTCTGGTAAAGACCTCACTTGCTAAATATATAGGGAACTAAACCAAATTTATAAACATAAGAGACATTCCCCAGTTGATAAATGGTCAAAGAATATGAACAGGCAGTTTTCAAAAGAAAACAATCAAAGCTATCAATGGTCACTCAAAGAAATGCTCTAAATCACTACTGATTAGGGAAATGCAAATTAAAACAATTATGAGATACCACTTCATACCCATCAGATTGACTAACACATGACAAAAGGAAAATGGTAAATGTTAGAGAGGATGTCGAATATAGGGACACTAATGTACTGTTGCTGGAATTGAGAACTAGTCCAACCACTCTGGAAAGCAATTTCCAACTATGTCCAAAGGGCTATAAAACTGTGCATGCATATCCTTTGATCCAGTAATGCCCCTACTTGGTTTGTATCCCAAAGAGATCAAAGAAAAGGGAAAAGGACCTATGTATTAAAAATATTTATAGCAGCTCTCTTTGTGGTGGCAAAGAATGAGAAATTGGGGGGATGTGCATCAATTGGGGAATGACTGAACAAGTTGTGCTAGATGACTGTGATGAAATACTATTGTGCTATGAGAAATGATAAGCATGATGATTTCAGAAAAACCTGGAAGGAATTATATTAATGAAAAGTGAAGTGAACAGAACCAAGAGAATGTTGTTCACAGTCACTATGGCATATGGGTAAGGAAGATCAATTTGGAAAGATTTAGCTAATCTGATCAAGATAATAATCCAAGACAATTCCATAGGACCCATGATGAAAAATGCTTTTCATCTCCAGAGAAAGAACTGATGAGCACTGATTGCAGATTGAAACATACTTTTTAAAAATTTTCCTTATCTTCTTTGTTTATTTTTGTTTGTTTTCTTTTATGATATGACTGACATGGAAATATGTTTTGCATGACCTCACATGTAAAATGGAAATAAAATTTCTTGCCTTCTCAAGGAAGGGAAAGAGGGAGAGAATTTGGAACTCATAATTTTACAAAATGGTAAACATTTTCACATGTAATTGGAAACATTTAATGAAATAAAAATAATTTTAAAAAAGCAAAACATTGGTTCTCTCTACTGGTGTTCCTAACATGCTTTATAAGAAACATCTATACTTTAACTTTCAACCAGAATGAGGGAAAGATTTTGTAGATTTTTCTAATGCCTAGTACAGAGCATTCATATATGGGTTCTTCATAAATATTTGCTGAATGAATGAATTGCATGAGATAGCATGAAAATATATTGTCCTTGGGGAACAATGCCTTAAGATAGAATGTAGCCTGATTTCCCCCATCAGTGGACTGGAATGGAATGAATTACCCCTCTGTTGTGCCTGGACCAGTAGTTCTTTCATAATGAGATTATATTTTCCTGCCATTGTTTTCTTCCCAGAAGCTTATAATTATTAGCCAAATATATTAAACTCGATTCAAAGCAATTCAGCAAGAAAAGCTACCTGTTTGCAGGTGGCCATGCAACATCCTTGCAGCAAATCAGGCTGGCATAGTTAATTTCCATTCCATTCTGTGCCTGAGAAAATAAACATTAATGTCATTGATATTTATGTTTGTATAAATGTGGATGCCACATTATATCATATGAGCTATAAAACAAATGCACTTACCTGTAATAATGCATTTGTTTAATTTAGGTGCTAAATGCAAAATAAATTATAGTACGAATATAGAACAGAATTATGAAAATGAAACCCTTAATTTCTTTCAATAGCTCAAGAAGAAAAGTACAGAAAAATCTTAATGCATTTTGTAATAGCCACTTCTCTTCAGTTAATTTTTTTTTAAATTGCTATTTCCTCTCATGATAATATTTCCTCCCTAAATCTACTTAACAAATTCAATTAAAGACAATGGTGTTCATTCTTTTGCCACATCAGTCCCTGGGTTTATGGCACATAGACAATGTTTTTCAACTCTCACAAATATAGAATCAGTGAATTTTAGAGCTGAATGGGTCTGGTCTCATATTCAGGCCCTTTATCCTCCTGAAACACCAGCATCAAAGAGTAGAGAGTCAGTGAGTGAACATTTTTAAAGAAAACGAAAAACATACTAAAAATACAACATATATCTCAGGTAGAGTAAGATTCAATTAAAAATCTGGGGGGGAGCATAGCTGATAAACAATAGAGAAGATATAAAAACAAAAGAGAAGACAGGGAGCAAGACATCTAAATGATTACAAACATTTGTAAATAAATATTGAAGGAAAGGGAAATTTAAACAACACCTGAAGATGGTGCAAAAGAGAAATCAGAATTTTGAAAGAAGCTAAAAGGAAACAAAAGGTAGAAATTGTGGCTTGTGCAGAATAAATATTTAAAACAGGAAAAACATGAATACGCAGCTATAACTTTCTCTAAAGAATCAAATGAAAGAGCAACTGTTTGAGAATACAAATGTGCTGAAATAAAGGACAATCTGAAAAATGAAAAGCAAAATTAAATAATATTTTCAAGACATATGAACTCTGTATATGGAAAGCATATTGATTTCCAAGATAGACTATTTAGTGACAATCTGAGGGTCATAGACCTCACAGGAGAACATAACAAATAAAAAACCCTGAATAACATACTGAAAAAAAAATGAGGAGATTAATACACATATAAATAAGCAAATAAATAAGTAAAAAAGTAAATAAACAATCAAGTGAATATATATATAAGCAAAAAAAGAAAATTGCCCACAACTTCTGAATATCAAAAATAAAGAACCAATTAAGAATTTATAGATTGCTTCCAGAAAAACAAATGCAACTCTATGTCATAAACTCCAAGATACATAGATAATAGTTAAAATTACAATTCCAGTGATGAGCAAAATATTCTTAGTGACCAGAAAAAGACCTTCAAATGTAAAGGAAAGCAAATTCAAGTAATACTTGACTATCTTATAGCTAGGGCAGCTAGGTAGTGTTCTCGACAGAGCGCTGGGCCAAAAGTCAGGAAGAATTTGATTTTCATGAGTTCAAATCTGGCTTCAGACACTCACTAGCTGTGTGATACTGGGCATGTTACTTAACCCTGCTTGCCTCTGTTTTCTCATCTGTAAAATGAGATAGAGAAGCAAATGGCAAACTTTTTTGCCAAAAACAAATGGGATCACAAGTTGGACAAGAATGAAGTGATTGAACAACAAATCCTGTACCTACTGGGAACCACAAAAGAAAATGGAATAAAATATTTCAAAGAGCAAAGAAGCTCAAGATGGAGCCCAAAATAGCATACCCTGGCAACCTGAGCCTAATTATGAATGCAAAAAAGATGGACATTCAATAAAAGAAAGGTATTTGAAACATTACTACACATGTAGCCAAGTTGTGAGCAAGTTATTCAGCTTGTATATATGTCAAACAAAAGAATAATGACAATTAAATAAATATAACTACCAAGGAAAGATCAAGTAATGAAATAAATTTCCTCATCTATAGAAACTATTAAAAGAGAAAAAAATCTAGAAAGAGAAGCATGCCTGTTGGGTCAAAAAACAAACAAACTTGGAAGGATAACTAAGAGATTTCTTTCTCAAAGTACACAAGGGAATAAAGAGGATAGCAGAACTTAGAGATAGAAGAGAAATGTTGATGGAGGAACTGCCCTGATGTATTGTGGATTAAACTTCACAAGTCTTCTACCCTCCAACCTCCCCTAAAAGTGGGTAAATTTGTGGAACTAAACTGCAGAAAGGGAAGAGATTAAAAAAATAGGAAAGAATCTTCTGCTCCTGCTGCATGCAGAAGAAAATTCTGTCAATTATTAGCTTAGAGCTAGTGAGGACCAAGGAGAGAGGATTTTCCATTTCATCATATTTAACTACGGTTGGGGTAGGGGGAAAGCATGATTGAAGAGAGTGAAACACCCCTGAAACCTGAACCACTTTCTGTCATAGATCCCTCTAACAATCAGCAGTCTACAGGGATCAAGAGAGCAACTTTGTTGAAAGATCATTAGTTCATGCCAATATATTAGTATTATGAAAGATTATTAATAGTTTTGGTGTTGTTGGTGAGTCAATAAACATTTATTAAGTACCTGCTATGTCCCAGATACTTCACAATGAAATTATCATTAAATTCAATAAAATAATAACACATTTCCTTTGAAGGAACAGAGGGCCTAGAATATCCAGAGAAATAATGCAAAAAAAGTATAAATAAAAAAGATGGTAGCATTTCTGGACCTCAAACTATATAATAAGGCAGCAGTTATCAAAACCATTTGGTGTTGGCTAAAAAAATAGAAAATTATAGCAGTGGAACAGAGTGAAGTAAGAAGAGCCAAGAAAATAATATATACAATTACTAAATGCAAATTGCAATTACTGGCATGCAAATGAAAAGAACAGCAACAACCATAAAACTATTAAAAGTGTTATAAAATGGTAAAGAATGATCTTGGACTGAAACATGAGTATGAGAAAACATTTCTACTTTGGCTTTGAAACGTTGCATATATTTTCAGTTATTTTAATCATTTGTTTTTTGCTGATTTTTTTTCTCATCTTTACTACTTTGACTTGGAAACATTGCATGTATTTTCAGACATTTCAAATTATTCATTTAAAAAAAATTTTGAGACAAACAAGGTTAAGGCACAACAAAATGTTTGAGGTCAGATTTGAACTCAGGTCCTCCTGACTCCAGAGCCAGTGCTCTATCTACTATGCCACTTAATTACCCCCTATTCATTTGTTTTTGCTGATTATTTTTATCTTATTCCTCTCTTAAAATGTTTATATTTTTTGCTATAGAGATCAGCAATTGGACAGGGAAACATGAAATACAAAAGGAAATTGGTGATTTATAAACAAAAATATCAATAAAATGTATTTAATCAAAGAATATGTTAAATAATTATGTTCTATAAGAGTGAGAAGAAAACTCATCCTTGCTTTATCCCATATTTATTGGGAAAGTTTCCATTTTTTCACTATAATGAATAATGTTGCCTTCATTTTAGATAAATGCTTTTAATCAGGAAGATAAAGGCTTTCCTATGGTGACACTTTTAAGGATTTTTTGAAATAAATGAGTTCTGTGTTTTTGTCAAAGGTCTTTTTTCTGAATATGTTACTATAATCACATACAGTTTTATATTATTAATTATGATTGTTATTTTCCTGATTTGGGACCATCTTTGAATTCTAGTATAAATTCAACTGGATCACAGTGAAGTTGGGGGTTTTTTTGGAGACATTGTTAGAGTCTCTTTGTTAAGATCCATTATGTATGATTGCATCAATATTAATTAACTTTTTCTGAGTTTTTTCTCTTTTAATCTAGCTTTATTGGCTTTATTAATGCAAAATCTTATAAATTTTATATAATCAAAACTATCCATTTTATCTTATATGATCATCTTTATTTCTTATTTGGAACTTTTCTCTATCTCTAGACATGACAGGTAATTGTTGCTCTACATTTAATTTTTCATGCTGCTCTCCAATTTTCCCAGCAGTTTTTCTCAAATTGTGAGTTCTTATCCCAGTGGCTGGAGTCTTTTTATTTATAAAATTCCAGGATATTAGATATATTTCCTTCTTTATGTTTTGTACCTATTCCATTCCATTAACTGTTTTCTATTCTTTTAAATTGGTACCAAGTTGTTTTAATTGAATAAACAAAGGTAGTATTATCATTTTTATTATGTTGTCTCATTTTACCCAAGAGCAATTAATATTTTTCCTATTTAGGTCTGTATTTATGTAAATAGGAGTTTGTAGTTGTATAGGGCAGCTAGGTGGCATGGTAGATAGAGCACCAGGCCTGGAGTCAGAAAGACCTGAGTTCAAATTTGACCTCAAACACTTACTAACTCTGTGACCCTAGAGAAGTCACTTAACTCTGCCTCAGTTCCTCATCTGTAAAATGAACTGTAGAAAAAAAATAGCAAACCACATTATTATCTTTGCCAAGAAAATCCCAAATGGGGTCACAAAGAGTCTGATGAAACTGAACATCAACAATACATTATATTTATATGATTTCTGCATATATCTTCTTTTTTTTTAAAAGCAATTGGGGGTAAGTAACTTGCTCAAGTTTACACAGCCAGTTATTTCTGGGTGTGGTGCTAAGTATATGAGCCCAGATTTGATCCCCAGGTCATCCCGACACTGGAGCCAGTGCTCTTACTCACTGAGCCACCTGGCTGCCCCTAAGCAATTGGGGTTAAGTAACTTCCTCGAGGTTACATGGCCAGGTGTTTCTGGGTGGGTGCTAAGTGTCTGAGCCCGGGATTCGATCCCCAGGTCATTGCATATATCTTAAAAAGTATAACTCCAAATATTTTACATATTCTGTAGAAATTCTGAATATTTCACTTTTTTATCTCTTCCTGTTAAGTATTTTGTTATTATATATAAATAGTGATTTTTCTTAATTTTTTTATATTCTGAAAGTTTTATTGAATTTATTAGCTACTGAAATTATTTTTATGTGATTCTTTATAGTTCTTTAAGCATGCCATCTTATTAACTCTGATAAACGTTTCATTTCCACATTATGTATAAAGATTACTTCAAATATGTAGGAAAAAGAGGTATTCATCAATTGATTAATGGTCTAGGGATATGATCAGACAGCTCTCAAGGAAAGAGCCCCAGGCTATTTATAGTCATATGGATAAATGTCCCAAATTATTACTAATTAGAGAAATGCAAATTAAAAGCATTCTAAGATTTCACTCATGCCCATCAGAATAGCAGTGTTGACCAAAAGAAAGAAAAATTATAAATGTTGGAGGGGTTTTAGGAAAAAAAATTACATTGTACTGTTGGTGAACCTGAAAGATTTAGGATACAAAATGAGACATAGAAATATTTGTATATAGCCAGTGAGGAAATTTGTTTTGTTTGATTATGCATATTTGTTAATGACATTTGCATTTCTTCTCTCTCTCTTCTCTTAAGTTCCCTATAGAATGTGGGAGGGGGAAAAGGACCTAGGAGGAAGAGAAAAAAATTTTTTGAACTTTTTTTAATAGATGGGAGAGTACTATAGATTTGAAAAGTACCTTTAGAGGTATTATTTATTTTACTTAATTGTTTTACTTTTTTACAAGAAACCACTCATGAAGTGGGTAATCTGGACATTCATATTTTTATTACATTAAAAACAAAACACAGGAATAAAACTTAGACAATATTAAGTACAGAAACTGACCCACAGTTAGTTCTTTTTCTCTCCTTGACTCTTCCATGACTTGGATATCAGGACCTTTTTTTTGTCTTAGAAAAGCAATTTAATAGAATATCTTCTTTCTCAATTATTGAGAATAATTTTCTAGGAAAGGTACTAATTGCTCATTAAATATTTAATAGAATTCCCTTGGAAATCCATCTGGACCAGGGTTATCTTTTCTTTAGTAGTTCACTAATGACTTTCTTAATTTTTCTTTCTGAAATTGGATTGCTTACTGTCTCTATTTCTTTTTAAAATTAATCTGTATATTTTGTATTTTTGTAGATAATCTATTTTAAATCTTAGTTTTCTGGTATATAATTTTATTTATTAGTTTCTGATTACTCTTTTGAATGACTATCTCTTCTTTGTGAATTCACCTTAAGTTTTCATGTGGATAATTTTACTTTCTCACCCATTTTAAAATGAAATTAGCAAAAGGTACATTGATTTTGAGTGCCTTCTAAAATTTTTTCTTTATACTTTTTATTCTTCTTATCACCTTCCCTTAAAAATATATAGTGCTTATCCAACAAACTACTTCTTATAAGAAAGAATTAAAAAGAGAAAGGGTGAGTAGGGTATTTTATTCCATTTACAATGCAATAGTCATGTATATTGTGTATTGTTTCTGCTTACTTCATTCTGAATGAGTTCACCTAAGTCTTTCCAAGCTTCTTTGAATTCTCCATATTCATCATGTAAAAGAATATTTATTGATATCTTTTCATCTTATATCACCTTAATCTCCAAACATCTCCTCCTGTCCTCCTTGTAATAAAGAATAAGAAAGATGGAGGTTGAGGAGGGGGGTGGGGGTGGAAGAGGGGAGTAAAGGGAGAACAGGGAAAGCAGTTCAGCTAAAATTACCAACACATTAAACTACTCTGAGGTTCCACTGTTCCATACCATAGTCCTCTACCTCTGCAAAGACTAGAGGAAGGTGCATTTTCTTAGCTTTTCTCTATAGTTAGGTTGGTTACAATTATTACACAGATGATGATGATGATGATGATGATGACTGCAGCTTATTACACAGCACTTGGTTAGCAATTTGGTCCTTTCTGTTTGCATTGTTATGGTCATTGTGTACACTGTTTTCCTGGTTCTTCTGACTTTATTCTATAGCAGTTCACATAAATCTTGCCTATTCTTTGGACTGTTTTAAATTTATAATTGCTTATGGCACAGTAAAGTCCCATTCCACATATATATTATAGTATTTTCAATAATTTGCCACTTGGGTATTTACTTTGTTTCCAGTTCTTAGCTATCACACACACACACACACACACACACACACACACACACCCTCCAGTTATGAATATTTTGGTAGATATGCTATCTTTTTGTCTTTGGACTCCTTGAGGTAAACTATTAGTGGCATCTCTGGACCAAAGAGTATGGATATAGTAGTCTAACTCCCCTTTCTTTGGGGTTATTATAAATTGTTTTCTAAAATGTTTGCATCAACATCCTATTGGTACAGCTATCTTTCTGCAACCCCTCCAATGCTAACTATTCCTATTTCTTGTCATCTTTGCCAATTTTTTAGGAGATTAAACTTCAGAGTTATTTTCATTGGATTTAGTTTATTACTAGAGATGTAAAACTCTTTCAAACAAGTCAGAAAAAAGGGCAAACTATTAACAATCATTAATAGTTTGCAGTTTTTCTGAGACTTTTTGTTCTTAACCTATAACCACTTACTTATTTTTGAGTTCTCTATAAATCTGGAATATCATACTCTTATCAGAGGTAACAGATGCAAAAATCTCCAATTGATACTTTATTTTTATTATACTAGCTGCATTGATTTTGCTTGTGAAAAAAAAGCTTTTCAGTTTAATGCAATCAAATTTATATATTTTATGTTTATGAATACTTCTATCCCTCATTTAATTAAGAATTTCCCCCTATCCTAATTATGAAAATTACCTGACCTTATTCTCTTTTATTTTTCTTACAGTGAACTTTTATATTCAGGTCACATAAACATTTTGAGCTTATTACATTATATAGTATAAGGTATTGGTCTAAATCTAATTTTTGCTAAGTTGTTCTCCAGTTTTCTAAGAAATGAATATAAATATGGAGTTTTCTGCAAGGATTTATGTACTTGGGTTTATTAAAAACTAGGTCATTGAGTTTGATTATTTCTATTTCTTGCTTTTCAAGTTTGTTCCACTAATTTATTTTTTTATTTTTTAACAAATAAAAATACTTTATTTCTGAATATTATAGTTTGGAAGTGATATTCCCCCTTTATTCCCATATCTTTTCATGCTTTCCCTTGAGGTTGTAAAACTTGAGTTTTTTCAAATGAATATTGTTATAATTTTGTTGAGTGATACAAAACACCTGTTTTGTAGCATGATTGGTATAGCCTATATAGATAAATTTAGTTAGTAGTCGTTTTTACTAAATTGATACACCCCAACTATCAGCAATGACTAATTTTTATTTTTTTTTAATTTGCTTCCTTTAATGCCACAAATAGTTAGGTTTTGCTTTCTTATTTATCCTACCGTGATTTTCATTTTTATTGGCAAGTTTAGTATAATCAGTTTTAAGGTTATCATTATTAGATTTGTGGCTTCCTCCCCCTATTTGTCAAACTTTTCCCTTTCTCTTTCATGTCAGCATTTAGCTCCTATGATAGTTTTTGCTGAAAATAATTTGATTTCAATCTTTTCCTGTGGGGTCTCCTTATTCCTTCCTAGTATTTACCTGCTTTATCCTAAATTTACTGAACTTACTTAAATTGTGACTGTCTCTCTTTCCCTTCTTACTGGGATAGGATAGGCCCCATTCCCATCCATGACACTTACCTCTCCCCAATGAGAATATGGTACAAAAATCCTCCTCCCAACTTATTGCTTACCAGCCTTTTCACTTGAGTAACATTCACTTTCCAAGTAATAGTAAGAGGGAAAGGAAGCCCAGAGGGGCAGTATAACTTTTGGTCACAAGGGATCAGGGACCTGAGGAACAATATTCTTTCAGGTGCCAAGTTGTATAGACCCTCAGGAACAGTATTGATTACAGTCCCAAGGGATCTGGGGCCCTTCTTGGGTGAGGACCAGAGTACAGGCCAGGAGAGCACTGAACACACTTCTCCCCAGATCACACTATCAAGTGTGAAAGACTTAGCCACTATGATCAATACAATGATCCAAGATAATCCCAAAGGACCCATGATTTTTTTAAATGCTAGTATCCACCTTCAAAAAGAGAACTGATGAACTCTAAATGCAGACTGAAGTATACTTTTTTCAACTTCGTTTTTCTTGTGGGTTTTTTTGTCTGTGTTTTCTTTTGGAACATGACTAATATGGAAATATGTTCTGCATGACTTCTTGCCTTCTCAAGGAGGTACAGGAGCAGAATGGAGAGAGAGAATTGGAACTCAATTTAAAAAAAGATTGTTAATTGTTTTTACATGTAACTGGGAAATAATTAATGAAATTAAAAAAAAATTTAAAATAAGATAATTACCTAAGACAAGTGAAACCTATTATGAAGTCTCTCTCCTCTACCTCAATGAACCTATGATTAAATGGCACTTCATTCCTCTCTGGCCAAGACCAGCTTTTCACTTTCTTATTTCACCAATCCACTTTTCTGATTCTAATCTCCCACCATTTTCCATACTTCTTGAGAGATTAAAGAAATTGGAGTCTCTTTTCTTCTCATACCCAGGTCATATAGGAGTATATTTCAGCTACAATTGTCTCTTGACTCCCCCTTTTCCACTTGAGTAAATAGCCTCTGTGATATACCCCTTGCCCTACAAATGGTTTATTTATAGGTAAATGTGAATTTTGCTTCTTGGGAAATTAATTAAGTTCCTTATCTTTTCTTTTTATGATTCTTTAAGTTTCCCCTAAATTTTTTTTTTATCTCTTGGGCCATTATCCCTGTTAAATTAAAAAATAGAACAAAACAATAGCATGAATGAATGTGTTTCATTCCTTAGTCTTTTCTTTTTAACTTTTTTTTTAACCTTTCTCTTGTTTATCTTGTTCAGTGAGTTTGTAGGTCGAATGTTCTACTCCCATTCCACCCAATCCCCTAGATTCTCTCTCTCTGTCTGTCCCTCTGTCTCTCTCTCTCTGTCTCTGTCTCTGTCTCTCTGTCTCTCTCTCTGTCTCTCTCTGTCTCTCTCTCTCTCTCTCTCTCTCT
>NW_027187299.1:4700125-4746769 GCF_028583685.1 Petaurus breviceps papuanus
TCTCTCTCTCTCTCTCTCTCTCTCTCTCTCTCTCTCTCTCTCTCTGTTTCTCTCTCTCTCTGGTTCATTTCTTTGTTTTTCCATTGGGAGTTAAGCTCAGTTTTATAGAATATTGTGCAGTGTACCCCAGACATCTTTACTTTCCAGAAAGTCATATTCCAATATCTTTTTTCTCTCTCACAGATAAACAGTAGTCTTAGTATATTCATATTTATTTTCCTTTAAAAGTTAAGATTTTTTCTGGACTGATTGAAATATTTGTTGTTTGTCACTAGAACCTTAAAATTAGACAACTACATGCCTTAATGTTTTAGGTTTCTCTATGTCAGCAATCTATGGTTTCTATTAATATTCTGCTATTTATTTTCACTATATCTAGGCATTTTTTCATATTCCCTGCATTAAATTTCATTATAGATACAGGGATTGTAGAGGCCACTTCATTCAACACCTTCATTTTATAGCTGGGGAAACTGAAGCCCAGAAAGCTGAAGTGACACCCAAGGCCACACAGATACTAAGTGTCAAAAGTGATTTTTAAAATGGAGTCTTCCTGACCCAGAATTTGGTATTCTATCCACTATGTCATATATTCAGGTTTTTTTAATTTGTTGTACTTTTTAGGGATGCCCATAATCCTTGAATTATATTTGCTCATTTTGTGTTCAAAATCAGTTAGACATTTAATTTTTTAGCATACCACATGGTTAATATTTTCAGCTGCTCTGCTTTTCCTAACTTGCTTCTATTCTACTAAATTTTCTTCCACTTCTTTAAATTTTAGATTGTGTCATTCATTTTTAAGAGTTTCTACTATTTTGAAGAGATGCTCCATTGTATGTTCTAAATTGTCTATTTTCTCATTTTATGTGCTGGGTTTCCTCTTTGAGAACTACAATTTCCAATATTTTACATCCCATTTTTTTCTTTTTAAAAGTTTTATTTCCTTTAATCTTATGGGTATGTCTTGCCTCTGTTTTACTCTCTCTGAAGTATTCTTCAGAGCTTAATTTCATACTCTCTTTGTCTTTTTTGGCTCATTTCCCTTTATAGCATCCTATTAACTGACTGCGGTGTGACCTTTTCTATAATATTTACTCATTTTTTTCTTACATGTAATTTATCTGCTTATAGACTGGACTTGTAACTTACTTTTGTTACATCTTGTCTTTCTCCCTTTCTTTCTATACCTTGTAGTTTGAATCAGATCTCATTGTCTGATTCTTCCCTTATCCTCTGTTGTTTCTGATGCTATATGAAACTAAATTAAAACATGAAACCTTGCTATACATGAATAGAATATAAGACTTGGAGTCAAGAAAACCTGAGTTCAAATCTAGCCTCAGATACTTACTAGCTGGGTAACCCTGGACAAATCTCTTAGTCTCTGTCTGCCTTAGTTTCTTTATCTGTAAACGGGGATAATAATAACATATATCTCCCAGGATTGTGTGAGGATCAAATGAGATAATAATTGTCAAACACTCAGTACAGTGTCTGGCACATAGTAGGCACTATATAAGTATATATATATATATGTATACACACACATATATATATTATATAGCTATTTTTATTATTTATGCAGCTGTAGACACTTTCTAGCTATGGGACCATGGACAAATAATTTAACTTCTACCAGCCTTGTTTTGTTTTTACCTGTGAATTGTGTGAAACAAACAGCATCTAACTCACATAGGTATTGTGAGACTGAAATGAGAATAAGTACAAAGTCCTTCACCAACCTCAAAGCACTATATAAATGCTAAAAAGAAGTTTCCAGAAGTAGAATAAATAAATGATGTCTTGACCACCCAGAAAGGCTTCAGAAGATTCACCATGAATGTGTGGGAGATGCATCTCTTTGTGACAAGAAGGGAATATGTGTATTGCTTTCTTCGAGTCCATTCTGAACTCTCTAAAATTGAATTAAGACAAGATCAATTTTTACTTCTTCATTGTAAAGCAGCTGAACTCTCCTCACAGAGAACCCATTAAAACATGTTCCTAAGTCCGATTTTCATTTTTTGTTATTCATGATGACCTTTGGTGGTGATAAATGGAACCTAGGTGAGCGTTTACAAGGCCTAACTCTATATGTTTGTGATAGAGATGCAGAAGAGTCGAAGGGGGAACAGTTGGGGGCTGTTTTATGCTACTGCTATCCTTTCAACTTTCAACACCACATTCCAGAATTCCAGTCGATAGATTCTAATAAATAGAATTCACCTCAAGAAAAAGGATGTAATATTATATTTTTTGTCTACCTCCTTTAAAAATAATATTTAAAAATAACAAATGATTCATTTTTCTCCCTTCTTTCCCTTTGTCATACTATGGCATGAGTGATAACAGAGAGGGCAAGATGGGAGAGGTTTAATGAGGCACCTAATTAAACCATGTGGTCCTAGAAAATCATAGGATCATAGATTTTGATCTGGAATGATCTTAGAAGTCATCTAGTCTAACCTCCTCGTTTTACAGATGAGGGAACTGAGGCCTAGAGAAGTTAAGAGACTTGTCCAATGTCACATATCAGAGTACTGATTTGAACCCCTGCCTTCTGATTCTAAATCTTGCATTTTCCTTCCAAAGAATCATGATGACTCTCTAGATATTATCAGCTGAAGCAAACACCAGATCAAAGACAATAGCTTAGTTAATAATATATAGACATCTTAGAAAGTTTGCAAAAGTAGAATGTAACAGGAAACCACCATAGGTCAAAATAGACTAGGGCAACTTAAGATCTAGAGGCTGTGACATGAAGAAGGAATAGGGGGGTACTGTGCAGCCCAGTAGATAAGCAAAACCCATGAGCCAAGAAGGTTAATAAATGTATGACAGAGCAAGCAGATTAGGAAGAGCAATGCTAAGGAAAAGATTATGATACCTAGTCCTCAGGTGGAGACTATTATCAGTCCTTGTTAGATTGAGCCTGTTGTATGTAGGTGTAGGTAAGGGAATAAAGGAATATATTTGCAGATAGGAAGAGGCAGGGTCCCTCAAGCACTGGCTGAACCTGATTGGAGCAAGGTCAGAAGACTAGGAATTCCAGGGGTTCATATGCCATATGAGGCACAATTCTACTATGAAAAAATCAGCACCTTATCAGGAAAGACCAAATGTTTGTTAAATTGAATTAAATATAGGAGATTAGTTTTAAGACCATTGTAAAAGCCCAGACTTGTAGTAATGGAAGCTTGTACTATCCTACAGTGATGGTAGTAGGAACAGAAAGAAGACAGATCCGAGTGATGTGACACAGGAATTAGTAACTTATTTTATATTCTATAAGGGATAGAGAAGAACCCTGAGGTTTAAAATGTGGTAGAATGGGGTGAATAGTGGCACGTGGACAGAAAAGCAAATCTGAAGGGGGAAATGGTTTATGGATTAAGATGTAGGAAAGTTTAGATATGAACATGATGAATTTAAGCTGACAGTGAGAACATCTGGATCTTTGAGTGAAGCTATCACTTCAGTAGTCTGGGACTCAGATCTGGGCTTTAGTATAGAGAACATGATGTGAAATTTGATAATCATCTCTACAGAAGTAGATGAAACAAACCATAAGGCTGAACAACATTGCCAATGGGATTGAGTATCACAAAAGAAGGAAAGCAGACCAAGAGGAAAGCCTTAGGGAATGCCCAACTTAACATGTCAAGAAGTGAATGAGGAAGAAGTAGTGAAGCCAGAGAGGTAAGAAGAGAAACAGGACACTGTGGTTTTTGTGATGCCAAGGGAAGAGAGAATATACAATAGCAGGAAATGATAAATGCTGCAGAGAAGTTCTCTATGAAGCCTTCCCTGAAATTCTGGTCAACAAGGACCTCCTTGAAGTCAGGGATTGTTTCATTTTTTACTTTATTTACCCAGGGTAAGCACAATGCTGGGAATATACCAGATGTTTAATAAATGCTAGTTGATTGGTTGGCTACCTTCTGGGCATCTAATTAGTTGTAATGTTCTGCACTGTGCATTTTCCTCAGGATTATATTGTTTCCTACTTTTCTCCATTTTATTTATGAATTTTATCTCTCCAACTAAAGGAGGGGGAGAGAAACAGGACCTGTATTTTGTTTGTTTCCTCTCTAGCACCCAGAATGGAACTGAGCACAAAGTACTTGCTCAGAAGTACTTGCTGAATATAATTTTGAAATATTTGCAAATATTAGCTCCTTCTCAGATCATCAATCATCTAATCTTAGAATCTTACTGTTGCAAGGAATCTTATGCCCCTCTCTGGTCCAACATCTATCCAATAGAAGGGCTTCTCCACAAGATCTATATTAGGTGATCATTCAGCTTTTTTTTTTTTAAGCAATCGGGGTTAAGTAACTTGCTCAAGGTTACATGGACAGTTATTTCTGGGTGAGGTGCTGAGTGTCTGAACCCGGGATTTGATCTCCAGGTCATCCCAACACTGGAGCCGGTGCTCTTACTTGCTGTGCTACCTGGCCGCCCCGATCATTCAGGTTTGACAGCCTGTTCTACTATTGGAAAGTTTGAGTTCATTTGTTTAAAAGACTCTCCCCACCTTATTAAAACAAAAATGTGCTTCTAGTTATTTCTGTACATTGGAACATGAAATAAATGAGTGATATCAAATATATCTAATCCCTCTTGTAGATTGTAGTCTCTCAATTTGAAGACAGTTACCATTCCCAAACAATGGTTGAGGAGGTTGTGGTGGTGGTTTTTATGTGGTTGCACTGGTAGTGGTATATCATCCTGATGGGATGCTACTGTCTATAAGACATAATAAGCTCAATGATTTTAGAAAAACATGGAAAGACTTGCATGAAATATTGAAGAGCAAAATGAGCAGAACCAAGACAACATGGTATACAGTAACAGCAATATTGTTTTGGGAATGATTTTTAGTAAACAGGTTATTTTGACTGTTACAAATACCCAAATTAACTGTAAAGGACATATGAAGGAAGATGCTATCTGGGTCCAGAGGAAGATCTGATAAATTGAAGTATGTATAGAATAATTTTACATATATATGTATATACATACACATACATATATACAAACTAATTTGTATCTAATGGTGGCCTTCTCTAGAGTAGAGGGGTTGAGTCCTCCACTATCCTCACCTCCTTTTTCAAAACTTGCTCCAGCTGGTCAGTGTCTTAAAATACAATGTTTAAATCAGCTCTCCAATTCTGGGCACTGTACTTCTATTAAAGCAGTTTAATTTTTAATTATCAACTTTTAAGGAAGCTTCTCCACTCCACTGGTCCATATTGAGTTTGCCACCATCTAAGACCCACAGGACTTTTTCATATTAATTGCAGCTAAATCAGATCATCCACATTCCATATTTGTACTGACAAATTTTTAACCTAATTTCAGTCCTTGAAAGGAACAGCAATAAACAGAACATTTTTAGATTTGTCCCAGGCCCAAAGACAGGAAAATTAAGTACAAATCTGGGCTCAGATACTTACTAACTGTGGGACTCTGGACAAGTCACTTAACCCTGTTAACCTCAGTTCCTCTTCTATAAAATGTGCTGGAGCAGGAAATGGCAAACAGTTCCAGTTTTTTGCCCCCCAAAAAGACCCCAGATAATGTCATGAAGATTTGGACACAACTGAAACAATTGAACAACAAAGATTTATCCCATCATTTCAAATTATCCATTTCTCTTTAGATCCTAATTCTGTCACACTCAGTATTAGTTATCTCTCATTTTTGTTGTCACCCAAAGCTATGATAATCATGTTACCTGTGTCCTCTGAATCAATGTTGCCCAGGGTGATAGAGATAGAGCCTTGATAGAGCCTTGAGGTAATCTCTGTCTTCATATTACTTTCTCAAAGAATTAACATCTGAGCATTGACAATCATGTTTGACCTTTCTAGTCTTATTTCACCTTACTTACTGCAAAAGAACTCTGTGATCAAATGACACCAAATTCCTTATACTTCCTCCCACAAGATGCTACATTTCCCTTCTCCAGGCACATTCACTGACTGTCCTCCATGCCTGGAATTCCATTCCTCCTCATCTCCTCCTCCTGGCTTCCCTGACTTCCTTCAAGTCCCAGCTAAAGTTCTTTTACAAAACATCTTTCCGAGTCCCCCTTAACGTTAGTGCCTTTCTTCTGAAATTATCTCCAATTCATCCTGTAGGTATCTTATTTGTACCTAGTTTTTGCCTCTTGTCTGCCTTGTGAACTCCTGGAGAACAGGAACCATGTTTTTGCCTTTCTTTGTCTCCTTTGGTAATACTCAATGCCAAGCATACAGTTGGTCCTTCATTCTTGAAGAGGACCAAAATGACATCACTACACTAAAGTCAAGTTTCAATGTGTCTGACTGTGGCTGATCAGACCTTGGAATGCTCTACCGCAGGTCGGGCACAAATAGTGCATGTGAATATTGGGGATGGATTCCCTAAATTTGTGCCTCCTGAATTTCTTTGGAGCTATTTTACTTCTGTTTTGCTCATAGAACATAGCAACTTCTCTGATGCAGACATGCCATGCTGAAGTCCTGTGCCAGTGTCTCCCATGTCACACAATCAATTCCAAAGTTATTAAGAGAGACCTTGAGAATGTCCTTGTATCACTTCTTCTGACCACCATGTGACACTTGACCTGTGTGAGTTCTCCATAAAACAATCTTTTGGGCAAGCATAGGTTTTGCATTTGAACAGCGTGGCCAGCCCATTGGAGTTTCAATGTAAGCACTGAATAAGTGCTGATCTACTGACTTGTTGACTCTTGTGCCATGTGAGACAACCCATCTTTTTTGTTATCCAGGGTGTCAGCCTAGAACCTTACCTTGTTTTCCAACTCAGAAGCCTTTTATTCTTTTTCTGACCCTTGAAAACTCTATGAGTTGCTCCAACTTTGACAGATGGTCCATCAAAAAGTTTCCTCCACTTCAATGACCTCTCCCTGAACTTTGCTAGTGCATGTAACGGTCTCAAACTTGGTATTTCCCCAGAATATTCAAACAGACAGAGGCCATCATTTGTCACTCTGTGTTAAGGGCAGGGGGGGAGAGGGAGTGGGCCCTTCTGCTAAATAGCAGTATGCCAAATGGAGGCTGATAGCCAAGTGTTAATCCATATAGTATACACAGGATGTACAAGATAACTTTTGTATATTCATACACCATGTAGGTTTATTCATGTTTATACAAACAATACATGTAAATTATGCATGCACTAAGTATGTGTTTATATGTATTTAACCATGAATAAAGATTTTGCATGCCTGCATAAACGGAGTAGGCATCTTGACTGATTCACGGAGCATTAGTTGAATAACAAGGGCCGTCATAAAAAGGCTAAAAAAAAACCCCTAAATACATTTATTCAAACAAATGTGTGCAGGGCGTTGGAATGACAAATACATTTGATATATTTAAGGGCTCCCACAATTTGAGTTCCACTTGCCTTTTCAATTTTGTTTCATGTTACTTGTCTTTCCTGTTTAAAGAAAAAAAAAAACCCACTGACTGTCATATCCCCTGCTTTTACACCTCACATGTAGGGCTGTCTCCCATGTCTACAATCCCTTTCCTTCATAGCTCTGCCTCTTAGAAACCTCCCCTAACTTCCCTCAAAGCATAGTGTATGTGCCAGTTCCTTCATAAAGACTTTTTAGACCTCCAAATTAAAGGTGTCCTCTACCTTGAAATTACTTCATTAGGGGGGCGGAGCCAAGATGGCTGAGTAGAAGCACGACCTTCCCGCGGCTCCGGTTTCCACCCTCCCCAATCCATGTAAAAAGGGGACTCCAAATAAACTTTGGAGCTGCGGAACCCACAAAATGACACAGAGTAGCTAACCTCCCGCTGAGGACAGCCCGGCAGGCCGTCAGGAATCAGCCGGCCAGCACAGCGCTCTGGGAGCCGAGCCCAGCCCCACGCCTAGGCTTTAGCCCCAGGGCGGGCCTGACTAGCCGCCAGCCAGAGGGACTCCAGATCAGTAGCAGCTGTGGCCGTTTCCAGATTTATCAATACATAGATGCAAAGGACAAGGTGAGAGGCCAGTGCAGTCTGGACTTTGGGACCCAGTAAGTGGGAGTGCGTGGCTTTAACCCCCGGGGTGAGAAACCTCTGAGACGCTGGCACAGCCAGCCAGCGCCACCTGGCGGCTTCAGCTCCTGGCCTGCAGAGTGTAGGGGGACCAAGCACCAGTCTGAGGGGTCATCGCTCTTGCTTTAACCTGCTTGGATCTGGATTGCAGTCTAGGGTGGAGGTCCTGGGGTGTGTGTCCAGCAGGCCAGAGTGTGTGGAGACCTCAGAGAGGGCATCCATCCAATACCTCAGGCAGCTGAGAAAACCCCAGCGTTTGGGATGAAAACTCCCCTGTCTGGTGGCAGAGTCCTACTGTGGCAAAAAGCCCAAAAGTCAAATCATTGAGTGGCAAAATGAGCAGGCAAAGGAAACAAAGCAGACAGAAGATTCCAACATTGCACTCCTATTTTGGGGATAAGAAGGAGCGAGGCATGGAACAGGAGGAAATCAGTGAAGTCAGAACTCCTGCACCAAAAGCTTCAAAGGAAAATACAAGCTGGTTACAGGCCATAGAGGACCTTAAGAAGCAGATAAGAGAAGTGGAGGAAAAATTGGGAAGAGAAATGAGAACAATGCAAGAAAATTATGAAATGAGAGTCAACAGCCTGACTGAAGAAAATAATACCTTAAAAAACAGACTGACTCAAATGGCAAAGGAGGCTCAGAAAGGCAATGAGGAGAAGAATGCCTTAAAAAGTCGAATTTGCCAGATGGAAAAAAGAATCTCAAAAGCTCACTGAGGAGAATCATTGCTTCAGAATTAGATTGGAGCAAATGGAAGCTAATGACTTTATGAGAAATCAAGATGCTGTTAAACAGATCCAAACAAATGAAAGAATAGAAGGCAATGTGAAATATCTCATGGGAAAAACCACTGACCTGGAAAATAGATCCAGGAGAGATAATTTAAAAGTTATTGGACTGCCTGAGAGCCATGACCAAAGTAAGAGCCTGGAAAGTATCCTCCAGGAAGTTCTCAAAGAAAACTGCCCTGATGTTTTAGAACCAGAGGGCAAAATAGAGGTTGAAAGAATCCACCGATCACCTCCTGAAAAAGATCCCAAAAAGAAAACTCCTAGGAATATTATAGCCAGGTTCCGGAATTCTCACATTAAGGAGAGAATTTTACAAGCAGCCAGGAAGAAACAATTTGAATATTGTGGAAACACAATCAGGATAACCCAGGATCTGGCAGCTTCTACACTGAGGGATCGAAGGGCCTGGAATGTGATATTCTGGAGGTCAAGGGAGCTGGGATTAAAACCAAGAGTCACCTACCCAGCAAAACTGAGTATCCTGTTTCAAGGGAAAATATGGTCATTCAGTGGAATACAGGACTTTCAAGAGTTCTTGCTGAAAAAACCAGAGCTGAATAGAAAATTTGACATTCAGATACAAGAAGCAAGAGAAGCATGAGAAGGTAAACAGGGAAAAGAAATCATAAGGAACTTATCAAAGTTGAACTATTTTTTTTTTTAAGCAATTGGGGTTGAGTGGCTTGCTCGGGGTTGCACGGCCAGTTGTTGTTTCTGGGTGTGGTGCTGGGTGTCTGGGCCCAGATTTGATCCGGGTAGTCCCGGCACTGAGGCTGGTGCTCTTGCTTGCTGAGCCACTTGGCCAAAGTTGAACTATTAACATTCCTACATGGAAAAACAATAATTGTAACTTATGAAACTTTTCTCAGTAGTTGAAGGGATTAGAAATATATATATATATATATTATATATATATATATATATGTCTTTATATGAGGGTATGCAGGCATATGAATACATATGTGAATGTGTGTATATATGTTTACAGGTATACATAGATAGAGGGCACGGTACCAATTTAACAGGAAGGGAGGATACTTAAAAGGTGAAATTAAGAGCTGAGAGGGATATAATGAGAGGAGATGGGGAGAGACAGATTGGGGCAACTATCTCATACAGAAGAGGCAAGAGAAAATGGTTACAATGGAGGGTTAGAATAGGAAGGCAAAAGGGAATGGGTCAACCTTATTCCTATTGAATCTGGCTTGAGGAGGGAGGGAAATACACACTAAATAGGGGATCTCACCCTCCAGGAGAATAGGGGGGCAGGGGATGTGAGGGGGAATGATGGAAGGGAGGGCAGGCTGGGGGGGAGGGAAGTTGGAAGCACCCACTTTTGAAAAGGGACAGGATCAAAATAGAGAATAGAACAAGTGGGATGTGGGATAGGAGGGAGGGAAATATAGTCAGTCTTTTACAATATATCTGCTATGTTATTGTTTTGCATTAGCCACACATGTACAACCTATACTGAACTGCTTATCTTCCCAGTAAGGGTGGGTGATAAGGGAGGAAGGGAATGAATCTGGAATTCAAAGTTTTAAAATCAAATGTTTAAATATATATACTATTATCAATATTGTTTTACATGTAATTGGGAAGTATAGAGATCCACCATGCCCTACTGGAAAAGTTGAAACGGGTATGGGAGAAAATATGGGAGAGAGCAGATCAGAGGTGGGGATATCCTGTGGGACTGCTGTTTTGGGGGGATGGGTGGGGGAAAAACGGGGAGAAAATTTGTAACTCAAAATCTGGCGGAAACGAACGATGTAAATCAGAAGTTAATAAAGCATTAAAAAAAAGAAAAAAAACTTGGTTACAATAATGTTAAGCTGCTAAAAATAAAATAAGACAAATTAAAAATAAAAATGAGTAAGCAAAGGAAAAAGAGCTTGACCATTGATAGTTACTTGGGTGTAAAGGTAGATCTGTTATATTCAAAGGAAGATAGTGAGATAAAGAAAAGCCACTTACCCTAAAGAGTAACAACAAATGGTTACAAGTGCAACAAGAAATCTTGAAAGAACTTAAAAAGAAACTCAAAAATCAAATAAAGAGAATGAGGAAAAGGTTTTTTTAAAAGCAATTCAAGGGAATTATGAAAAGAACACTAACCAACTGGAAAAGGAGAGACAAAATTATGAGGAAGAAAATAAAAAAGAATTAAAAATAAAATAAGAGAGAAAAATGAAAATTTTTAAAAAGAAAAGCATTCCAAGAATATTGTGAAAAGAAAAAGAAAAGATCTAAAGGAAGAAAATAAATTCTTGAAAACTAGAATTAGTCAAGTAGAATCAAATGACATTATAAGACACCAAGATGTAATAAAACTAGAAAAAAATAGAAGACTATCTGAAATATCTTATTAGGAAAAAGAACTGATCTGGAGAACAGATTGAGGAGAGACAACAGAAAAATTATCAGACTATCTTAAAAGTTATTATTGAAAAAAGAATCTATATACAATATTATGAGAAATTATTAAGGAAAATTGTCCTGAAGTTCTAGAATAAGAAAGTCTTTACTTTCTAGAAATACAAGAAATTCACTGATCACCACCTGAAAGAGATCCTAAGAAGAAACCTTAAAAGAATGCCATAGCCAAGTTTCAAAATATATTTCACATAAAGAAACATTATATTTCAAAGAGCAAAGGAGCTGGGGTTGCATCCAAGAATAACTTATCCAGCAAAGTTGAGTATAATCCTGAATGGAGAAAAAAAAAGATATTTGATGAACTGACTTTCAGATATTTATAACAAAAAGAGTAGAACTTGATGGACAACTTGATATAAAAGCCCCAGAAGAAATATAAGGAAATAATTAAAGACCAATTATAAGGCACTGATTAAGATCAAGCTGTTTACTTATAACATATGAACATGTTATTAATATTAGTAATTATTAGTAGTAATAGTATTCTTAAAACTGTTATCATTACTAAGGTAGTTTGAAAGAAAAGTTGGGGCTGAATTGTATATGATGAGGTGATTTTGAAAAACAAAGTTGGGTAGGAAAAGGTTAAAAGGAGAAACTATCTCATAAAAACAGGGCATGAAGGGAATAACTAATACAGAGGAAGCAAGTGGGGGTGGAGGACTGGTAATATTGGCATCTTACTCTCATCTGGGTTAAAGAGGAAACAACATGTGTATCTGAAGAACTTTAGAAGTCTTCTGAACTAAGTAAGTGAGAAAACTTGGGGATATGGTAAGAGAGGCACTTTTAGAAGGTTGTGTTTTTTTAAGATTAAGAGGGTAAGGTGAATAGATAAGGAAGGGACTTCTAGAGGGGAGAGTAAAATAAGAAATGAGGGTAGAGATAGAAGATAAGGTAACAGCAATAGGGTGAAAAGAGAGGCTGAGAAAGAAAAATAGTGAGTAAAAATAAGATGGAAGGACATTTACAAATAGCAATTATTACTTTGAATATGAATGGGATAAACTAAGCCATAAAATGGAAACAGATAGCAGAATGGATTAAAAATCAGAATTCAACAATGTGTTGTTTACAAGAAACCCATTTAAAAGTTAGAGATACAGAGTTAAAATGGAAGTTTGGAGTAGAATTTATTGTGCCTCACTCGTGCAAAAAGGCAGGGGTAGCAATTATGATCTTGGAAAAAGTAATGGTTAAAACAAATATAAGTAAAAGAGATAAACAGGGTAACTACAATTTGCTAAAATGTACAATAGATGTGAAGCAATATTAATACTGAACTTCTATGAATACTACAGCATTTCAATTTTTAAAGAAAGAATTAAATGAATTACAGGTGGAGATAGATAGTAATTCTATCTAGAGATAGTAGGGGACTTTAATCTTACCCTTTCATAACTAGATAAATCTAAGTAAAAAATAAATAAGAAAGAAGTTAAGTAAATGAATAGATTTTTAGCTAAACTAGATATGATAAATCTGGAGATAACTGAACAGAAACAGAAAGGAATACATTTTTTACTTAGCAGTTCATAGTATCTTTACAAAGATTAACCATATATTGGTAAATAAAATTTTAAAAGCAGAAATATTAAAAGTATCCTATATGTTCTAGAATGTTTTGGCAGCTCTCTTGGTGGTGGCAAAGAACTAGAAATTGAGGGGATGGCCATTAATTGAGGAATGGCTGAGTAAGTTGTGGTATATGATGGTGATGGAATACTACTATGCTATAAGGAATGATGAACTTGATGATTTTAGAAAAGAAATATGGAAAGACTCACACAAAATAATGAAGAGTGAAATGAGCAGAATCAAGAGAACAGTGCACACAGAAACAGTAATATTGTTTTAATAATGAATTTGAGCAAATAAGTTTTTGTCTATTAAAAACACCCAAATTAACATATGAAGGACACATGAAGAAAGATGTTACCTGCATCTAGAGAATGTGTGTGTTTTACATGATAATTTTGTTGTATATTTGAAAGAAATAACATGTTATGCATAGTAGATTTGCAATTTCATGTATAATCATCTTTGTAATTGTACTATGTTATGGAAATATTTGTTTTATTCCAAACATTAAAAATAAAAAAAGAAAGAAATAGGGAAGTTTGGTTGTGAAGTGGATTTGGAGAAATTGATGGGTTATGTTTTGAACATGTTGAGTTTGAATTACTTAAAGAACATCCAGTTTGAAATGTCCAATGAGCAGTTGGTGAGGTGGGAATAGAGGTCAGGAGGCTAGAGCAGGATATACAGATATAGGAGTCATTCACATAGGTATGGTCATTAAACCCATGAAAGTTTATGAGAATTCTCCATTCTCTCCAAGTGAGAAAATGTAGAGGGGGAAAAAAGTTAATGTAGAGAAAAAAAAGAAAAGAGGGACCAGGAAAAAGCCATGGGATGTATTTAGAGTTATGACACATAAAATGTATAAAAATCTAACATAGCAGACTAAGAAGGAGCAGTCAGACAAGAAGGAAGAGAAACAAAAGAAAACAGTATCACAAAAACTCCCCAAAGAGAGAATATTCAAACTTATTTAGGATGTTCCTATGCATCAAGAGATCTCTCAAATCTGAGACTTGTACAAAAAAAGTTTAAGACTAATGGAAATTTATGTTTGAACTATTAATAACCAGGGCAACTGTTCAAAACCTGGCTGGTCGCCTAGGAAGTGGAATAGCTGCTATCTTTTGGATGCTGAGAAAGGCAGAAATGGGGAGGACAGTGAAATGGCTAGTCATAAAATGATAGATAAGAAAAAAAGGGAGAAAAACTCTGAAAAATAATGACATCATCAGAGAGTATTGGCTTGGAAGACTAGCTGAGAAGAGTGGGATATGAAATCTGCTGAGAACAAGGTATCACTGTGCAGACAGGATTTCAGAGGAGGATCAAACCCTGACTGCATGCTTCTGAAGACCTATCCAGGTTAGTACTGTAAGTTACTGAAACTGTACTGGTCTCTGGGTCAAGAGGAGGCTTCTTCTAGGAGTTTAAATGGAAAATGGGCAGTAAGTATATTATGGAACAGACTGTTACTCTGGGAGAAAGGGGGAATTTGACCTCTAAAGCCCCTACAATTCATAGATACTTTGATTTATAGAATCATAGATTTTTATGACTTTACATTGATCCAGGAGTAAAACCTGTTCTGTGGATATCTAAAGACCCTAGGATTATACTGCCATAGGTTGCTTTGTTTTGATTCTTCAGCAAAAATTATGTAAATAGTTCAGTTTTAATAAGTTCCTTATGATTTATTTTCTCTGTTTACCTTCTCATGCTTCTTGTATTTGAAAGACGAATTTTCTGTTCAACTCTGTTTTTTTCATTAAGAATGCTTGAAAGTCCTCTATTTCATTGAATGACTGTATTTTCTCCTGAAACATGATACTCAGTTTTGCTGGGTAGGTGATTCTTGGTTTTAATCCTATCTCCTTTGACCTGTGGAATATCACATTCCAGGCCCTTCGATCCCTCAGTGTAGAAGCTGCCAGATCCTGGGTTATCCTGATTGTGTTTCCACAAAACTCAAATTGGTTTCTTCCTGGATGCTTGTAATATTTTCTCCTTGACCTGGGAACTCTGAAATTTGGCTATACTATTCCTAGGAGTTTACTTTTTGGTATGTTTTTCAAGAGGTGATCAGTGAATTCTTTCAATTTCTATTTTGCCCTCTGGTTCTAAACCATCAGGGAAATTTTCCTTGAGAACTTCTTGAATGATAATTTGTAGGTTCTTTTTTTGCTCATGGCTTTCAGAGAGTCCAATAATTTTAAAATTATCTCTTCTGGATCTATTTTCTAGGTCAGTGGTTTTCCCAATAAGAAATTTCACGTTGCCTTCTATTTTTTCATTTGTTTAGATCTGTTATATGGTATCTTGATTTACCCTAAAGTCATTAGTGTCCCTACACTCCAATCTAATTTTGAAGGAATTATTCTCTTCAGTGAGTTTTTAAAATTCCTTTTCCATCTGGCAAATTTGTCTTTTTAAGGCATTCTTCTCCTCATTGGCATTTTGGGCCTCTTTTGCCATTTGAGTTATTATATATTTTTTAAAGTAATTGGGGTTAAGTAACTTGCTCAAGGTTACATGGCTAGTTATCTCTGGGTGTGGTGCTAAGTATCAGAGCCTGGATTTGATCCCAGGGCATCCCAATTCTGGGGCCAGTGCTCTTACTCACTGTGCCACCTGGCCACCCCTAGTCTATTTTTTTAAGGTGTTATTTTCTTCCATCAGATTGTTGACTCTTTTCATAATTTTCTTGCATCATTCTCATTTCTCTTCCCAGTTTCTCTTCTACTTCTCTTACTTGATTTTCATAATCCTTCTTGAGTTCTTCCATGGCCTGTAACCAGTTCATATTTTTCTTGGAAGCTTTTGATGCAGGACTTCTGACTTCGTTGTCTTCCTCTTGTTCTATGCTTTGATCCTTTTTGTACCCCCAAAAGGATTCTGTGGTCTGTTTGTGCTTCCTCTGCTTTTTCATATTGCCAGTCAATTACTTGATTTTTGAGCTGTTTGCCATGGTAGAACTCTGCTTCCAGAGAGAAGAGCTTTGTCCCAAATAACTGGGATTTTTGCAAATGTCAGAGGTCTGAGGAGGGTCCCCTCCATAAAGAAAGCACACTGGCAAACTGGCATTTCTCACCCCAGGACCACTGCCCAAGAAGGCAAGCCAGATCCAAGCAGGTCAAAGCAAGATTTATTACCCTCTGAATGGTTGCTTGGTCCTCCTACAATCTATAGGCCAGGGGCCCCTGAGACATCCTGGCAGCAGATGCTGCAGCTGCAAGTGCCATGCCTTTGCCACCTCTTGCCTCAGGGGTGGGGGCTGGACCATGCCCTTCCTTTCCAACAGAGTTCTGGACTGACCTTTTGCTTTCTTTTTGGTGTTTATCGGTTGAAAAGTCTGGAAACCACCAGAACTGCTGGTGATCCATTCTCCTGAACTCTGCTCTGGCCACTTCTGCCTACTCGGGGCTAGAGCCATCCATGCAGGGACCCGGGATTGTGCTCAGCTCCCAGAGTACTATGACGAACTCTTCCTTTAAGCCTTCCAGGCTGCCTTCAGCAGGAGATTTGTTTCTCTCTGTCACTTTGTGTGTTCTGTAGCAAAAACTATGTAAAGAGTAATAATAGTTGAAGCTAGGTTTATGATATTACTAATCTCTTCCTATTCAAGGTGACAATACACTATACATCACGTCAGGGTCCTATAAATGCTCAGCCCATTGCTATGGAAACAAGAACTATGAACTCACAAACTGTGTGTATATAGCTCACCACTTTATGAATCACAAGCAGCTGCCCTTGAGGGCACCTTTATAGAATTACCTGTGGGTGCCTTGCAACCATTTCTCTAGACTGTTTGCTTTATGTGTGCAACGTGTAGAATCCAGACTGGTTTAGGCTGAACATTTGCCTTATAAACTACAATTCTCCCTGGATGCCTTTTTTGTTTGCTTACATCCTTACTTGAAAAGAATATTGATCTTTCAACAAAGTTGCTCTCTTGATCCCTGGAGGCTGCTGATTGTTAGAGGAATCTTTGACAGGAAGTGGTTCAGGTGATATTTCAGGGGTGTCTCTCTCTTTTCAATCATATTCTCCCCCTGCCACAACTAGGAGCTTCCTGCATATTTT
Source organism: Petaurus breviceps papuanus (assembly GCF_028583685.1). Classification (NCBI taxonomy): domain Eukaryota; kingdom Metazoa; phylum Chordata; class Mammalia; order Diprotodontia; family Petauridae; genus Petaurus; species Petaurus breviceps. Next base: position 4,717,098 of record NW_027187299.1, read on the forward strand.
AACTGTGATGAAGTAGAATATCTTCTCTCCTTGGTCCTCACTAGCTCTAAGTGAAACCTCTAAATGGAAAGTGCCTCAGCCATTTTCTCTATTGCTGATACTTGGGTAAATTTCTCATTGCCACTATGAATAGAATGGCCTCTTGGTGAGAAAGAGTGGTATTTCTCCTCCATAAACTATGAGTGGTATTTCTCCTCCATAAACTATGTTCTTACATTCAACAGCATTTCCCTATTTTTTTCAAGTACGTCCTCCTACCCACTAGGGCTGGGATTATCTTTTTACCTAGTACCATACGCATGCATAAAACATAGATGGGTTGGGATCTGATGGAAAAGAGAAGGATCAATGGAAATGCTCTCCCAAGAAGTGATGTTAATGGATATAGGATCTTCCCTGCCCATTAACAGGCCTCAGGTGGAGGCCATTAAAGGAAGATTGCTTGTAGGGGGCTTGCTTGTAGGAAGGTTTTCACACCTTTTGTTAATTTCTAATTAGGCACCAAGTCATAAAGGTTGTGAGGTCCTCTGACTCTAAAAAGAGTATATGCTCTGAGGTTAGCATTTTGCTTTAGGGCTCACTCATTGGAAGAGTGTTCTTCTGATTTGACCAGATGAGACTCTGGGTGGCTGTTAATGGCCCCCCCCCCAGCTTTGAAAAACCCAGATGTTGGTGCTTCTCTCTCTGGTAACTAGGTGTGTATTGCCTTGCTCAGACAGTTGGATCTGTCTGTTGATATGTGCTAATTTCTCATACAGTTAGAATCCCTGTACGTTGGTCTTTATTTCTCTGCTTTTATTTTCTATTTTATTTGTCTGGATTTTCTCTGAAGTTCAGTGTGTTGACTTTTCCCCTGAGCTAATTAATGTAATTAAAAAGATTGTTGACCCCTTGAACACCTAGCTTTCCTAGTAAAACAGATCTAAGAACTTGTGCTAGCAGCCATCATGGTTATGCCAATGTGGTTGCCATTGCATGAGGTCAGCTGGCTCACTTGACCCATGTTCACCTGTGCCTAGCACCCTGAGTAACATTAAGTTCATGGATGATTTGTTGTCAGAGTGTAAAGGAATTTTAAGGTATCAGTTATATACAACTGTCCCACATTTCAGATGGTCTCATGTCATAGATTGATAAAACTAAACAGTTCTTTCCAGGCATCTTCTATCATCATCCTCCAGTAATCTCCAAGGTAAACACCAGGTCTTTTGTGAGGTTGTGGTATGAGTCTGACCATAAGGGATGTGTAATGTGGAATATCAATTGTATTCTACCTGCTCCATCATAGATAATAGTGGGGCTTGTCTCCACACCAAGCATACCCACTCCCTGACCTTCCCAAGTACTCTCCTACTCTACCTTCTGTCTACTGCAAAAACTCTTCACCTTTCCTATTTCTGAGCCTGGCATTGGCCTCTCAGAACCATCATAACCTAATTGCTACCCAGGCATTCAGTAGTGCCTTGGTAGGGGCCACTGTCCTACCCTACCCCCAACTCTATGTGAACTTAGGTTCACAATCTCCATTACATTTTCTACTCCTCATTTTCCCTCACCTCACCTATCCAATCATCTACCATATGTCATTTCTGTCTCCTCATCCTTTGCATCTGTATTCTTCTCTCTATTCACCAGGCCTCCCCTCTAGTTCAGGCCCTCATCTCTCCTGGCTTAGACTGCAATAGCTCCCTGATTGATATAACCAAGCCATCCTCCAAATAGATGCCAAAGTGACTTTTCTAAAGTATATGTCTGACCATGTAACCCTGCTATTCAATAATGTCAAGGGACTCCGTATGAACTCTGGGATCACATATTATGTCACTGGCATCTTATTCTTTTTGAAATTTCTTTTTATTTATTTGAATGAGCTAGGTCACACATTAGATTGAGCACTGGGTCTGAAGTCTGGAAGATTTGAGTTCAAGACTTTCCAGACACTTTGCAAGCTTTGTAACCCTGGGTAAGTCACTTAAAATCTACCTCTGTTTCTTCAACTATAAATGGGGGTAATATCAACACCTACTTTGCAGGATTGTTGTGAGGGCCAAATGGGATAAAATCTGTCAAACACTTAGCACAGTGCCTAGCATATTGTCGGTACCACATAAATGTTTCTCTCTCTCGTTTAAATTTTATAACATACATAAAGATTAATATAGCAGTACCTGTTGTTCAGTCATTTTTTCAATCATGTCCTCTTCTTTGTGTCCTCATTTGGGGTTTCCTTGGCAAAAATACTGCATTAGTTTGCCATTTCCTTCTTCAGCTCATTTTACAGATGAGGAAACTGAGGCAATACAGGGTCAAGTGACTTGTTCGGGGTCACATAGCTAGTAGGTGTCTGAGGCCAGATTTGAACTCAGGTCTTCCTGACTACAAGCTTGGCATTCTATCTATCCACTGCACTACCTAGCTATCCTGTCATAAACTGTAGGGGTGGTGAATAGAGTCATAGGGGAGTCAAGTGACATGCCTTTTACAGAAACACTAGTAGTACTGAATAGCCTTGGCCCTATGCCTGGAATGGTCTCTTTCCTTGTCTCTGCCTCTTGATATCACTGTTTTTTAAAGATGCAGATCACTTTCTAGGTGACAGAAATTGGGCTAGGTACTGGATATACAAATACAATGAAACAATATTTAAACTCAACGAGCTTATATTATAATGGGGAAGATAACAAGTGCATACAGAAATATATTCAGAACAAAGGTAAGCAGAACAAATACACCTATAAAGTAGTTAAATTTAAGGTAATTTGGGAGAGGACATTAACATGGTGGGGGATATCAGGACGGGCTTCACGTAAGTGATTTCTGAGCTGCCTCTTAAGCCAATGTCACCTGCTGCTTCTGGGTCATCACCAGTCATCTTGACCAAGACAAATCTTGGACTCTGGAGGAGACAGTGAGGTTGATGATTTTGTACAGCTCTGCCTCACTTAAATCCAATTCACGCACAAGTCAAGGCATCACTCTTTGGTCCTCTTCCAGAATGAATGATGAACAACAGAGGAAGAAAAGGATTCTGTAAAGCAGAAATGGGGAGGGAGTGCATTTTGGGAACGAGAAGCAGTCCGTGCAAAGGCACAGAGATGAAAGATGAGGACTGGAGAGGCCACTTTGGTAGTCCTGGATATACAGTAAGTACCTTATAAATGCTCTGTGCATTTGGATTTCTTACCCCTCCCTTCACAAATTCAATTCAATGAAGTACTTTTTAACATTCTTCTTGTCCTCAAGGAACATCCATTCTACTGGAAGGGAGTATACAACACATACACGCAGATGCAATAGGCTAATGAAGTAATTTCTTTTTTTTTTTTAATTTAAATGCTTTATTAACTGCTGATTTACATCATTCGTTTCCGCCAGATTTTGAGTTACAAATTTTCTCCCCGTCTTTCCCCCACCCATCCCCCAAAACAGCAGTCCCACAGGATATCCCCACCTCCAATCTGCTCTCTCCCATATTTTCTCCCATACCCATTTCAACTTTTCCAGTGGATCTCTATGCCTCAGTGCCTGTATATCTTTTTTCTTAATTACATGTAAGATGGTATTAATAATAGTATACACACACACACACACACACACACACACACATATATATATATATTTGAATATTTGATTTTAAAACTTTCAATTCCATATTCATTCCCTTCCCCCCCCCCTGCCACCCACCCCCACTGGGGGGACAAGCAGTTCAGTATAGGTTGTACATGTGTGGCTAATGCAAAACAATAACATAGTAGATGTATTGTAAAAGACTGACTATTTTTCCCTCCCTCCTATCCCACCTCCCACTTGTTCTATTCTCTACTTTGATCCTGTCCCTTTTCAAAAGTGGGTGCTTCCAACTTCCCTCCCCCCCAGCCTACCCTCCCTTCCATCATCCCCCCTCACATCCCCTTCCCCCTCTATTCTCCTGGAGGGTGAGATCCTCTATTTAGTGTGTATTTCCCTCCCTCCTCAAGCCAGATTCAATAGGAATAAGGTTGACCTATTCCCTTTTGCCTTCCTATTCTTCCCCTCCATTGTAACCATTTTCCCTTGCCTCTTCTGTATGAGATAGTTTGCCCCACTCTGTCTCTCCCCATCTCCTCTCATTATATTCCTCTCACCTCTTAATTTCACCTTTTAAGTATCATCCCTTCCTGTTAAATTGGTCCCGTGCCCTCTATGTATATCTCTAAACGTATACACACACATTCACATATGCAATCATATGCCCGCATACCCTCATATATTTCTAATCCCTTCAACTACTGAGAAAAGTTTCATAGGTTACAATTATTGTTTTTCCATGTAGGAATGTTAATAGTTCAACTTTGGCCAGGTGGCTCAGCGAGCAAGAGCACTGGCTCCAGTGCCGGGACGACCCGGATCAAATCTGGGCCCAGACACCCAGCACCACACCCAGAAACAACAACTGGCCATGCAACCCCGAACAAGCCACTCAACCCCGATTGCTTCAAAAAAAAATAGTTCAACTTTGATAAGTTCCTTATGATTTCTTTTCCCTGTTTACCTTCTCATGCTTCTCTTGCTTCTTGTATCTGAATGTCAAATTTTCTTTTCAACTCTGATTTTTTCAGCAAGAACGCTTAAAAGTCCTGTATTCCACTGAATGACCATATTTTCCCCTGAAACAGGATACTCAGTTTTGCTGGGTAGGTGACTCTTGGTTTTAATCCCACCTCCCTTGACCTCCAGAATATCACATTCCAGGCCCTTCGATCCCTCAGTGTAGAAGCTGCCAGATCCTGGGTTATCCTGATTGTGTTTCCACAATATTCAAATTGTTTCTTCCTGGCTGCTTGTAATATTCTCTCCTTAATGTGGGAATTCCGGAACCTGGCTATAATATTCCTAGGAGTTTTCTTTTTGGGATCTTTTTCAGGAGGTGATCGGTGGATTCTTTCAACCTCTATTTTGCCCTCTGGTTCTAAAACATCAGGGCAGTTTTCTTTGAGAACTTCCTGGAGGATACTTTCCAGGCTCTTACTTTGGTCATGGCTCTCAGGCAGTCCAATAACTTTTAAATTATCTCTCCTGGATCTATTTTCCAGGTCAGTGGTTTTTCCCATGAGATATTTCACATTGCCTTCTATTCTTTCATTTGTTTGGATCTGTTTAACAGCATCTTGATTTCTCATAAAGTCATTAGCTTCCATTTGCTCCAATCTAATTCTGAAGCAATGATTCTCCTCAGTGAGCTTTTGAGATTCTTTTTTCCATCTGGCAAATTCGACTTTTTAAGGCATTCTTCTCCTCATTGCCTTTCTGAGCCTCCTTTGCCATTTGAGTCAGTCTGTTTTTTAAGGTATTATTTTCTTCAGTCAGGCTGTTGACTCTCATTTCATAATTTTCTTGCATTGTTCTCATTTCTTTTCCCAATTTTTCCTCCACTTCTCTTATCTGCTTCTTAAGGTCCTCTATGGCCTGTAACCAGCTTGTATTTTCCTTTGAAGCTTTTGGTGCAGGAGTTCTGACTTCACTGATTTCCTCCTGTTCCATGCCTCGCTCCTTCTTATCCCCAAAATAGGAGTGCAATGTTGGAATCTTCTGTCTGCTTTGTTTCCTTTGCCTGCTCATTTTGCCACTCAATGATTTGACTTTTGGGCTTTTTGCCACAGTAGGACTCTGCCACCAGACAGGGGAGTTTTCGTCCCAAACGCTGGGGTTTTCTCAGCTGCCGGAGGTATTAGATGGGTGCCCTCTCTGAGGTCTCCACACACTCTGGCAAGCTGGACACACACCCCAGGACCTCCACCCTAGACTGCAATCCAGATCCAAGCAGGTTAAAGCAAGAGCGATGACCCCTCAGACTGGTACTTGGTCCCCCTACACTCTGCAGCCAGGAGCTGAAGCCACCACGTGGCGCTGGCAGGCTGTGCCCCATCTCAGCGGTTTCTCACCCTGGGGGTAAAAGCCACGCACTCCCACTTACTGGGTCCCAAAGTCCAGACTGCACTGGCCTCTCACCTTGTCCTTTGCATCTATGTGTTGATAAATCTGGAAACGGCCACAGCTGCTGCTGATCTGGAGTCCCTCTGGCTGGCGGCTGGTCAGGCCCGCCCTGGGGCTAAAGCCTCGGCGTGGGGCTGGGCTCAGCTCCCAGAGTGCTGCGCTGGCCGATTCCTGCCATCCTGCCGGGCTGTTCTCAGCGGGAGGTTAGCTTCTCTGTGTCATTTTGTGGGTTCTGCAGCTCCAAAGTTTGTTTAGAGTCCCCTTTTTACATGGATTGGGGCGGGTGGAAGCCAGAGCTGCGGGAGGGTCGTGCTTCTACTCCGCCATCTTGGCTCCGCCTCCCCCCATTGTAACCAAGTTTTAACCTCAAGTTGCAGGTAATGTTGACGTAGGTCACAGGCCCTCCTTACCGTTCTTTTCAGAATTCTGTTTGGAGGCTTATCCTCAGGGACTCTTCTGTTCCTTCCTTAGCCACAATCACACTGTCCCAAAAATGTTCTTCATCCCTGTGGGTACCACATTCACAAGGCCTGTGCTATCTCTTCCCCCACAGCCACAGCTCAGGATCATATCTGTTGAGCACCATTAGGCCTGACTTTCAGAAATAGTAGGGGGTCCTTTAATCTTCCTCCCCCAGTTTCTGTTGTTCTTTGGATGAAAATTTATGAGGTAGAAGTTCATGAAGAGATATTTCTTGAACCTATGAATAATACCTAATCTGCCTCTGTCAGGGTCTACTATTTGTTGATTCAGTGGAGTCAGCTTGGAGGTACTTCTACTTCAATCAGATCCAACCTCAGCCCTTGGAGTCTCTGAAATCTTCTGAAGTTGTCTTCCTTGGACAACTGTTTTACCCCTTTATTATTGCTTCTCTACATTCATTTTGTGGTGATTTTTTGTCTATTTGTGAAGGAAATCTGGAGAGCCTAGATTATTTCTGATCTACTCTGCCATCTTCCCAAAATTCATCTCCCTCCCTATTTCTTTGAAGGGCACCGTCAGTCTTCCAGTTTTCCAGATTCATAACCTCTGATTATATCTCTGTCTTCTCATTATTCCTATCCTACATATCCAACCAGTTACCAAATTTTGCCATTTCTACCTCCACAACATCTCTAGCATCTGTCCCATCTCTCCATCTATACAACCATCAGCCAAGCACAGACTCTAGCCACCTTTTATTTGGAGCATTTCAATAACCTTTTAATTGTTTTCCCTGTTTCAAGGCTCTCCTCATCCTAATTCCTCTTATGTACAGTTGTCAAAATAATTTCCTTTAAGTAGAGATCCATTATTGTTATTTATTACTACTAGATTCAAATATAAAGTCCTCTGCTTGCAGTTAAAAATTGTTAACCTAGTCCTACCCTACTTTTTCAATCACATTACTAATCTTCTTGCACTGTGTGGTCTGGTCAGTCTGGCCTGCTTACTGCTCCTTGTACATGCTACTCTATTACCCATGTACCTGATGGTGCATTGGCAGTGCTCAATGCCTAGAATACACTCTGTCCTCACCTCTATGTTTGCTATTAGCTTGGCCAAGGGAACTTATTTACTATATATAGTCTTTGTGTAACTGGCATTTGATGGGAAGGCATTTAAACCTTGAGTATAAATTTGCCATCAAGAGTATGACTTGAGGGGTGGCCAGGTGGCTCAGCGAGTAAGAGCACTGGCCCCAGTGTCGGGATGACCTGGGGATTGAATCCGGGCTCAGATAATTAGCACCACACCCAGAAATAACTAGCCATGTAACCTTGACTCTAGCACCAATCTCTTGCTTCCCCTGATGACAAGAATCGAAATTTCCTTTGTAAAAGAGGAAACTCCAGAAATATATCTTCTTGTCTTGCTGAAAGAAGCATTTAAATATCCCCATATGGACACATATAGAATACATAAGTAATACACACACACTCACACCACACTCCCCATACACAAACATACCCTACAGTAGTTACTGACCTCTTGACTTGCTTTAATGGCAATTTTATCTTTCCGAAGGTAGAGGAAACAACAAGGATAAATTCTATTCTTGATCTCATTCTCCATAAACAAGGGGAATCGGTTGCTGAGCAGAAATGATGGAAACCTTTGGGGAAATGATCATTCTTCCCAGAGTTTGTGATAAAAGAGAAAAAAATCTAGGGATATTCTGACATGCATCTTAGATTTAAGAAAGCTGATTTTAAATGGTTCAGAGAAATAATGGGTAGGATCCTAAGAACTAAAATGCTATAGGGGAAATTATTTGGGGAGATATTCAAGAATGAATTTCTAAGGAACAAAAGGAAACAATTACAATAAGGGAAAAATGGAATTTGGCTGAAGAAATTGGTGTGCATTACAGGAAATTCACCAAACAATTTACATTTTAAAAAGAAATGTTTGGAAGATAGAAGCAAGGCCAAGAAATAGAAAATGAATATATGAACATGACATGGTCCTGTAAAAATAGCATCAGAAGTGGCAAGTCTCAGAATAAGCTAAGAATGGGAAATGAGTATGTGAAACTTAGGATAATGACAAAAAAATCATGTGTTTTTGGTTTTGTTTTTGTTTTTTTGCTAGCTTTTTTAAAAAAAGAAATAGTTATGTTGTGAGAAAAAGGAGAATGAAGAAGGGATGGGATGTTTTCTTCAAGTGGATGAGACAATGACAATTCACAAGAGAAAAAAGGGAGAGTCATTTACCACTGGCACATACATGAGGCAGCTGACTAAGTAAAACTTTTTCATGTCTATCTCTCACAATTTTTTTGTTTCTTGTTTTTCTGCTTCTGAATCTCCTTCATCATTTACACTCAAGTAAAATCATTTAGTGGTTTAGCAATAGTGGCAGTGTTTTTAATATTTTTTAAAATAAATAGCAACTGTTCAAACTGAGAAAATCCTCAGTTCTCCAAGGTTCTTTGTGACAAGTCAGGAAGGCTTTTTTGTCTTTTATGGATTGGTGCTCAAAACTTGCAGTGATACATTGTGACCCACATACTTGATGGAGGCCTGCAAAACTGATACTTGTCCATTCGAAAGTTTGGTTTCCTCTAGCTGAGGCAACACTTTCATCAGCCTCTCTTTGTATTCTTCCCATGTTATCAATGTATGTTATCAACATACACCAATATTTGAAGATAAATGAAAGAATAGAAGGCAATGTGAAATATCTCATGGGAAAAACCACTGACCTGGAAAATAGATCCAGGAGAGATAATTTAAAAATTATTGGACTACATGAAAGCCATGATCAAAGTAAGAACCAAGAAATCATCCTCCAGGAAGTTCTCAAAGAAAACTGCCCTGATGTTTTAGAACCAAAGGGCAAAATATAGGTTAAAAGAATCTATCACCTCCTGAAAAATAAATCACCTCCTGAAAAAGATCCCCAAAAGAAAACTCCTAGTAATATTATAGCCAGGTTCCGGAATTCCCAGATCAAGGAGAAAATATTACAAGCAGCCAGGAAGAAACAATTTGAATATTGTGGAAACACAATCAGGATAACCCAGAATCTGGCAGCTTCTACACTGAGGGATTGAAGGACTTGGGATATGATATTCCGGAGGTCAAAGGAGCTGGGATTAAAACCAAAAGTCATATACCCAGCAAAACTGAGTATCATGTTTCAGGGGAAAATATGGTCATTCAATGGAATAGAGGACTTTCAAGCATTCTTGCTGAAAAAACCAGAGTTGAATAGAAAATTTGACATTCAGATACAAGAAGCATGAGAAGGTAAACAGGGAAAAGAAATCATAAGGAACTTATCAAAGTTGAACTGTTAACATTCCTACATGGAAAAACAATAATTGTAACTTATGAAACTTTTCTCAGTATTTGAAGGGAATAGAAATGTGTATATGTCTATATATGATGGTAAATCGGCATATGAATACATATGTGAATGTGTGTATACATACTTACAGGTATACATAGATAGAGGGCATAGGACCAATTTAACAGGAAGAGATGATACTTAAAAGGTGAAATTAAGAGGTGAGAGAGGAATACAATGAGAGGAGATGGGGAGAGACAGAATGGAGTAACTATTTCTTACAGAAGAGGCAAGGGAAAATGATTACAATGGAGGGGAAGAATAGGAAGGCAAAAGGGAATGGGTCAACCTTATTCCCATTGAGTTTGGATTGGGGAGGAATGAAATACACACTAAATAGGGTATCTCACCCTCCAGGAGAGTAGGGGGGAAGGGGATGAGAGGGGGGATGATGGAAGGGAGGGCAGGTTGGCAGGGAGGGAATTTGGAAGCACTCACTTTTGAAAAGGGATGGGATCAAAGTAGAGAACAGAACAAGTGGAAGGTGGGATAGGAGGGAGGGAAATATAGTCAGTCTTTTACAATATATCTACTATGTTATTGTTTCACATTAGCCACACGTGTACATCCTATACTGAACTGCTTATCTTCCCAGTAAGGGTGGGTGACAAAGGAGGAAGGGAATGAATCTGGAATTCAAAGTTTTAAAATCAAATATTCAAATATATATATATATATATATATATATATATATACTATTATTAATACTATTTTACATGTAATTGGGAAATAAGATATACAGGCACTGGGGCATAGAGATCCACTGGAAAAGTTGAAAGGAGTATGGGAGAAAATATGGGAGAGAGCATATTGGAGGAGGGGATATCCTGTGAGACTGCTATTTTGGGGTGATGGGTAGTGGAAAAACAGGGAGAAAATTTGCAACTCAAAATCTGGCGGAAATGAATGATGTAAATCAGAAGTTAATAAAGCATTTGAAAAAAAAGACAAAAAAAGATTCTAGACAATCTCCCAAGACCATCAATTATAAGGAGGGTGCTGATCTGAATTAGTAGAAGGAGCTTTCTCACCTATGATTTCCATTTACCAGTGAAATCACAGGAGCAATCTCTATCCCTACCCACCTCTCACTTGTTGGTATGTGTACATCTTTCTTAGGGTTCTATGAATGTTCATTCATTCATTTCTTCACAAATATTTATTGAGCCCCTTCTATGTAAATGATGCTGTTAGAGACACAAAAGAGCTTACACCACGATCCTAACCAAGAATTTTATGTGGTTGCTGCTGCTCTCAAAGGTACAGATTCACATTCCATTGTCAGAAACTAATGATACTTTACAGAGTTTCTGCTGAGGAGTTTCTTTTCCTTTTCATTCTCTTCTATGTCATGTTCTTCTGCTCACTAGCCTCTTGATGCTGGCTTTGATTCCCCCCTATCTCTTCAGAATCTTTTCCTTTATGGCTTCCAACTTTGATTCATCCTTCTATCCTGTCCTGAAACCCTTCATCTTCTCTAATGTGATGGAGGTTAGAGAGATTTTTATGATACTCTTTCATCTTCTGGCAATAGAGATAACCTTACATTTTTAGTACATATGACCATTTTAGATTAAAACAAAACAATTCAAAGAACATACAAATAATAATGACAACAGAATTTAATATAGTAGTTTAAGGCTTACAAAGTGCTATACAAATATTATGTAATTTTGTCCTCAAACAACCTTTGAAATTGGTACTATTATTTTCCACATTTTAGATGAGGAAACTGATGCAGAGGTTAAGTTACTTGACCAAGGTCATATAGCTAATAAGTATCTGGGGCTGGATTTGAACTCAAGTCTTCCCAACTCCAGGTCCAGTAGCCAATCTACTATGCTACTTAACTTTTTACCTCATTTGTTCTTCACAAAAAACCTGTGAGATAAGTACTATTATTTTTCCCACTTTACATATGAGAAGAAATGAGAGATTAAATGACTTACCCAGTCATATGGTTATTGAGTGACTAAGGTATGATTAGAACTCAGGCCATCCTGACTCTAAGTCCAGAGCTTTATACATTATGCCACCTAGTTTCTTCATAAGAAAATTCACACGGAATATGAATTCATTATATTAATTACACTTGCAATAAAAATCATAGGATTTAGAGCTGGAAAAGATGTTAAGGTGATTTGGTGCCAAAGGATCTTAAACTGAGGTTCATGAACTCGGTTTTAAACATGAATCATTGTGACCTCATTTCTCTATAACTGGTTTCTATTTTTATCCTGTTTATTTTATTTTAGATATTTATAAACATTATTCTGGGAAGGGGTCTATAACATAAAAGAATGAGAATCTCTCATCTAGTTCAGTCCTCTCATTTTATAGATAAGGAAACTGAGTCTCAGAGGGATTTGGTAACTTGCCCAAAGTCACACAAATGTAAATAGCAGAACTAAGGTTCAAATTCAGAGTCCTCTGACTCCAAGTATAGTTTTCTTTCCACTATATTTCACTGCTTACAATTTTTCTCTATTGGCCTCAATTGTTTTTAACTAGAAGGAGGGATGGGGTGAGGTGTTCCTGCAGTACTCCACAAAATTTCAGGTTAATGGTAGTTCTCTAACTGTAAACTGCTGCCTTTTTGTATAAAGAATATAATAATATAATACAGATTTTCAAGTCTAATTCTGAAGTTGCTATTGTGGAGTTGTTTTAGTTGTATCTAAGTCCACATGCCCCCATTTGGGGTTATCTTGGCAAAGACACTGGAGTGGTTTGCCATTTCCTCTTACAGCTCATTTTGCAGACAAGGAAACTGAGGCAAATAGGGTTAAGTGATTTGCCCAGAGTCACACAGTTAGTCTCCACCTAGCTGCACCAATACAGGTGCTAGCTCCTATACTAGGAGCTAATAATCTAATTCTAGCCATGAAAAATTAAGCATGCACATTTCAAGGATCCCTTTAAAATTTGTAATTATATATAAAGACCATGACGGGAAATAGAACTTCATCCTGCAAGAAAAGCAGCATAGTTAGATGATATCCTTGTTTATCTGTAAGATTACAGTCATAGGAGCAACTAGGTGGTGCAGTGAATAGAGCACCAGCCCTGGAGTCAGGAGGACCTGAGTTCAAATCCAGTCTCAGACACTTAACACTTTCTAGCTGTGTGACCTTGGGGAAGTCACTTAATCCCAATTGCCCTGCCTTCTCCCCTCAAAAAATTTTTAAAAAAAGATTATAATCATAGAATATAAGAATTAGAAGAGTCCCTAGAGTTATTCAAATCCATAATTCCTCCTAATACAAGAAGCCCTGAAGACTACTCTAAGATATAGACTAGAACATCTGTTCCTATAAAAGAGAAAGAAATCATTCTTGGAGGTTCAAGGGACTCCACAGTTGTTATGGGAGTGGGAATTTAAGATCTTCCCTGCCCCTGGGCCCTTTGAGAGGCTTAAGTGACTTTGAGAACCTTCCTTGATTTGAAAATATACTCTTCCCCCTAATAGGCTGAGTGTGATCACCTGGAGCCTGTGGAGGGAAGCTTGTTTTTCAGGAATGCCCATACCTAGTTACTTTGTGATTGGACAGTGGGTCAAGAGGGCTGTGACATTCTCTGACCCAGGAGTAGACTATATATATCCTGATGTGAGGTTTTGTTTGGGGGCTCATTTTGAGAAGAGTTGTGTGATTTGACCAGATGAGACTCTGGGCAGCCGTTGAGACCCCTCCCCCAGCTTTGAAAACCCAGATGTTGGTGCCCCCCTCTCTGGTAACTGACTAGGTATGGATGTAATGGTCAGACAGCTGGAAGCCTGTCTGTTGATCTGTTTCTCTGTCTGCTTGTAACTTCTGCTTGTAACTTGTTTGTATTCTATGAAATTTGGGGTGCTGACCTTTTTCTCCTGAACTAGGTAAATTACATATATTTGATTAAAGCAAGATTGTTAACCCATTTTGAGTTGCTTTCCTTTAGAAAAGCAGAGCTAAGAACCTGTGTTGGCAACCACCGTGGGTATTCTAGGGTGCTTGCTGCTACAACCGTTTAGTAGACAGGTCATGGGATGGGGAGCCAAGAGGACTTGAGTTAGAATTCCTTCTCAGATGCATAGTTGCTATGCAAGATGACCCAGACCAAGTTCCTTAACTTTTCTCAATTTCCCAGTTTCCTCATCTGTAAAGTGAAAGAGCCAGATCTTATAGTCTCTAAGGTCCCTTGCAGGTCTAAATATCTATGATCCAAATTTGGAGCTGGAAGGAAACTTTGAGATCTTCAAATCCAGTTCCACCCACTTTCTTTGTGTTACACTGACTTAGTAGTTCCAATATCAATTGCCAATAAATCTTAGCAATTGAACCACTTAGGAACAGCCTAAATGAAAACCAGTCATTTACAAGAGTGGAGAAATGGGGAGTGAAAGACTGGGGGTGGGATTAGAGGGGGGAGACAATGATGGTCAATGTAATTCTCATGAGCAATTGATATTTATAACCAAATCAAATATAATTTTTATGTCATAGAATTGGGGAGGGGCTGGTAAAGCATGGAATTTATACTGTTTAAACATCTGGAATGACTTGAATGCTTAAGTGTAAGTAGTTTGTGAATTAAGATGCTAATGTTCCAGGAAATCTCTCTAGTGGATCTGGCACCATTACAAGTCTTATTCCAACCAAAAATTCTTCTGACGAAGTGTGTCCCAGAAAATGTGACTTTAGCACATAATGCATGAGGATTCATGGACAGTCTGGTCTCTGTGGCTTCAAATTTTCCATCACCAAAGTTTTCTTTGTTGTACCATAGTACTATAGATTTGTAACTGAAATTGACTGTTAGGGGCCATCTAACCCAATTTCTTATTTTTGCAGATAAGGAAACCAAGGCCCAAAGATTCCAGGGGACTCCCTTAAGGTTACAAAGTAAATGTCAGAAGCAGAATCTTACTCTTGGTCTTCCAGACTCCATGTTCAACACGTTATCCACCATGCAACGTTACATCATGCTTGTTAGGCTATATCGGGCTAGCATTTGTATGGCATCTTCCCTAAACTATATTTTACAAATATTATCTTATCTGATGAGCACAATAATCCTGTGAAGTAGTTGCTAATATTATCTCCATTTAATAGCTGAGGAAACTGAGGTAGCCAGAGGTTAAGTCTCTTGCCCACATTCATGCAGCTAGTATGTTTCTAAGGTCGAATTTCATCACAGGCCTTTCCGAGTTAAAGTATCTTCAAACACAGTGTGATCACCATTGGTCCATGTATGACATAACTCCCCTCTTTTAGGAAGTTCTCCGAGCTTGTAATCTTCCTCTCTTTTCTGGGTTATGGATTTTCTTCCTCATTTCACAGGAGAAAAATAGGTGTGTTTGTTCAGAAGTGTACCAGAGATGACTTTCTGATGTTTTTCTCAGTTTAGAGGAGGCAGTAACTGAGGTGGAGAAATCTTACAGAAGCCCTCAGAAAGAGGATTTCTAAGGGTTCCTCTTCCCTGTCTCTCATAGTCTACCACTCCCCAGGGACAGACAGATTCTCTAAGGAAACAATTTCTATCCCTCCACTCCTCTTTTCAGTGTCTGAAAAGATAGGTCTTCATTGGGGCTTGGGATGTGGAATGCTTAAGGAAAGTATAACCTCTGACTAGATCTTAAACTCCCTCCAGGCAAGGATCTGTTGTTCAGTCATGCTCAATTGTTCATGATTCCATTTGGGGTTTTCTTGGCAAAGACTGGAGTGGTTTGCCATTTCCTTCTCCAGCTCATTTTACAAATGAGGAAAGTGAGGTAAACAAGGTTAAGTGACTTGCTCAGGGTCACTAGTAAATGCCTAAGGTCAGATTTGAACTCAGATTTTCCTGATTCCAAGCCAAGTGCTGTATCCACTGTTCCACCTAGCTACCCCAGACAAGGGTCTATATCTTATCTATCTTTTTATATCCCCTAGCATTTGGGATAGTGCTTTGAACATAATAAGTGGGTGCTAGGTAAATATATTTGCAATGTTTAATGTTTTGTATTAAAAGGGAAAATATAGAGTCACACACACACACGCCACAATAACTTTACTATAGTCTTGCTGGTTGATATTTAGAAGACAGGAATTTATGACACTGAACAATCTTCCCTAAACTATACAGACCTAGATCCTTTAAAACTCCCTAAGCCATTAGTCATTTCCATTGCTCTCATGTAGGCTGTTTTTATTTTATCATAGTCTCATATTCTTATCAAATGCCTGTCAAAGTGGATATCCCATAGATGTCTCAAACTCAGCAAGTCTGAAAGAGAACACATTATGCATCCCCCAAACCCACCCTTCCTCCAAATCTCCTTGTTTCTATAAAGAGTACCATCATATTTTCAGTCTCTCATATACATAATCTTACTGTTATCCTCAACTCCTCATGTTCTTTCACCTCACATAATCAATTAGTTACCAAATCTTGTTGATTCTTCCTCTCTAGTACTTCTAACATATAATCCCTTCTCATTACTCATATAGCCACCACCTTCATTCAGGTTCTCATCATATATCTCCTGAAATACTGAAATAGCCCCCTCACTGAACTACCTGATTTAAGTCTTTCTCTTTTCCAATCTACCATCAGCAAAGCTATCAAAATTATTTTCTTTTTTTTTGGAGGGGGGAGGGCAGGGCAATTGGGGTTAAGTGACTTGTCCAAGGTCACATGGCTAGTAAGCCTTAAGTGTCTGAGACCAGATTTTAACTCAGGCACTCCTGACTCCAGGGTCAGTGCTCTATTCACTGTGTCACCTAGCTGCCCCCAAAATAATTTTCTTTAAATGCAGATCTGACCATGTCACACCTCCACTCAATAAACTCCAATGGCTGGCTATTACACTCAGTATCAAATATAAACTCTCCTTGGAATATAAAGTCCTTTATGAAATGACTCAAATTTATATTTCCAGTCTTATATGTTATTTCTCACTCTGTTCTGCCTTTCTTCTTGTTCCTTGTAAATGAAAATCCATCTTCTATCTCTGTGCCTTTGTTGTGTCCATTTCCTATGACTGTAAGTAACTCACTGCCTCCTCATTTTCACTTCTTAGAACCCCTTGCTTCCTTCAAAACTCAAGTACCATTGTCTGCTACTAGTGACCTGTCTCTCAAAACTAACTTGTGTTATAAAACGGGATCATATATGTAAAGTACTTTGCAAACCTTCAAGTGCTACATAAATGGTAGCTATGATTGTATATACATATTATATACACAATACACAAGATATTGTATTGTATATAGGATACAAACCCCATAAGTGTAGGGAGTATTTTAGTATTGTCTTTGTAATTCCAGCTCCTAGTACAGAGTCTGGGTGTATACAGTAAATACTTAATAAATGTTCCTTAAGTACCATAACTTTCATTGCAGATTTCAAACTAGAACCTTGTTCTCAATCCTAACCAAGAGAAATGTCCATCTTGACATTTTTCCTTTCTGAAGCATATTCTAATGAATACATAGGTTAACAGAAATATTGGATTAACATCTTTGCAGAGCTCTTTAAGTGGAAAAACCTCCCACTTAAACCTCAGAAATCTTTTTGAGATTTTCACTCACTGTTCATGCATTCATTCATCATTTGGTCCAGTAATCCAGAGTAATTATTTTCAGCTTGCATCTTAGAAATCATATTAAAGAAAATGAAGAAACAATATCAATGTGCTAATGGCTTCAAGGAAACTGGAAACTAGACCACCCTTGATGTAACCACCAAAGGTATACTGCAGGACAATGCTTTACAAGAAATTCTACTAGGATCTCAAAGAGGCAATTAATGCAATCAATTTAGTTTCACATTTGTCTTGTCTTAAAAATTATTGAGTCATTAATCTTAGCAATGTCAAGATATTTTCATCATTGATTCTTCAAATAAATTAGTGCCAGAAGGCAATATACAAGGACAGGAGTTACACAATAGAAGAATAGACTATGGCAGTAAGGAATATTGCAGTAATGCATTCATGCATTGTTGGGAAAATTTAGCAAGCTAGTACAATTTAGAATTGTTCCCAGTAACTTTTGACATGGGTCTTTATTTACCTTTTAAAAAGTTTTGACTACAGTTTTGCTGAAAAATGAGGGGCTAGAGAGACAGCATGGTCAAAAGACAGGGCACTGAAATTTCAGATTAGACACTTTAAGTCTATGCTCCATCATTGTATGAACTTGGAGAGTACAGGACCAATATTTTTCAGCACTGCTTGAACTTACATTGGGTCTGCTCTCATCACCAGATGTCATTTATTTAAGCCCTCAGCAGTAATATTTTTTTAAATTTTCTCTGC
The DNA here is from genome assembly GCF_028583685.1 of Petaurus breviceps papuanus. Taxonomy (NCBI): domain Eukaryota; kingdom Metazoa; phylum Chordata; class Mammalia; order Diprotodontia; family Petauridae; genus Petaurus; species Petaurus breviceps. The sequence continues at coordinate 4,735,183 of NW_027187299.1, forward strand.
TTCTCTTCCTCCCTCCTTTCTTTTTTCCTTCCTTTCTCCATCTCTCTTTGCCTTTTTTCCCTCTTTCCCTCCCTCCTCTTTCTTTTACATTTCTTTCTTCTTTGCTTCCTTCCCTCCCCCTCTCCTTTCTTTACTTTTTCCTTCCTTCCTTCCTTCCTTCCTTCCTTCCTTCCTTCCTTCCTTCCTTCCTTCCTTCCTTCCTTCCTTCCTTCCTTCCTTCCATTCTTCCCCCAGCATATGTTTGGCACTATGTGTTCAATTCAACAAACATTGCTTAACCACCCATTATACCATGGATTAGGATTCTATAGAAATCAATGAGATATAGGAAAACCAAGTAAATTCTGAAGACCTAAAGATAAGGCATTTCAGTGAGAAGGAAAATAGACATTACCTAAAGAAACCTAAATGGTCATCAATTAACTTGAATTTTAAGATGACACATTCCAAAGACAGAAGCAAAGTATACATAATGGGATAAACACAAAAGTATGGAAGAAATATTGAAAGAAATAGGGGAATCAGAGAAATTTAGGACAGCTGCCCAGGGTGAATGGGATAATGGTAACTGATAAGAGAAAAAAGACAGAGCTGCTCTAATATTTTGCTTCTCCTTTCCCTGCCAAGACTTTTGGATTGCAAGAGAGAACAAAATGGTTGTACCCAAAACAAATAAAGAGATAAAAGGTCCTAACTGTCCTTGATGAGTTCAAGTCATTGGGCACAGGGACTATGTCCTCAGGTAATGAAAAAGCCATTGACTGTTAACAATGCACTATAGAGGTGATCTCTGAAAGAGAAGAAGAGAGGTACTGTGGGGCATAAGAAAGGTAAAAGTCCTGATTTTCAAAAAGACCAGAGAATAGAATCTGCAAACTAGAGACTGATAGACTTGAATCTGATTTCTAGAAAACTCTATAATGGGTTATAATTTTTTCTTGTTAATTCTGTTATTTATTGTCTTATATTTACCCAGATCTATTAACTGATGAGAAATCAATATGTATGTGTGCGTGTATGTATACAAACATATGACACCTGTGTTTTCTTAATATTTCCCTATGAAATTTCCTTTTAAAAAATTAGTGACTTCTGTTTTTACAGCATATTTATTTCTCATTTCCCTTAATCAATGATCCAGTCCATTTTTTAAACAGATTTAAAAAGAAAGAGAAGCCTAGGTTTTATGACACCAATTCCAGTGCTCTTTTTTTTTATATCACACCACTACCTGATTCCCTATGGGTTACAGGGGAGGAAAGAAAGAAGGAAAAATCTCTTCCTTCTTCCCCTCAAGCTAAATGCATTACTAGCAGCTAGTAGAGGATAGACTCAGTTTCTTTGCTCATGGGCCCAGCATTTAAATGTACACTCAGATTACACACATAATATAATGTAGATTCCACAAGGAATAATTCATACTTCACCTAAGTTATCTCCAGTTCATAGTAGGATAGGACTCTCTCCTGGACATATTACCAACTGCACAGATGGTGTTCCCATCTGACAAGGAGAGTTTTCTTGGATCTGTTGGCATTACGCCCAATGAGATGGAAAACATGAACAGAACAGATTCAGGGCACTTTTGTCTTCCTAAAATAAGCAGTTCATTTTTAAGGAAGGAAAGCTCATTTTACTAGCATCAATTACTTGGCAGCTGTTTCCAACATGGCTGCTACAATTCTGAGAATCTATGATTCATCCCTTTGACCTTGATAGGGCCCCTTGGTCCATGGAATTTCCAATGGGAGTTATAAATGTCACTTTTCATACTCAAAGTTTCTCAAAGTTCTGTGCAAATCCACAAGTCAAAGCCTTCAAATTCCATGCAAATGGGACACAAGAGTTACTATTCATGTAGAAGTTGGTCAAACACTCCAATCTAATCCAGACAGGGTACTGCAGAAATAAAGACTGGGAAACAACTTAGATCATTCAGTCTCTCCTCTGTGACCTGAAGGGAATTTTTTCCTCATAAATTTTTCTCTGTCTCATTTATTTTTACTTATTTCCAAGTTAAAATTTTTCTGGTACTTGCCTGACTGGTAGAGAGGAGAGAAGGTTTTAGAAAGCACTTGTGATAGTAATGGCAATTAAAGATTCCCCTGTATTGGCTTGGTTTTCAAATTGATTGCATTAAAACCCAGAGCTTGTTAATCCCACCTGTGGGATGGACTTGTTGATGTGAAAAGAGAGTCCTGAACTGGGAGGAGCTGGTGAGGTAGATTTGGAGAGACAAGAGAGAGGCAGAAGAACTTTTTTGGAAGCAGCACCTCGTGGAGAGAGAGAAACTAAGAGAATTGCTGGTGGCCGCTTTGAATTGCCCTGGACTTTTGAGACCTGCCCCCTGAGCTGCCAAGGACTGAGGAGACATGGCTGTTTTGCTGGTACTTTGTCTGTCTGTTTTGATGTTCTTTTGCCAGATTTGTCCACTGGTGAAAGACAGTCCTGTTGTTGAAGAAGTCCTGGAACCTGACTTTTGGTTAAGAAGCCCTGAGACTGTCCTGCAGACAGAGAGTGAATACTGTCCACTGGTGAAGGACAGTGCTGTTGTTGCAGGGGTCTGGAGACTGTCCTGCAGACAGAGTGAATACTGTCCACTGGTGAAGGACAGTGCTGTTGTTGCAGGGGCCTGTGAACCTTTCTGTTGGTTCAGAAGCCCTGAAGAAGGATTTTCTTGTTGTATGTTTACAGAAATCCTGGGAGAGGGTTTTGCTAATGTTTTCAGGGGTTCTAGGACTGTCCTACAGACAGAGGATGAATTAATGAAGCAACTGGCAATGTATCTTGTGGCCTTGCTAAGCCTTGTCTCCCCAGGAACTAAGATTGCTGAGAACTTGCCTCATGTCAAGATGAAGAAAAGACCTCCATTTGGGTATTAAGTGCTGAGCTTAAACTTGATGTAACTCTGGGGTAGATTCAATTGTGATCCAGGGGTGGGGAACTTTTGACCTTTTTGTGTTCTATGGTTGAGCAAAGGAATGTATTTTACTTATGTTTGGAAACTAATCTCCATTTGAGAAGAGGGACTTTGTGGTGGACTAAATGAAGGTATAGCCTAGGGGTGGAGAAGTATTTAGAACAGGGACTTTGTAATTGATTGAATGATTGGAAGGTCCTGGGGTGGGGTAGTACTTGGAGATTATTTAATCACCCTTAGTAAATGCTGTATTTTGAATGATGTCATGTTTTGACCTTCTCTGTTCTTTGTTTGTCACTGAATAAAATGGAGAGCACCTATGCTGCTATTTTGAACCTTGGGAAGTTGCCTTTCCTTGGTATTACATTACAGCACTCATGTGCACACATGTAACCATTTTATAAAGAATTGCCCTCTAATTACTACACATGCCGACATTACACTCTTGTGGTTGGTCCATAAAGATAACAAAAGATCTATTATTTAACTTTAAATAGCAGAGATAAGTGATTTTCAGGACTGTAAGGTCTGATCTATATATTACATGATGTTATCATAGTACATTAGAATTTAATAACAACAATGATGGGAGATGAAGCCAGAGCATGTCTAAAGATATCATTATAAAGGATTCAACTCAATAAATACATATGAAGACCTGAGTTCAAATCCAACCTCAGACACTTAACACATTAACACAAAAACTAGTTGTGTGATCTTGGGCAAGTCACTTAAACCCAATTGCCCTACCTTCCCCCCTCCAAAACAGCAAGAAAAGAAAAAAAGAAAAAAAATTTAAATAAATAAATACATATGGAGTGCCTATTATGTGCATAGCCATATTCCCATGTTGCTGCTTTGGGGAATACAATATAATCAACAAGTGAAATGCATGTAAGTTAATGCTTTAACATAACCAATTTCAGAAGAGGTGGAGAAGCACAGTCAATAAAAGGTCAGTCATGGAGCCAAGAAAACCAAGTCATTTTCCTGATACATGCTAGCTATGTGACAAAGAGCTTGTTATTGCCTAGAGACAGCTAGGGAATACAATGGATTCAGTGCTAAATCTGAAGTCAGGAAGGCTTGAGTTCAAATCCTGCTTCAGACACTTACTAGCTATATGACTCTGGGCAACAAAAAGTATTTAGATAGCACTTTACATGATCTATCTCATTTGACCCTCTTTCATAAGTGCTGCCATTCTCAGTGACAAGATTTGTAAACAGATTTCACTTGTTCCACAGGGCTCCGTCTTTAAAATTGATTCAGCTCTCTAAAGTCATCCATTTCTGTTATATTTGACTCTTTGTGATCCCAATCGGGGTTTTCTTGACAGAGATGCTGGGTTGGTTTGCCATTTCCTTCTCTGGCTCATTTTCTAGACAAGGAAACTGAGGCAAACAGGATTACATGGCTTGCCCAGGGTTACACAACTAGTGTCTGGATTTGAACTCAGGTCTTCCTAACTCCAGGCTTGGTGCTCTGTCTACTGTACCACCTGCCTGCCCAAAGTGATTCATAACTGGTATACATTGGGAAGAAATTATATGGTCCTGTGAATACATAAGACTGGTGATTTCCAGGGCAGTTACTTTTTATAGACTCATATTTTGGTGCAGAAACTAGAGAAATTTCTTGAAAAGACCTGTAATAAAAATCTGAGTCTTGTCTCTTTGTTCAGTTGGAATTTGTGGCCAAGTGGTATTTGAGTTTTTCTCATGGTGGCTTTAGGAAACTGGTGATTTGAGTCAAAATTCTTGTGGGATTTTGGTCTGAATAACTCAGATTAAATTTTTTTAAGAATTTTTTTTTCCTGCTACAAAAAATACATTTCCTATCCTTGTTTACCTGGAAAGATTTTACAATTCTGTCTTTAGCCTGGACCTCTGAGACACTATGGTCAGATTAATAAAGATCTAAAGCAGAGGTTCTTAACTGAAGACGTCTCTGGATAGATTTCAGGGGCATCTGGGAACTTGGATTAGAAAAAAATTTTTCCAACTCTATTTTCACTAACCTCTAGCTGAAATGTAGCATTTTCTTTAGTGATGAATGTAGATAACAACCATTAATTTGAGAAAGGGTCCATAGCCTTCACCAGATTTCCAAAGAGATCTGTGGTACACAAAAAGGTTAAAAATGGCTGGTCTAAAAATGAAGAGAGGCCCATTCATCAAATCTACACTAACAAAATGCATGATGAAAATTGATGAACCCTACAGAGGAAAAACACACACACAAATTAAATTACTTTCAGAACATAATGAAACAATAACAGAGATTTTTCCTTGAAGCTTAAAATTTCCTTCCCAAATCACCTTATTTTTCTCCATAAGAGCCCTTGGATGTAGCCAACTAAGGTAAAAAATATAACTAATCATTGTCAGCTTTATTGTAAGTATAGTTGAGGCACAACAAAGAAGTGAAAACAATACATTTTATAAGATCATTGTGACATATGTTAGTCAGTTAATCAACAAACATTTATTAAGAGCAAGCCCTCTGCTGAATTCTAGGCATGTGAAAAAAAGGCAAAAACAGTATTATTGTTAACAGAGCCCATATTAAAATAAAGGAGAAAACATACAAATATAGACATACAGGAAATGTACAGGTTCAAAAGAAGGTAATCATAGGGCGGCTAGGCAGCGCATTGAGTAAGAGTGCTGGCCCCGGGGTCTGGAGGACCCAGATTGGTTCTGGCCTCAGATACTTAACACCCACACACAAAAAAATTGTCTGTGTAACCTTAGGCAAGTTACTTAACCCCAATTGCTTTAACAAAAAAAAGAAGGTAATCACAAAGGAAAAAGACTTGAGGGTAGGGAGGGAAAGTTTTGCAGAAGATGGAATTTGAACTGAATCTTGAAGGAAACCAGAGAAGTTTGGAGGAGATGTATTCTAGGTATGCAGGACAGTCAATGCAAATGCCCAGATTCAGGAGGAACATGTGTGAGGAACAGCAAATAGGCCAGTCTAGTGTAGACAATGAGTTTAGATAAGACATAGTGCCTACCCTCAAGGGGCTTGAAGTCTAAAGGATATATAAGACCCATAATCATATAGTTATAAGACATAACATTGCATGAAAAATACATTAGAGAGTGATACCAAAGTACTATATAAGATCTGGGATAGAGGAGCTCATTACTGACTTAAGGGATTGTAGAAGGCATCAAAGACAAAATTGCATTTGAGCTAGACTTTGAAGGATGATCAGGAATTTAGCAGGTTAGTAGTAATGGAAGGAGAGGATATGCTAGGCATGAGGAATATTATGGCAAAAGACAGAGAAGTGGGAGAATAGAGCATGGATTCTTAACTCTGTGTGTGTGTGTGTGTGTGTGTAAAAGCCTTTTGATTATCTGATGAAATGCACAGACCTTTCCTCAGGATGTTTTAGGTTCTTAAAATGGACAAAATATAAAGGAAACCAATGACACTGAAATATTTATATGTACTATAAATATGCAGACACATGAATATATCATATAGGAATTCTATATACATATGTGCATGTGTGTATATATGTATGCAGGAATACACATACACACAAGGGTATACCAAGTTCAAGAGGCCTACTAAGTTAAAAATACTGATTTGAAGGATGGTCATAAGCACAGAGAATAGTCTTTTTGTTTTGGGTTTTTTTTTGAACATATAGTACCTGGAGGTATACATATAAAATGAATCTAAAAAGAAAGAATTTGGAGTAGCAGATTAAGACAGACCTATAATGCCAACCAGATGAGTTTGAATGTTACTGAGCAAGCATTAGGGAACCACTGAAGGGTTCTAAACAGTTGGTGAAGTAATGTGCCAGGGACTGTGCTAAGCCCTGAAGATACAAAGTAAGGCAAAAACATGGTCTCTGTCCTCACAGAGTTCACATTCTAATAGGTGAGAAAACATACAAATAACATAACAAGTAACATTTGCATATGCATAAGAGAGATTATTCTGATAATAGTATGAAAGATATCTCTCAGAGTGGAGAGGGAAGGGGGAAGTTACATAGTTCAGATATGATTGCATTAGTCAAAGCGGTGGTAATGGGGCCTGCTAGAGTAGTGGCAGTAAAAATGGAGAGAAGGGGACATTCATGAGAAATGTTAGCAAGGCTAAATTGCTATGCCTTGTGTATCGTTAATGATACTTGTAGCTACTGTGGAGGTGTAAGACCAATAACACCAGCACATAGAAAGGGTTACTAGCACAGGTTCTTTGATCTGCTCTTCTAAAGGGTTAGAAGACTTCAGATTGACTTCAAAGGGGTCAACAATCTTATGTTAATTAAAGAATGCAGACAGGTAGAAAGAAGTGAGTATCCAAGAAAGAATCCAATAGACAGGGCTCCAACTGTCTAAACAGAGTAGTAGATACATAATCACCAGACCAGGGAGTGCCAACATCTGGGTTCACAAAGGGGGGTACGGCTTAACAATGAATACTCACAGTTTCATCTGGCCAAATCACAAAGAAACATTCTTCCCATGAGTGAACCCCCAAAGTAAAATATCAGTCTCCCAGAATATATATAGTTTTTGACTAATAGACTCAGAGTCAGAAGGCATCACAACCCATGTGACTTAGTGCCTAATTGGCTTTGTACCAAAAGGTGTGAAAACCTTCCTGCAAGTAAGCCTCCCATAAGCAAGCTTCCCCTTGGGCAAGTTCCTCTCATAAATGGTTCTATGTGACTCAACATATGTCACAGCTGTAAAATCAGTCAGAGTTCAAAGCAGCAAGACATCTGTGATTGAAATACCTGTGTACCTTTAGACCCGGGAACATGACTCCTCTTCAAGGAAAAAAGGCAACACGTGGTCACATAGGCTTATTAATAGATGGGGAAGATCTTATATTCCATTGACCCTATACCTTGGCACCCCATTGAACATAAGAAGCAAGGGAGAAAAGAATGCCTATTCTCATGTACTGCCAAGTACTCAATGATGTAGTCTGGCTTCCCTGATGGTTCATAAAAGGACATCACTACTCATCTCCATAGCTATAGCTCTAGGTGTTAGGAAGGTTGTGTCTGGCTTGAAGCAAAATCATTATGCAGCAGTTTGGAAGTAAAAACAAAAATAGATATATTAGGAGAGTCTTTTCAAATAACTAGTTTCTCTAGCTGACTTAAAACATAATTCAATTTACAAAATTATTTTTCTTTAAATGTAGTTTGTAAATGTTATTGCTGTTCAGTCATTTCCAACTCTTTGTGACCCCATTTGGGTTTTTCATGGCAAAGATATTGGAGCGGTTTGCCATTTCCTTCTCCAGCTCATTTCACAGATGGGGAAACTGAGGCAAACAGGATTAAGTTTTCCAGAGCCACACATCTACGAAGTGTCTGAGGTCACATTTGAACTCAGGAAGAAGCACCTTTCTGACTCCAGACCTAGTACCCTATCTATTGTGCCACTTAGTAGAAGTAACACATAGTAACTAATATAGAAACCCCAAGAAAATATGCAAATTAATCCTGCTTAATAATAACAGCTAACCTTAACATAGCACTATAAGGAATACAAAGTACTTTTTAGATATTGTCTTATTTGATCTGCATGTGTTCTGAAATAGATGATAGAATTATCCCATTTTTATAGATAAAGAAACCAAAGTAGACAAATTAAGTGATTTGCCCAGGGTCACTCAAGCTTGTGTCTAAGGCAGGATTTGAACTCATGGCTGATTGATTCCAAGTCTTTCTCTCTATCCACTATACAGCTTAGTTTAAAAGAGACAGAGATGGAAAAACAAGATAGTATTCAAATTCCCAAAATGGAGAAAAAAAATTTTTAAGACACTTAAATCCCCCCCCCATGTAAATTCCTTGAGAGAAAGACGTTTCATTTTCATCTTTGTATCTGAAGGCCTAACACAGTACATGCCAGATAATGGTTTGCTTATTAATGGATACAAAAATTTAGTTTTTACACATGACTATCAAATTCTCTCTCTCTCTCTCTCTCTCTCTCTCTCTCTCTCTCTCTCTCCCCCCATATGTGTGTGTATGAATGATGTATGTATATCTATGTGTATTTATGTATATATACATATATGTATGTTATATAGGTATATGTGTGTGTGTAGATATAGATATTACCTAAAGTGAATTCACAGCTGAAAGTCTTGGGGATGGAGTGTTATTTGTTTTTAATTCGTAGTGTCTTCTTTTAATATTGGACATAGATATTTCTATGATGCTCCTTCATTATGGGAAGTGGACACATACAATACTCTATTTCCCCTTAAGTGTCAATAATCAGAGTAAGAAAGAATTTAAGAGGACATATAGCTGAAGACTACACTTACCTTAGAGTTTACTCTAAGGTACCTCCAATAAAAAGTCATCCAGATTTCCCTTGAAGATCTCTAAGAAAGAACACAACACCTCCTGAGGTAGCTCATTCCACTTCTAAATAGTCCTAATTGTCAGGAAATTTCCCTTACATTAAGTCTGAATCTGCTTCTCTCCAATTTATGCCTGCAATATTACTAGTTCTGAACTCAAAAGTCAAGTGCAACAGGTTTAATCTTTCTTCTATGAGACAATCCTTCAAATACTTGAAGTTACTCTTAAGTTCTCTAATTCTTTTCTTTTCCAGGCTTAGCATCCCTATTTTCTCCAACTGATTCACATAGACATAAATGTAAGGCCCTTTACCAGACTAGGGGCTTCCTTTTTTACTTTCCAGTTTACCAGTGTCCTTCCTAAAACATGGTACCAGGGGTGTCTAGATGGCACAGCGAATAGAGCACCGGCCCTGGAGTCAGGAGGACCTGAGTTCAAATCCAGCCTCAGACACTTAAAACAAAAACTAGCCATGTGACTTTGGGCAAGTCACTTAACCTCGATTGCCCTACCTTCCCCCTCCAAAAAGCAAAAAAACAAAACAAAACCAAAAACCATGGTACCCAGAACTCAACACAATACTCCAGATGTGATCTGAAAAAGGCAGAGTACAGGGGGACTATCTTCTCCCCCTTTCTGGATACTACTCCTCTCTTACTGCTAGCCTAAGGCTGTAATTGCTCCTCTGAATGCCAACAGTCTTCACATCCTGGAGATATCTGTGTCTTAAAGACTGCTCTCAGGATTGGTGAGTATTGGCAACCTATACTGCCATTTCATGGAGCAGCCCGGTCATGGTCATTTTACTTGGCTCAACTGGACTTCACCTCCTCACCAGCAGATGTCCCTCCCCCTTCTAGTGCCATCCCCTTGCCAAGTGCCAGCTCTCTCTTTCTGTGTTGTCTTCCTCCTTTAGGGGTAGGGATTGTCTTGTGGCTTTGTTTTTTTTTTTTTCAGATTCCAAGCCCTTAAAACAGTGCCAGGTACATAGGAAGTAATTAATAAATGATTTATCAACTTATCTCATACTCTGGCTTATGTTGGCCTTCTAATCTGCTGAAATCCTAGATATATTTTTCAAACTGCCATCTACCCTTATAAAAAGCACATGCTTAATAAATGTATGTTGAATTGAATCCAAATCTAGCCTGTCAAAGCCACTTGAAGCAAAATTAAAAGCACAGATTGAAATTTATGAATAGCTAAAAGCCATGGGAAAAAGGAAAGAAGAAAAAGGTATTTGGAACACACACACAGAGTCTTCTTGAAACTTCAAAGTGTTAAGTGTGCCTAATTAAAAACTAATACTATAAAAAACTCAAATGTAGTTCTGTATACTCTCTGTCCCTATGGCTTTCTAAAATTGATGATTGTTGGAAGGTACAGAGAAGAACGTGCTAGTTCAGAGCCAGAGAACTTAAGCTCAAATTTTGGACCTGCTACTTATGCACTTGAATAAGCCTCAGGTTCCTCCTCTGTAAAATGAAAAGACTAGATTAGATCATCTCTACAATCCTCTCCCATCTCAAAATCTGTGATCCCAGGATCTTGTGGCAAGATGTCACTAAGTTATTTTCCACTCACCATTCCTGATTGGGTTGTATGAGATCCAGACAAGACAGAGCTTTCTCAAATGGCTGATGCTACAAATTCCAAACAGAAACCAAATCCAAACAAAAAAAGCCACAACCAAGGGAGAGCTTGAGGGAAGCTAATTTTATAGGAGAATATTTCACCCTCAGGCAGTTTGTGTGGCAGGGAAGTGAAGGACCAGCCATCTGATCTTTGGTGGCAACTCTTACCATCACCATGGCAACAGAAGAAAAGGGAACTAGAAAAGATGCAGCCAATTCCTATACCAATTTCATTATGTTACCATTTCTAGGGAACAAATATTTTCCTCAGAAGAAAGTGGGCCATTAAACGGCAGCTATGATCAGTTGTCTCCATAGGCTTAGTTTGGGCTTATGTTATATCAGGGATGAATTATGGTATTATTGAAAAGGGACACTAAAGGAGAAGACGCCTTTACCCTGATGAAGACAATATGATGGGGAATGGGGGTGGCGCACTGGTGAAAAAATCTGAAACTATTCATGATAGAGATATGGACCTTGAGGGAAGGAAGGCTAAGAAGAGCCTGGGCTCACCAATCCAGAGACCAAACAGGCTCTAACTTGGTTTCATACACTATATCTGATTAGAGCACAGCCCCTGATTGTCACTGAAATTTTTTACCTCAGAAGCTACCTCCTGTTCTCCCATTCTAGAGTTTCCAGATATAGACGGTGATTGAATGAGAG
>NW_027187299.1:4746779-4786552 GCF_028583685.1 Petaurus breviceps papuanus
ATTTTTGTCTCCCATACCATGTCCTATTTTTTTTACCCCCTTTTCCTCATTAGTTCCTTGTTCAGGGTTTGTGCACAACAGGAGACAGGGAAACAACTGGCTTCAACAAAGCATCATAAAAGGCCTTCTAGCCCTTCTGGCCCAAGGTAAAATAAACACTGCAACCCTTCCAAGAAACAAATGATCAAATCACAGTGATTAGATGCTGCTCTTAATGGCCACCACTGAAAATCATAGGTTCGAGAGACAAAAGTCTAGACAATAGCAAAGTAGGTGGTATTGAATTGTATAGAGTCCACTATCATAGAGTAATTATGGTTAAGTTTCTAGAAGAAATGTAACTAACCTAGATTGCCTATATAGAATGTCACCTCCTGAGCCAATGACATTTTCCCCCACCCCACCCCCACACACAAACATAAAATGGCATTATTCCTAGAGGCTCTGGGCAGTTCTACTGAGCACATAAGAGGGCTCCATTCTTGGTGGCCATTTGTCAGTCACATAGGATTCCCTGGACAGAGGATGTGAGAGGACACACACTGTGCTATGTCAGATTTTTTTTTTAGGAATTTATTTCAACGTATACTAAACACTCATATTGTGTGATTTCTTATGCTGAACACATTAAGGTTCTTGCCTTCAGGAATCTTAAGGTCTCCGGCTCCCTCTCACAGAAGCATTAAACACATGTGCCAATACTTGGACACCTGTGTGTGTATGTGTTTTCATTTAATTTAATTTTTAGTATTTCTTTGAAACTTGAAAAGATATTCACTCTAGAATTGCCCTTGAAGATTTTAGCTAAAGTTTTTTAAAAGACCAGTCAGAACCATAAGTTTATCCTATTTTATTTGAATGTAAATTTATTTTATCTTTTAATTTATGGAATAAAACAAGCATTTCCATAATATAGTATAATAAAAAAGATGATTGCACATGGAACTGCAAGTCTATGAAGTACAGCTTGCTATTCCTTTTAAATACACAATAAATCTATCATGTGCATTTCTTTTTTTTTCCTTCCCTCTCCCCCTCCCTGACTTAGAGATGGTTTCCACTAGACACAAATATATAACTTCTATGTGTATGTATGGAAAATTATCCTATACATATTTCTGTTTATCAGTTCTTTCTCTGGATGCATATAGCATCTTTCTTCATATGTCCTTCATTTTTAATTTGTACATTTATGATAACCAAAATTATTTAGTTGGTAAAGTAATTCTTAAAAATTATTACTGATAGGGAGGCTAGGTGGTGCAGTGAATAGAGCACCAGCCCTGGAGTCAGGAGGACCTGAGTTCACATCCGACCTCAGACACTTAACGCACACACACGCACACACACACACAAACTAGCCATGTGACCTTGGGCAAGTCATTTAACCCCAATTGCCCTCCAAAAAGCAATATATATATTGCTCTTATATATATAAAATATATATATAAATATATATAAATCTTATATTCTCTTATATATAAATATTTATAAGAGAAAATATAAAAATAATTGGAATAACTGAAAGTTATGATCCAAAAAAAGAATTTTGATACAATAATACAAGAAATAATTCTTTAAAATTGTCCTGAAGCATTAGAACAAGGAGAGAAAGTAGAAATAGAAAAAAAAAATCCATTGATCACACTTAAAAGAGATCCTATGAGGAAAACCATAAGTTTAAATTGCAGCTTTCACACAACAATATTTTTAGAATATTCGAAGAGTTTCCTTACACTCTAATATTTGTGAAATTATTCTGTGTAGTCTATTCTTCTGTGAGAAGTTAAGTAGGACCATATGTTCCCTTGATGTCTGCTATCACTTCATAGGTTGACATTTGCAAGACCCTATAGGACCCTATTATTTCTCCTAGGCATTATGCATATAAAATTCAGGTAACTACTACCAGGTGAATGGTATAGATTTGGCTATTTAGGCCATATATTTAGGTTTACTCCACCCAGGCTGGGATAACTGAAGAAGACTGAAAATCATACACATTTATTTCAGTTGCAATACATGCACATGCACACACACATACATACCTATGTTTGCATGTATGTATATATGTGTGAGTTTGTATTTATATATTTTATATATGTATTTTATGTACATTATATACATAAATATAATACTTTGTCAAAGAGAATGGATTATTAGCAAATTTTTAATTATCAAGTTTGTCTTAAGTTTTATTAATTTATTTTACATACTAAAATGAAGGTATAATATAGAGCAAGATTTAAGAAATACTAACCCCTAAGCAGACAGCTTAAGTAGTATTAATTACCACTTAAGTCAATTTGGGCCTTCCTTCCTTTCTACTTTAGAGAGAGAAAAGTTATTTAGGTTTTTGTGTGCTTGTTTGCTTGCTGATTTTTTTAAAAATACATGCTATTTTAAAAATACATGATTTTTAAAATACATTTAAAGAGAAAGTGAAACATCTTTAAAAAAACAACATATTTGGAGAATAGATCAAGAAGAGAAAATATAAAAATAATTGGAATAACTGAAAGTTATGATCCAAAAAAAGAATTTTGATACAATAATACAAGAAATAATTCTTAAAAATTGTCCTGAAGCATTAGAACAAGGAGGGAAAGTAGAAATAGAAAAAAAAATCCATTGATCACACTTAAAAGAGATCCTATGAGGAAAACTCATGAGAATATCATAGTCAAATTTTGAAACCACCATATCAAGGAAAAAAATATTAAAAGCATCAAGAATAAAACAATTTAAATATGATGGTGACACAATTAGAATTACAAGACCTAGCAGCAGAAACATTAAAGGAGCATAGTTCTTGGAACACAACATATCTAAGAGCAAAAGAACTGGGACTCTGGCCAAAAATACCATACCCTACAAAGTTAAGTATTATCTTGAACAAAAAAAAAATGGACATTTGATAAACTCTTAGACTGTCAAGACTTTGTTAAAAAAATTCTGAATTTAATAGATGATTGGACATACAAGAGCCAATATAAATATAAGGTACATAGCAAAGACTGATTAAGGGATCGATGAGGACAGATTGTTTACTTTTAATATATGCAAAATGTAAAATATATGTCTAAGATTCTTATTAATATTTGGGTAGTTCATAAGAAATATTGGGTAAACCTGAGTATGATATGAATTTTAAAAGTAAAACCATTTAGGAACAGCTTAACAGAGTAATTATTTTATACAAATGAGGTGCAAGAGGAAGAATTGATACACAGGAATTAGATGAGGGAGGAGGGCTGGTAGTTCTGGTAACCTATTTTCATCAGGAATGGGTTTAAGAGGGAACAACACATACATATTTAAAAAGAGTATAAAAGTCTTCTAAATTCAGAAGAAATAAAATTATAGGGGCATAGGGAGTGGGGGAGAGGACAAAGGAAGTATCTTTAGAGGGGAAGGAGGGGAATAGGTAAATAGGCATATAGAAAGGTGTTTAGATTTATGGGAATGGGAGGATAGGGAAGGGATCCTTGGAAGGGAGTAGGCAAGTCATACAGGAGCAAGATAGTAGGTAAAACTAAAGTAGAGGAGGCAGGAGGGATAGGAAATAAGAGATATGCACATACACAAAAAATAAAAAGATCAGGATTAGAATAGGTTTGAGAAAGTATATGTCTATATATGTATGTATATATTTATAGATATGGGGAAAGATATTTAAACTTTATTGCAGCCTTCTGGGGGGGTGAGGGAGGGTATGTATATATTTATAGCTCTAGAGAAACATATCTAAACTTCCTTGTGGCCTTCAGAGGGAGGTTGGGGGGAGGGAAAAAAGAACAAAGTAAAACAGTGCACAGCAGATAACAAAAAAAAAACCTCATAAGGAAGTAAAGACAGACAATTCTCAGCACAAGTATTATTTATCATATAAACTTTCTTGAAATGAAAATTTATTGTTACAGATTTCTAATCCTCTCATGCTCTGCTATGCATAGGACACACTTTTTCCTTCCTAACTTTGTATTTAAGTTCCAATATTTAAGTTTAAGATATGTTTTTATTTCTTTTCTCTATTATCTATTTGTGTTCTGACATTTGAGTCTAAAATAAAATTTGGGGGAAAAAAAAAGAATTAAAAAAGGTACATGGAATTTTCGTTGTCCAAATACCTGAGTCTTGTGTTTGTATACAATTGGCAGAGTCACACCACTTCTGCCTGCTTCTTGATTCTTTGTTCACCTTGGCCTTTCTTTGACTTCTTTCACTATTTGGAACTTCAGAGCAATAGTCAATCCCCTTTGCGTTCACAGTTTATGAAAGAAAAAGTCTAATTTGTTACCTACTGCTAGGTCTAAAGTAATATACAGTGCTTCCAAGGGGAAAATCAACCTTTAACTATACAGCTTTCTCTAGTCTGTGACTGAGTCCTTCAATCCCCTCTCCATCCTTTCTAGTTTACTATTGCCTTCAAGGTCAAGAAGAAAGAAAGAAAAACTGACTACAAAGTGATGTTGTGCCAAGTCCTGGTTATTCTCTTTCCTTTCAGAAAAAAGATTGTTCTATATTCTCTGCCATATATGATAAATTGCCATGCTTATTTGCTTTTTTGGAGTGTCTTTTAGTTTTTTAGGATGCTATCATGTTTTACCTTTAAAATTTTTATTTTAAGACTGGGAGGCAGCTTGGTGTAGTGGCTAGAGAGCTTACCTCAGAGTCCCAAGTCCTCCCTCTAATATTTAATCATTGTATGACACTGAGCAAGTCTCTTAAGCTCTCAGTGTCACAGGAAATATTACACTCCCCCATGACCCCTGATAGATAGATAGATAGATAGATAGATAGACAGACAGACAGAAAAGTAGGTAGACAGCTAACTAGCTAGTTAGCTAGTCAGACAGATAATAGACAGGTAGGTAGACAGAGACAGATAGGTAGGTAGGTAAGCAGATAGGTAGGAGAGACAGAGAGGGAGAGAGATGAGACAGAGAATAGATAGATAGATAGATAGATAGATAGATAGATAGATAGATAGATAGATAGATAGATAGATAGATAGATAGATAGATAGATAGACAGATAGACAGATATGCTGGTAGATAGATAGATGCATAGATGGTCAGACAATTTATTAACCTTTTAGTATCTTCCAGGCACTGTACTAAGTCTTGGAGATAGAAATACAAAATTTAACTTCCCTCAATGTACATATCTTCTAATAAAGGAAGATATCATCTAAAACAGAACTGGAAGGGAAAGTAGTGGAGAGCTGAGGTTATACTTGTAGTAGAATGGTATGGAAACAGTGGTTAAGAAGCGAATTAAAGGCATGATTCTGGGCAATTGAAGGTGAAAGTTACCTATCAGAGCCCAGCATACCAGAAGCAGAGTCCAAGATTCTATGGTAATGAGATAAGGATGATGGTAAGAGTGAAAGCAATGTGGTTTAGAAATGGTGACTGAGAAGCGAAAACATCTCCAAACCTAAGGAGTTGAAAGATACCTTGAGGAAAGCCTTGAAACAAAGAGAACAGATAGGGTTCAGACTCTTCAAGGGCACTGACCTTCAGAGTCCAACAGAGACCTACACATAAGAGGAATTCCATGAGGGTTCCACAAAGGGAAAAAATAACTTCTAGTAATCCAGAACTGTGAATTAGCCTTTTGCCCCTTCTATATCTATGCAGTCATCCCTTCTACAGCAAGGGGTTAGGGGTGCTATGCCCCTGTAATCTCAAAAATCTGCATAAAGTTTTTTGGCCCTCCTATCATACCAGAGAAAGAGCCTGAATTATTATGATATTAAAAGATAAAATATGTAAATCTATCTATGGTCATTTGAAAAAAATGCTCTAAATCACTATTGATTAGAGAGATGCAAATCAAAATAACTCTGAGGTACCACATCATACCTATCAGATTGGCTAACATGACAAAACAGGAAAATGATAAATAATGGAGAAGATGTGGGAAAGTTGGAACACTAATGCATTGTTGGTGGAGTTATGAACTGATCCAGCAATTCTAGAGAGCAATTTGGAACTATGCCCAAAGGGCTATACAAACATGCACACCATTTGACCCAGCAATGCCACTTCTAGGGCTATATCCCAAAGAGATTATACAAATGGCAAAAGGACCCACATGTACAAAACTATTTTTAGCAGTTAATTTTGTGGTGGCCAAGAACTGGAAATTGAGGGGATGCCCATCAATTGGGGAATGGTTTAACAAGTTGTGGTGTATGAATGTAATGGAATACTTTTGTGCTATAAGAAATGATGAACAGGCAGACTTCATAAAAACCTGGAAAGACTCATATTAACTGATGCTGAATGAAATGAGAAGAATCAAAATAACATTGCACACAGTAACAGCCACCATGTGCTATGACTGACTTTGATAGACTTAGCCCTTCTCAGTAATGTGAGGTCCTAAAACAATTCCAAAGGACTCATGATGGAAAAATGTCATACTTATCCAGATAAAGGACTATGGAGTCTGAATGCAGAGCAAAGTGGATTATTTTCTTTTTGTTTGTTTTGTTTCATTTTTTTCCTTCTTTCTCATGGTTCCTCACATTCTTTCTAATTCTTCTATACAAAATGACTTATATAAACAATATGTTTAATAGGAATGTTTATATAGAGCCTATATCAGATTGTATGCTGTCTTGGGGAGGGAGGATGGGAGAGAGAAAATTTAAAACTTATGGAACTGAATGCTGAAAACTAAAAATAAATTAATAATTTTTTAAAAAGAAGAAAAAAGATAAAAGATGTCGGTATTTGACAATATCATACATATATTTTTATGGATTTCTGAGTCTCTGAAGTTTTCCAGTGTTGTTTCCTTGCCTTCACATGTTGTCTGTAGTTTTGTAGCAGCAAGCACCCCAGCGTCCCCAGGGTGGCTGCTCACACTGGTTCTTAGATCTGCTTTGATAATGGAAAGCAACTCAAAATGGGTTAACAAGCTTACTTTAATCAGTCAAACATGTATCGTTTACCTAGTTCAGGGGAAAGAGGTCAGCACCCCGAACTTCAGAATATACAGACAGAATTATCAAGACAGAAACAGATCAAGTAGACAGATTTCAAACTGTCCAACCATTACATCCATACCCAATCAACATTTGGGTTTCAACCTCTGGGTTTCAAAGTGGGGGGGGCACTCTGGACAACGCCTTCCCAGAATCCAGATCAAATCATAGAACACTTCTCAAAGTGAGCCCCAAAACAAAGCCTCACATCAGGACTTATATAGCCTTCTCCTGGCTCAGAGAATGTAACAACCTTATTGACTCACTGGCCAATCAAAAAGTATCTACTGAAAAACAAGCCTCCCACCCCAGGCTCCAGGTGCATGTTAGCCTAGGGGCAGGGAAGATCTTTAAAATTTACATTCCCATTACAAGTTTCCACAAAACTCCCTCAAAATTTCCATTTGATTTCTTATGCCAACCTGTGTGATATCAAAACCATGATGGGCAAAGTTGCAAGGGGGAAGAGATAATTGTACATGTATCTTACCACCATCATACTCTAAATTGAGTCCACTCTTCCAAGGATCTGTATGCATTTTAGGGAGACTGTACCTTTGGTTTGGGGTAACTGTTTTTATAACTTCTGTCTCTGCTATACTTTCTTAGTAAATATTTCTTTGTTAACGCAAACTGAAAATATATCACTTGGGACCATACTACAAAGGGACTTGAGTGACTGCACTAGAAATACCCCCAGCTTCTCAGGGTTATCCCTAGAACCGTAAGAAAAGAAATAGGCACTCTGAGGAGTTGGCCAATGTATCTTGGAGGGTGAAGCCCTGCATGTATTATACAGAATTATTAACCCCAGCTTGCCTATTAGGAAATTGAAGCTTAAAGAGTCTATGTGATTTACCCACGGTCATATCAGGGGTGTCAAATTCATAGGAACCAGATTAAAATGCCATGGAAAAGTGTTTAACAAAATTAATAAAAATACAATGCAACATAAATAATATGAATTTGTAGTTTTCAAAGTCAGCATGTGACCTGTAGGTTTCATTTCTATTTGAGTTTGATACCACTGATAGAGATAATAAGTATCGATGAAGAGCTCAGTAAATTTAGCTTATCTGGCATTATTCCTGAACTATATCCATTTGGTTGAGTGTTTCGTACCACTCTCTTGGTATTTTCAAAACAAAGCAACTTTTCCTTTATTTCTCTGACTCTAGTTGTATGCTTTCATATCTTCTTAGAGATATTGACAATAAATCCATGTATTCTTTAGTTGATCAATGACCTAATTTGCCTAGGTGTTTCATTTCTGAGTAATAAAAAAATCAAGTGCAAAGGTTACTAGGGGACACCAAACACATTTTAAGCACATAGGTAATAGCACTGATCTATTTGTATCTTATGAGATAGAGGAAATAATCCTTTACTTATAACTAACTAAATTCCTTCTTTCTTCCCTTTCTCCCTTCTTGCTTCCCTGTCTTCCTATGACACACAATTCTAAATGGCATAAGAGACAACTGAAAGTATATTAAATGTCATACCTTCAAAGAAGCTATGTAATCTTTTCTTAAAGTTAATTCTTTCTTGCTAATCTCTATCACTGGAAGTATGTGATAATACTTTTCAAGTTGTCGAAGTGCCCCCAAGCTAAATAGAGGGGGCCATAATGGAGCCATTTTGAAAGAAGAAAAATAGAGGCATTCTCCAGGATTGGGTGGATGCAACCATCCAAATAATGCAGTTAGTCTCAAGGTTTCTCCTAGTTTGTTCACACCATGACTCTATTAATTTTTAGGATGTAATCTAGCTTGAGAGGCAGTGTAAAGTAAAGACTTTTAGAGTGAGAATACTTGGGAAAGCCATTCTACTTTTTTTCAGCCTCGGTTTCTTCATCTATAAAGTGGGTATAAAAATAATTCCATTATTTATTTCTTATAATTATATTTTGTTGTGAGTATTCTGTATTCCCATGGGTATATCATTTTATATGTTTGAGCCTCCATTTCTTCACATGTAAAATGGAGATCATTCTTGAGCACATCCCATCTGGGGCTTCCTCTCTGGCTCACACTGGCTAGCTGCTCAGAGGATGGTAACTACTCCTTCCTTTAAGATTCTAGAGATGCTCATTAAGGACTGTGGTTTACTAGTATAGTCATTGTGACCACTAAATACAATATGTACACAAAATACATTGTAAACCATAAAGATTTATACAAATGTAAGCTATTTTTTATTCCTAAATTACATTAGCACTTACACAATTGTCAGTTTCTGCCTACCTACTTAGTCTACAATTAAGGGAAGTTGATGATGTCTTCGTTGGTTATTCATTCATATTCCAAAGAATTCGTTTTCCTATGAGTATAGTTTTACAAAATAATTGTATTAATATCTTTTGTTATTTTATATCACTTAAATTTCCCAATGTATCCCTCTTCCTCTCCTTTCCAGAAGGGTATCCTTTATGCTAAAGAACATAAAAACAGGAAAATACAGTTCAGCAAAACTTACTGACACACGTTAAAAAAAAATCTGACATTATATGTTCCACAGCCAGAATCCTCTACCACTGCTGAGAAACAAGGGAAGGTGTCTTTTCATAATTCTTCTTTGGGGCAAAACTTGATCATCACTCATTTATGTAGTTAACTGAGCCAAAGGGCTTAAATTATACTATCTTCTTTTCATAGGGAGCTCAAGTCATGCTCACCTCAGTCCTAACTCCCCTATACTCTCTATTTCCTTGCCAGCAACATTTTCACCCAAGAAATGTCTCTACCCTGCGGTCCAACTCTACCTTTTCCAGCTGCCCTTTGTGTATCATATTCCCCCAAACTCCCTGGTGGGGAGGGACTGTCTTGCTAGCTTGTATTTGTATTCTCAGCACTTAACTATTCCCTGGAAGCTAAACAAGGTAGTCAAAAGAGCACTAGACTTTGAGTCAGGAAGACTTACTTCAAATGGTTGTATTCAGACATTTACTAGCTATATGACCTTATTTTACTGCTGTCTGCCTCAGTTTCCTCAAATGTAACATGGAGATATTAATATCACCTATCTACAAGGGTTCTTGTGAGGATCAAATGAAATTATCTTTTGGAAGCTCTTTAAAAACTTAAAAGCACTATATAAATTTGAATTATTATTGTTATAAATGTTTTATATGTCTAAATTCATTCTTCACTGCTTCAATGGATCTGTGATCTCATCAATGTTGGTTGGTATTCAGTAGAGGGATGTAGATGATAACTCATTCATCTCTATCTATCCTATGAAACTCTTATTTACATCCTGCTGCCAATCTGTCGGGGGGGAAGGAGACATGTAACATGCTTTGAGCCTTCCCCTAAATCTCTTGACATTGCATGGATATCAATAGAACCTGCAAGCTATCCATATTTCACTATCATATGTGACTCTTACATCTTTTTCTCTGGTCATATATTTCTCTGATAATATCCTCTATGTCACTTCTCTTAGGCAAGACCCGATTTGTAATAGCCAAGATATTTCCTTTAAAAGTAGAAATAATGCTTTTTTTATGATGTATAAATTTCTTTCATTTTTTTATGTTTGATTTATTATAATGAAGTACTTATTCCCAGTTACTAAGGATGCCTGCAAGAGAATTCATTATCTTTTCCTCCAAAGTCCATTCCTCTAACTTCCCTGTTTCTGTTGAGGGTGCCAACATCTCTCCAGTCATGCAGGTTCATAACATGGGAGTCAGGCTTGACTCCCTCTCCCTCAGGCTCCAATCCCCCTGTATCCAATTAATTGAAAAGTCCCATTGAGTCTATCCAGACACTTCTTTTGACTTGCAGGACCACCACTCTAATTCAGGACAGATCACCTCTCCCTTGGACTATTGCAAAATAGCCTTTTCATTTGACTCCCTGCCTCCAGTCTCTCCACGCTTCACACAGCAGCCAAAGTACTACTTATAAAATGCAGAACTGACCACATCACTCCCATGCTCAAAAAGTTCTAGTAACTCACTGTCACCCCTTAGAAATATACTTTTAATTCTTCTGTTAGTTATTTAAAACCCTTGGAAATCTGGCTCCTGCTTATCCTTCCAAATTCATTACTCTCCTCCCCTTTACACATTCTACATTCCAGACAAACAAGTCTACTTGCTGTGCCCTGTAAATGATTTTTCATCTACCACCTCTTTGTCTTTGTACACAATATTTTCTTTTACCTTCAATGTGCTCCCTCCTTAACTCTACCTATTAAAATCCATTTTGTTGTTGTTCAGTGATGTTTGACACTTCATGACCCAATTTGGGGTTTTCTTAGCAAAGATACTGAATGGTTTGCCTTTTCCTTCTCCAGCTCATTTTACAGATGAGGAAACTGAGGCACACAGGGTTAAGTGACTTGCACAGGGTCACACAGATAGTGTCTGAGGATAGATTTGAATTTAGGTCTTTCTGATTCCAGGTCTAGCTCTCTGGAAACTGTGCCACCTAGCTGCCTCAATGGAATGGAAGAAGATTTTGTTGTTATTGAGTTGTTTCAATTATGTCTGACTCTCTGTGACCCCATTTGGTGTTTTCTTGGCAAAGAGACTGGAGCGGTTTGCCATTTCCTTCTTCAGCTCATTTTACAGATGAGGAAACTGAGATAAACAGGGTAAGTGACTTGCCCAGGGTCACATGGCTAGTAAGTGTCTGAGACCAGATTTGAACTCAGGAAGATGAGGCTTCCTGATTCCAGACCTGGTGCTCTGTGCACTGTACCACCTAGCTGCCCCATTAAAATTCCTAGTTTCCTTCAAAGCTCAGATCAAGTGCTAACTCCTTTTTTGTTGTTGTTCAGCCATTCAGGCTTGTCTGACTCATCTACCTGAGTCCTTTTCTGATCTTCTAAGTTATACACACACAGAGGTATGTGTTGTTTCAGTCAATAGAATGTAAGCACTTCAAGGATAAGAATTTTTTTAATCTATATCTCCAGAACTCAACACAATATCTAAAATAATATAGGAATTTAACAAACTCTTGTTGATTAATTAATTGATCCTCCACTCTGTTTTATTATAATGTAGAGTTTACCCTGGGTTCTTACCAATTAGTATAACACCAGCTCTGGCAGAGTCTGACAATTCAGTGATGGCCTGGGTGTTTCTCATCTAAAGACCCAACTTGGCAAGTCCAGATGGTTGCTTTGCTATCACATGATGTATTTTGTTTTGATTTGTTTGATCAAACAAAAGGCAGCTGTAATAGTAAAGAGAACATTAGTTTTGAGGACAGAAGATCTGTGTCTAGACCTCCATGGAATAAGTCAATCAATCAGTCAATAAACATCTATTAATCACCTACCATGTACCAGGGACTGTGCAAAGTCAAAAAACCTCAGGGAACTCACAATCTAATGGGGGAGAAAACAGTCAAATAAATATCTACAGAGAAGGTATATACAAGATAAATGGGAAACAACTAAGAGAGAAAGGTACTAGAATTAAGAGGAGCTGAGCTAGGCTTCCTGGAGAAGAAGGGATTTCAGCTGGGCCTTCAAGGAAACCAGGGAAGCCAGAGATGAGGAGGGACAACATTCCAAGTGGGGGAGATGGCACAAGAAAATACCCAGAGTTAAGAGATAAGAGTTTATTATTTGTGGGACAGCAAAGAGGCCAGTGTCACTGAAGACTAAATGATCTTTAAAGTATATGACTCTATGAACTCATTAAACCATCTAGGATGATGGATTCAGGTCAGAATCTGAACTAGCATAGGGTAGACCAACAAGAACAAAAACAGTGTAACCTTAAAGTATTAAACTGTTATCATAAAAATAATATAAAATCTAGATAAAGGTTTAAAGAAATCCAAATAACTGGGTACAATTTCTCATTAATTCATGCCTGTTAAGAATTATTGCTTAATTTAATAATAGTTTTCCCTAAAGTTTTAATAGAACACTTTGAGGGGAAATGTTAGCCTGAATATTTTTCTCTCTATACTCAAAGCAGAGTTCATCTTACTTTTTCGAGGCAGTTAGGTAGGATGGTGGGATAGACTGCTGGGTTTGCAATCAGGAAGACCTGAGTCATAAACTTGCCTCAGACACTTTACTATCTCTCTGTAAGACCCTGGGCAAGGCACTTGACTTTTCTCAGCCTCAGTTTCCTATCTATAAAACGAAGATGATAATAGCACCTCATCTACATATGTATGTATATATAGGTATATGTTTATATCTATAGCTATAGAGAAACATCTAAATTTTTTTGTAGTTCTGTGGGGGAAGGGGGAGGGAAAAAAGAACAAAGTAAAAAAGTGCACAGCAGAGAAGAAAAGAAAACTTACAAGAAAGTAGAGAAAAGATGGACAGCTCTCAACATAACATGTATTACTTGTACAGGCTTTCCTGAAATGAACATCTATTGTTACATATTTTGAGTCCTCTCTTATGTTCTGCTATGCACACATAATGCTTTTTCTTCTTTCTTTTTATTTGTTTAAATATTTAACTTTATGACATGTTTTTGTTTCTTTTCACTATTCTGTATTTGTGTTCCAGCCCTTGAGTCTAAAACAAATTTTTTTAAAAAAAATAACAAAATGAAAATATCAAAAAATTAAAAAAATTATGATAATAGCACCTATGTTACAGGGTTATTGTGAGGATCAAATGAGATAACATATATAAAACACTTTGAGAACCTTTAAGCTTACATAAATATTAGAAGAGTTTTGATGAAATTAATTTTTGACCATTAATTTGACTATTAATTTTGACTAATTTGACTATTAATTTTTTTTCTTTGAAATAGCTTTCTGTCCAAAAGCTAGGCATTTTGTCTTCTAGGTGTTAGCTCTCATAACAAAAAATGAACTGACCACCAGTAATCTTTTCATGGAAAGGTAGCCCATTTGCTCTGCCACGCTTCCTTTTCAATCCCTCTTTCTTCTCTCATCTTTGTGTCAAACAAAAAGATGGAGGAGAAGAAAAGATATTATATAGAAGGGTGATAGCATAAGCCTGTGGGACATCCGTGTCCCAAGATTCCAAATATAGGACTATTGCTGTTTTCCTGGACCTCCCCATGATCCAGAGTTAGGCTAATGACCTAAAATGTTGAGATTGCTTTGGGTTTTCTATGAAAGCTCACCTTTGCAAATGTGACTGGTGCATTTTCCCCTTTGTGTACGCTAGCTGTTTTTTTGAGCATGGATGTATGTTTTTACTACTTCTTGTCAAAGAGGAGTTATCCTCTCCTCATTGGACATGGAGCAATAAAAAGCCACAGGGGCCCATTTTGGGTGAGGACCCCTCTCTGTGAAAAGAAGACTGGAGACTTTGGCTTTATATGACCTCTCTATGAACCCATCATAAACTCAACTGTTCTGCTGAGAGATAAACTTAACTCTCTCACCAAGCAAAGCATAAATTAGATCCTGCTTAATGCTTACTCTTTAATCTTTTTATGAAACAGCTGCTCCCAGTTAATTGTTTCCTTAATCAATGCAGTAATCAAATTCAGGACAGTAGAGGAAAAACTGACCACGTAGCATTGCTTTGAATCCAGATCCTGGGATGTCAAGTTTCTTATGGGTGATCAGAGATTCTGTCTACAGTGCCAAATTTTCCAGAAGACTGAAAGCCCCTGAGATTGAGAACCTAAGGTTCTGTGGACCTCCTCCAAAGAGAACTTGGAAACCCAAATACCACTATGGAAGAGCCAACCCCATTTGGAGAACATAGCATCACCTAAAGATACAGGCAGCATGGAGTCTTAGGTAAAGCAGGACTCAGGTTCTTGCATTGGAAAATTAATCTAATTTCAACAGGCCTCAGCTCTTTAAGAGCAAACAGACTTTGCTTCAGAGGTGGGGCTAGCTGTTTAGACCAGGACTTCTTAAACTTTTCCCACTCATTCCTTTAGCACTACTTAAACTGTGGGCCATGACCCCACAGTTTAAGAAGTGGTGGTTAGACCTTGAATGGTTTCAGATTAAATGAACAGATAAGTCAAGGGTTTGAGCAACATGCTTTCTTCAGAGCCACCAGCCTTTCTAACCTGTGCTGGACACTTTTTGGAGCTCTTTCTCATGTGTTATAAATATCTTGTACTATTCTTGTATAGAAGATGAAGGCATATGGACTTGATTAGAGGTGTCAACATATGGCCCATAACACTACCAATGTTACTGAAACAGATTAAAATATCATTGGGAAATATTTAACAAAATCAATTAAAATACAATAGAAAACAGAAGAAAAAGAGCCTCTGGGAACTTAGAGGATGTGCAACAATTGAGTGAAGGCTAAATAAAAATATGAATGTCATAGAGCACTATGGTGCAGTAGAAATGAGGAGATAGGTTATTAAAAACAAACAAACATTACCAGAATTACATAAACTGTTGCAGAGTGAGGTGAGCAGAAACAGAAGACCAATTTACATTCTCACATTAATATTTTTTAAATAAATAATTTTTAAGATGAAGAATGAAATGAGCAGAACTGGGACAACAATTGTGACAACACTATAAAAATAGACATTGAAGTCTGTAAGAGCTATGGTCCATATATAATGACCAATCATGATTCCAAGGGACTGAGGATGACACACACCATCTGTTACAGAGAGGTAATGGATTTGGGGTATGGAATGAGATATACATACATGTATACACACACACACACACACACACACACACACACACACACACACACACACACATATATATATATATACAAAAGCTTTGGGGGGCAATTTGCTTTGCTTGGCTATGTATATTTGTTACAATAAATTTGCCTTTTTTCCTTTTCTTTTTTCAGTGAGGCAGAATATGGGAGAGAAAAGAGATTTCTGTTAATCTTGTTTTTTAATAGAGGAGGGTACTATTAATAGATGTGAAATTTGTATGCACTTTCAGATGAAATCACCACGTTATTAGTTTTATATATCTATTTTACTTTGTTACAAAAGACTTCTCATAAACTAGGAGTGATCTATAAATATTTGTAATTTAAAAACAAAGCATCAATAAAACTGGGGGAAAAAGTAAATTCAAGATACGTAATTATATGAAATGCTATAGGGATAAATGCAAAGTCTTGCAGTTGGTGCAAAAACTCAACTTCACAAATTCAAATTGGAGGCAACACAGCTATATATGAGCCTCTCTGAAAAAAATCTGGGAGGTTTAGTGAACCACAAGCTCAATATGACTCAGGCATGTGCTTTAGAAACCAAAAAAGCTAACATGATCTTGGGGTTGCATTAAGAGGCAGAGCTATTAGGAATAGGGAGGTGATAATCCCATTCTAGTCTACCCTTTTCAAAACTTTTCTGGGATATTGTGTTCAGTTCTAGGTATTACAGTTCAAGGATAATATTGATAAGCTGGAGAGGGTCAAGAACATCCAGCATGGTAAAGGACCTTGAGTCCAAATCACATGAGATTCTTTTGAAGAACCTGGAATGTTTAGCTTGGAGGAGAGAAGATTCAGGAAGAGATAATAGTTATTTTCCAAGTATTTCAAGGGCTGTTTTGTGGAGATGAGATTATGTTTGTTCTGTCTTGGTCCATAGGACAGGACCAAGAATAGTAGATAGAAGTGGCAAAAGCACAAATTTAGTCTGGATGTCAGGAAAAACTTCCTAACAGAGCTATCTAAAAGTGCAGCGAGCTACCTGGAGAGGTGGTAGGTTCCCCTTCTATGGAGGTTTTTGAGAAGAAGCTGGGTAACTCTTTGCTAAGTATGTTATGTTAGGAATTCCTTTTGTATGTAGTTATCTCTTCCACACCTTGACTTTCCCCATCCCAATTTCTATATATTGTGGGTGGGTGTAAGAAATTAAATGGGAATTTGGGGAAGGTTTGCAGAAGCTACAGATGACACAGAAATAAGTATTTTTTACTTAACATTCACATCATATAGTCTATGACCAAATATTTAACCTAAATTTGACAATAAGGTACTGTAATACCCCATAATAGGAAAAGAAAAAATTCAGACTTCTCTCTTACAAAAAGAGGGCCAAAAAATTTTACATGGATTTTCCAGATTGCAGGTGTGCCAAGCCCCAATTCCCAAGACGTGGAAGGGATAACTATGTTTGTGTACGGTTTGGATTCAATGACTATTAGGTCTTTTCCAATTCTCAAATTCTGCCATTCTCTGATCTCTTACCATGGCTTTCATGCTGCCTTGATGACTTATGGCTGTTCTGTTTCCTGAGCCTATATTTCAACACCAGTTTTACCACACAGATTGAACTAAACATGAAATTGTGGCCAGCAGAGTCCCTGATTTTACCATCAACCTTCTTGCCACACTTTTAACCTTAACCAAGCACACATTTAAACACAAAAGTTGTATCAGACAAGGTTTAACAAATAGTAATAACTGACATTAGTGTAATGCTTTTTACATTTTATGTAAATTTATTAAATCCTTTTATATATAATCTCATCTGATTATTATCATAATCTCATCTCAACAGCCTTAGGAGGTAGGCACCACAGATATCATCATCATGGGTTCAAAGGGGTTAAATAACATGACCATGAATATATAGTTAAGTATTAGAGACAAGATTTTTATTCAGGTCTCTCGCAGAGTCTTCTTGGATGGAACTAACAATTTGTGCTGTATCTCAGGTATGGCATAGCAACCTTCCTCACAAACAGACAAGACACTCAAAGGGCACCATAGGTACCACTTTCTCTCCTGACTGGTTTGGCACATTGGCAGAGAGAACTAACCTCAGAGAAGTCTAGGTAGGGGTATGTGGTTAAATGCTTAACAATTGGCTCTCTGAAAGAAAAATGTACCTAGAACACATTTTTGTTTAATCTACATTATCAATACTTTCTTAACTCTAGACAATTCAGAAAACAATAAATCAAACCCTGATTTATATCATTTGCCAATTTTCATAGTGTAAAGGCTTACATTGAAAATTTGACAATTGACTCTTATTAGTAGGTTTGAGCTGGCTCCGGTATACACCTGAGACAGGACAACCAATTTCCCTGTGTTAATCTTTAATTATGTTACAACTGACTCTCTCTCTCTCCCTCCCTCCCTCCCTCTGTTCTGTATTGTGCTTCATCAATAGAATTATAAAGGGAAGGTACCAAATACATTGTTACAGTTTGCATTAACTTTCCTACTCAAAGATACCTGTAGCAAGCATTTTAGGTAGAGGTTCAAACGTTGAAGCACTCTTCTGACCCAAATGGTGATGTCCTAATACTGATTTCAGAAGCTTAGCAAGGTCAGATTCAATAGTGTTTGGACAGGAGGCCATCTGTGAAAACCAGATGTTGAGTGGATTTTATTTATTTAGATTTTGGTTTATATTAAAGCTATAAACAAAGTATATATTAATTTTTTTAAAGTGATGAATTCTCTGAGGCTATCTTGGGGGTAAAACAAAGGATATGCACATTAAATAATAGCATTATCATTTAACCATATAGTTAGATGAATTTGCAACTGGATGAATGAAAGGAGTTGTCACTAGAGTCAACGTAAGCATGGTGGGTGGTCTATAATGGAATATCCCAAATCCTTGTCCTTGTCCTTGTATTGTTTCACATTTTTATCTCTGATCTAGACAAAGGCAGAGTCAGCATGATTATTAAATTTATAAACTATATGAAGATAATGGAGAGAGAATGTATTGCATGAAGGAG
This sequence comes from Petaurus breviceps papuanus, assembly GCF_028583685.1. Lineage (NCBI taxonomy): Eukaryota > Metazoa > Chordata > Mammalia > Diprotodontia > Petauridae > Petaurus > Petaurus breviceps. The sequence goes on from NW_027187299.1 coordinate 4,765,413, forward strand.
GATCCTAAAAGATCTTGACAAATTCCAATGATATGTAAGAATCCTATTAGGTTACATTAAATTTAATAAGACTAAGAGTCAAGTTTTACACTTGGGATAAAAAAGAATCAACTTTAGAAGTGCAGGATGGAGGAATAATTGATAAATATCAACGAAGGGTACTGAAAGTTCAATATCAGTCAACAAGTGTAACATGACAATCCCCAAAGCAAACATAATCCCCAGCTACACTGAAAGGCATAGCATTCAGGAAAAGGAAAGTGATAGATCTGCCATATTCTGCCCTTTGCAAACCACATTTGGAATTCTAAGTTCTCTTCTGGGTACTGTATCTAAGGAAGGACATTGAAATGATGGAATGTCTAGAACAGAAAGAACAAGAAAGCAAGAGAACCAGAGATTGTATCATAAGATCATTTGAAGAAATTGAAGATGTTTAGTCTTAAGCGGATGATTAAGGGGAAAATGACAGCTGTCTTCAAGTATCTGAAATATTGTTTATGGGAAAAGGTTTAAGTGGTTTCACTTAGCACCATTTTTCAGAACCAGAAATAGTGCTGACTCCAGAGACAGAGGAGCTAGGATTAAATCTACCTTCATGACTTTGGAAAAGTCAGTTAATCTTTCTGGGTCTCAGCTTCCTTATTTGTAAAATGAGGGAATTGGATTAGATGGTTTCTGAGGTCCCTTCCAATCCCATCTCTGTTATCCTATAAGTCATTCTGTTAATTATGTCCTATTTCTCTTTTATATAGCTTGTTTGTATGTATTTGTTACATGTTGTCTCCTCCATTCGACTGTACCTCCTTGAGGACAGGGATAATATTTTACCTCTTTTTGCACCCCTAGAGCTTAGTACAATGGCTAGTCCATAGTAGGAAATTAATAAATGTTTATTCATTGCTTGATTAATCAAGCATCTATTGTGTTTCAGGCACTGTGCTAAGTACTGGGGATACAAAGCTTTAAATTGGAGAGAGATAGATTAGACTTGATATAAGGGGAAAAAACTACTAACAATGAGGAATATTTAAAAGCAAAATGAGGTACTTTGGGAAATAATGAGTTCTCTTTAATTGGAAGGTCTTTAAGCAGATACTGGATGACCATTTGTTGGCAAAGTTGTACTGGAGTAATATAGTCTGATCAGAGTAAGCTCCTCTTTCCCCATTCCTGAAGGAGACAAGAGTAAACAATTGACAGAAGGAACAGACCTGAGTAACAGGACTATAAATTCAGATCTGGACACAAAAGGGATTACTCTTCCCTCTATTCATCTTCATCTAGCTTACTCATGATTGGTTTATTCAAAGATATTTATTAAATTTAATTTAATAAATTTAACAAAAATGTTTACCTGTGCAAGGTTGCCATGTTTAAAAAGGGCTCGAGTTCCCTTTGTCTACCTCAATTGTCACACAGGCCACTCAAAGCCATTCAGTAGTTCTAGGTCATGCTATTTCATCTTATAAGACCACAACCAATGGTAAACTTGGAGTGCTGGTGAAGTTTCATCCATTTCCTCTTTTTTTTCTTTTTTTCTTTTTTACATTCTGCCCCAGACACACATCTAAAATATGTTTTTGATTTTGTGTGCCATGGTTTCTTGTTTCTTTGCTTGCTTTTGTTTTACTTTTTTGTCCCCCCCCCCCCCAATTTTATTTTGGACTCAAACACCAGAACACATATAGAGAATAGAGACAAGAAACAAAAATGTATCATAAGCTTAAATATTGGAACTTAAATGCAAAGTTAGAAAGGAAAAAAACATATTGTGTACATAGCAGAACATAAGAGAGGATTCAAAATAAGTAACAAGAAATTTCCATTTCAAGAAAGCCTATATTAGAGCAATGAATAGAGCACCAGCCCTGGAGTCAGTAGGACCTGAGTTCAAATTTGGCCTCAGACAGTTCACACACACACACACACAAACTAGCCGTGTGACATTGGGCAAGTTGCTTAATCACAATTGCCCTCCAAAAACCAAAAAGCAAAAAAAAAAAGCCTTTAAGAGGGGCAGCTAGGTGGCACAGTGAATAAATCACCAGCCCTGGAGTCAGGAGGATCTGAGTTCAAACCCTGCCTCAGCCACTTAACACTTACTAGCCCTGTGACCTTGGGCAAGTCACTTAACCCCAATTGCCCTGCCTTCCCCTCCTCCAAAAAACAAAAACAAAGAACAAAGAAAGCCTATATAATAAATAATATTTGCTGTGTTGAGAATTGTCCATCTTTACTTCCCTATGAGTTTTCTTTTGTTCTCTGCTATGCACTTTTTTACTTTGTTCTTTTTTCCTCTCCAACCAACCCCTCCCAAAAGGTTAAAATAAAGTTTAGATAAGTTTCTCTATATCTATAGATATATACATACACATACACATATACACATACATATATAGACGCATACATTCCCAAGCCTATTCTACTCCTGATCTTTGTTTTTATGCATATGCCTATCTCTTGTTTCCTATCCCTCCTGCCTCCTTCTATAGTTGGATTCTTTTTCCTTCACCTGTGCATTTTTTGTGGTGATAGCTTAGTTATTGTAGTCAACTCTAGCCCTGAGGTGTGGGAAATGGTACCTTTTGCCCCAGATCTTCATTTCTTCCCTTTAGCCTGAAACCGAAGACAAATCTCCAGCCTCCTGTTAGTGTCCACAACCAGGGACTTTCTGCCCCACTGCTTAGGCACTCACCTAATCCCCACCCCACCACTCTTCTCAGCACAGCTGGGTCTGGCATTCCTGGTCAGCAGAGGTTCCCTCAATCTTCCTGGGCTCAGACACCCAACTCCCCTCACTACCTGGGTGTAGCCAGCCAAGGTAGCCTGAACAACCAACTAACCCTAGGGCTAGCTGTTAAAACAGAACCTAGCCTGGAGGTGTTTACTCTTCACAGGGACCAAACCTAGTCCTGGGATTTTTCTTCTGATCTTCTCAAATTGTCCCAGGAGGACCTCACTTATGTCTCTGTTCTTATTTATCTCCACCCACACTTTATTCTCCTAAAGTGCTATTTTAACTCTTTTGTGGGGGGAGATCTTGAGAGCTTGGAATTTTCTGACCTACTCCGCCATCTTCCCAGAATCCCCTCTCTAGTCCATATCTTCTTGTTTCCTTTCTGTGATGTGTAAACTATCAATAAGGCCTATATTTAGATTCCTTGAGATCCCAGATTAGACTAGTATAGAGAGTACTGGTATGGTCAAATATGGGTTGGTTTAGATCAGAATCTTAGATCTTAATCTATGGTCTTCAAATTTGTTAAGTTAATATTTTTTAAACTTTCAATAGAATTTATTTCCTATGTAATCTCATGCATGTTATTTCATGAATTTAAAAACATAATTCTGGGAAGGGGGTTCATAAGTTTCCCCAGACCTTCCAAAAAGTCCATGATATACAAAAAGATGGAGAACCCTTAGGCTAGACAGTGTCTGAGTTCCATTCTTCTGCTGAGATTCTGTGATATCCATCTCTAGCATTCTGCTACATTGCCCTCCCTTTCTACCATTCTAAGATTGCTAAAGGAACAAACCAGCCTTTGGACAATATCCTATGTATGCAAATCCTATTGATTGCTTTTGAGGACTTCCTGGCTGAACTAAATTGAGTCTTTTAGAGTCACCAAAATGAAAGAGGTCTCCAATCTACCAGCTCTGAAAAGGTCATGAAACAGATTAATCTAGATATTCAGGAACTCCCACTGGTGGGAGAAACCATTGTCGGGTACCTTCCACTGACTTCATGATCCACAAGCTACAGGGACTATTTAAGAATATTGATGGGTGGCTAGGTGGCATAGTGAATAGAGCACCAGCTCTGGAATCAGGAGGACCTCAGTTCAAATCCGGCCTCAGACACTTAACACAAAAACTAGCCATGTGACCTTGGACAGGTCACTTAAAGCCAATTGCCCCACCTTCTCCCCTCCAAAAAGCAAAAATAGTAATAATAATAATATTGACTAATAGGAGGAGATATCCTTGAATATGAATTGGTCCCCAATATCTTTATGATTCAGGGGATTCGATTGCTGAGCCAAAGCAGTCCTTTGATCCTTTGCTGTTCTTAGGCTTTAGATGTCAATCAATCAAGGAATCAATTCCAAGTATCTCCATCAGAATTGGTGACTTCCCTGGATCCCAATAGTCATCAGGATGCATGCACCATCAAGTCTTTCTTCCCGTATCTCCCCATCAGACTGTACAGGTAATCTGATAATAGCTACCTACATCCTAGTAGAGCAGTTTCATCTCCATCACAATTAGAGACAATATCTCTCAGAGAAGCTATGGAAAAGAACATTTAACAAGTTTTCATTTAACTATCTACTGACAACTAGAATTTAGTCTTCTAAAAGAGGAGAAAGTCATACTTTATAACAACTTCCAGGCATGAAATGTACCATTCTGTCCTAATCCATTCTTTGCACAGTTGCTTAAATAATTTTCCTAGGTGCAAATCTAACTCTTACCATGGCCCTTCTAATACCAAAATGACTCACAATTGTCTCAGATTTAAATACTGTATTATCTCTGTTTTGCTTGAAATCCCTTCACAACCTGGCCCTGAATTTACTTTCCAATCTTATGATACATTACTACCCTTCCTTTTTTGGTCCAGTCAAACTGATCTTGCTGTTCCTCACACATTACACTCCATCATCCCAAATTAGACAATGTTAGAGCAATGAACCTAGGCTAACCACAATGGTTGGGTAAAAGCCAAAGACTGGTTCAGTTTGCTAGCTCCAGGGCTTCAGTAGAACAGATGTCTAGCTAATTCCTGGGCTAGACTAGGGTGGATCTCCTCATTTCTACCTCTTTTCCTCCAAAATTCTGCCCCAACACCATCTTCTACATGACACTTTCTAGATCCCTCTAGCTACTATCTCCTTCCTTCCCTTTCTACAAATTGCCTTGAATTTCTATTGAATATATTTTACATATATTGTTTTATGTGCATGTTATCTCCCTGACGGAATGTAAGCTCCTAGTGGATGGGACTGTTTCATTTTTTTTTATATTGCATTTTGTGATGAATGAAAAACCTGAGAGATAAAATTTCTGGGCAATTAATAATGAATTTATTAATTAGGCTAGAACATAATCAATAGATTAATTGTTAGTGGTCTCTTTCAGTAACCAAAGACAAAACCATGGAGATTCCTGAATGCTTAAATACTTTTTGGAAGGGGAGTTCCTCTGACAGATGAAAATTAAACCTATTTGCTGGACATAATTAATGTGAGGGGGTAGACATACGAATGAGTAAGTAGGCTAAAAGTCTTCAACTCATCCTATTGAGAATGTAAGTGGATCATGAGACTCAGCTGCCTCCAGCAATCTGGACAAAGGAATCCATCTCTACCCAGACCCCTCTGGATTGGTTTTCTTTTTTATAAACTGGGTCACCCTAAATTCTAATGGAGGGTTCCAAGGGCAGTGACTCGTTTCCTTGGGGAAAAAACTTACCTAGACTGGATTTTGTTTATATAAGTCTTCTAGTTGGGTGGGGGAGTGCCCAAGACCAAGGAACATGTACCCTAAGGATTTGGGCAAGTTCATCTATCAGCAGTGTTCCCCACTGAATGACTGAATGACCTTCAAGTACTGCTCCCTGAATGAAGAAATAGAAAGGACAAACTTCAATTCTAAGTTACTCATTGTTAACTAATATAGTAGAAAAATAATAATTTCTCTCAATTTAATAAATGTTGTTTGATTGTCATCACAGAATCTACAGCCCCTTCCACTGAGATCAGACCACCTGGATCAATTATGGGTGGCTAAAATACCTACCAAACTGAATGTCCAGAATTCGTGAGAATACGAATACCCAAAGTAGGTACAGGGAGGCAGATGAATGGAAGACTGTCTTTGGGACATGCTATGGTCATATACAGTATATATTAATGTCATTTGGTCCATAAAATGCATTGGCTATGTCCAAACACCTTATAAATGCCCCCGTACCTAAAAGATGCAGAGTATCCAGACTTGGGAAGAATTAGTTCAAAGGTCCTCTTCCCTAGCCAAACTACATCTAAAGTACTGTGTTCAGCTCTGGGCAACACATTTTAGGAAGGACAACAATGAGCCTGATACTGTCCAGCAGGAGACAACCAGGATGGTAAAATTCCTTAAACTAATGCCATATGAATATCAATTAAAGAAAGTAGAGCTAGTTAGCCTGAAAAAGAGTAGACTTACAGAGAATATGATGGCTTCCTTCAAGTATCTGAAGGATTTTCCTGTGAACAAGGAACTAGAATTTTTCTGTTCATATAACTTAACCCCTTCCTAACTTTCCAGTCTTCTTACATATTACTCTTCTCCATGTATTCTGCAATCCAGTGACATTGACTTCCCATTGTTCCTCACACTATGTACTCCAAACTCTAAATCTGGGTATTTTCACTCTCTCCCATTCCTGGAATACTCTCCTTGCACATCTCTGCCTCCTGGATTTCCTGGTTTCCTTGGCTTCCTTCAAGTCTCAGCTAAAATCCTATCTTCCATAAGAAACCTTCCCAATTCTCCTTAACGCTATGCCTTCTATTTCTAATTTATCTTGTATATAACATGTTTTTACATAGTTTTAATATGCTCCTTTCCTCAGTAGATTATAAACTCCTTGAAAGCAGGGGATGTTTTTGCCTTCCTTTGTATCTTCAGTCTTCAGTGAATTTGCTTATAGTAGGCTCATGCTTATAGGAGGCATTTAATAAGTTGTTAACAAGCCTGTTGACTGGACTTCTTTGTCCTCAGAAAGCAGTGGTTGGAGCAGTAAGTAGACTTTGCCAAAGATACAGACTTTTACCTTGATGTGAATAAAAATATTCTAAAAGTCAGAGAGCCACAACAAAGTAGGCACTATAATTCTTCTATCCCAATATGAACGTCTTCGAGTCTACAATCATTGGGTATGCTATAGAAGGGATTGTAGTTGAGGTATGGATTTAATTAACTGACCTCTGAGTTCCTATCCAACTCTGTTATTCAGTGATTCTTCCAGGATAGTCCTGGAAGACTGATAGACTGATTAGATGATAGGTCTCCCAGCATCAATCAATACATGGCTGTATATTTGAATGATCCCAATCTTCCCCAAAAGTGAAAAATTAAAATGGTTTTGTCATGATCCAAGAGCATTGAATAGCAGATGGGTAACTCACTAGAACCCACAGAAATGTGAAAAAAGCTAGAGGGAATTCTCTGAATTGGGTAGAGCATCCATCTTCTGGTTCTTTCACTACCCAGTTGACTTCAGTTGGTTTGCTCTTCCCTGTCCATAGTTCAAGAAGAGTTGAGTAGAAGTCCTAGCAACTGGAAGAATATCATAATGAAGAAGAAGGGATAAATCTTTTACATTCTACTTCCTCCATAAGAACTGAGATAAAAGTCTTTCCCAACAAGGAATTACTATTATTCTTGGATAGTCCTATGTTTTTATAATTCTATTTGGGCCATGCCTATTTATTGCTTTGGAATCCCTCAAGTTTGGAATGTGCTTTCCACTGAGATCATCCTCTTCCCAGCCCACTTTCTTTAAAAATCCCCATCTGTATCGAATTTGAACTTGAGTAGGATCTGTTTCTGAGATCAGCTCGTCACAGTCTGCAGTGTTCTTGCTCTCATTTTCTCTCTCCCTCTCTCTTTCTTTGGGTTAGTTGGTTGGTTTGGTGGGTTGAGGGGAAGCGTTTACATCTTGAATTCTGTCCTTTTCATCTGGACATGTTCTGGTCATGGAAACCAGGGCGGGGATTTAAAAAGAAAACAACAGGCTATTCATCTCAATGTGCTTAGGCCAATGTAATGCGATAAATATATTTTTTTAGGGAAAAGAGTAGTTGCACTATAAACAGAAACATTTGAGCCATCTGTTCCAAACCACTTCCAACATAATTACATAACACTGAGACTGATGGCTTGCTGTTTTATCCAAATATTTGGTGGGGAGGGTGACACTCTCCAGGGATGTCATAGCCTAACCACTGCTTCCTGCCTCATTAATTCATTTATCAGTTTCCTACAGCCAATTAGGAACAGTAAAATATCAGGGCTCTATCACTTCAGCACAAATCCTTCCTGGGATAAACCTCATCTGATTTTCTGAGTTAAATCAACAACTCAAGAAATCTCTTCATTTAGCATCTTCCATATCTGATGGCAGGGTAGGTGACAAGGACGCACTAAAGTTCACCCTGAATGAATGCCCACAAAGAGATTAAGAGAAGAATTCTCCAGCCAGCTTACAAAATCATTCATCAGACTCCGGTGCTTACTCTCACTCTGCCCCTCTGGTTTGTAAAAATTTGAAAGGTTTTGTTTCCAGGCTGCCAGCCAGCAAGGAAAAAAGATATACAGTTGAACCTGTGTGTTTATATCAGTGGGAAAAAGTTACCAGAGGGGCATGCCCATTCATTTCTGCCCTGCTTGGGGGAGGGATGTTTTCCCATTTCAACCACTTTTCTCTGTATTTGAGGTCACTGGGTAAAACACCTATGCAATTTCGATTTTATCCTAGGCTCCAGGCAGCAAAAGAATTGGGACTAGGTCCTGAATATCCCCCTTTTCTCTGTTCCTAGAATAATTATTAGCTCAGAAGTAGTCTCTTGCCAATAGGCCCGAGTTTACTTATCTGGTTGACTTTAGCTGGTTATTGGATTCAAATCTAAGACATTGCTGTTAAGTGAAGTGCTTTACTTCCCACAGGGGACAGAACAGAAAAGATGACCATGATACAGTTCTTCCTGAAGTCCCTAGGATTGAAACCCAGGTCATACAAAGTATTACAAACTATTTACCCTTTCTCCCCAATACAGGGAAAAAAAGTGTGGATTTTTTAAAGGTCTTTTTTTCTCACCTCCTCCCCCCACCCCTGCTTATGTCCATTGCTTTTCAATCAACACTGCTGTGAGGGAGACCAGCCTGGGTCAGAATAGCTAGTTTGAGGATGCAAATTGCTCTAACAGTAAAGAGGGGGAAAGGTCACTCTAACATCTGTGCAGTATTCACAGACATTACTCTATTGCTTCCCACCCCATCCCTCCTGCCGTCCTTCCAGCCCTGTCATCCCCCAAAGCCCTTGGGAATTAAAACGAATCACAACAAGCATGCAAACTTAGGCCACTGCACCATCATGGAGAGATAGTCTGATTCAGAGTTGACCTCTAGAGGCAGAATTGCAGGCTTTGGAGACCAGGGCCAGGAGAGACAGCTGAATGGAATTCAGGGTGAAGGCTATTGGCATTCCCACGTCAGTGAGGCAAGGTTATGGCACACACATCTGAGGAAGAATGTTTGAAGCTGCCGGGCCTTGCATCCCACGCCCAAACTAATAGCTGTAGTAGTGATGGGAAAAGGGAAAGTTGCTTTGAACACAATCCAGAACCAAACCAGAAGTTATTTCTGTTGTTGCGATTCATGCTGCTGAAACTCCTCTTCAGTGATCACTCTTTCATGTGGGGTCCAGATGGATCTTCTTGACTAAGGAGTTTCTTGTTTCCAGACCCTACTGATAGATAGAAAAGTGATGTGAATTCTTATAACAGTGGTGGTAGCAGCTGACACTGACAGAGGACTTGACATATTTTCTTATTTGGTTCTCTCTGAAACCATGTGAAGGGGAGGGGAGGAAGATTCAAACACAGGAAAGATGTGTTTTCGAATCCATCTCTGATGCGTAATACCTATGTAACCCTGGGGAAGTAACTTTAACCTCCGTGAGCCTCAGTTTCCTTATGTGCAAAATGATGAGATTGAACTAAACTACCTCTGAGGGCCCTTTCAGGTCGAGACTACAGCACTAGGATTCTATGATCCTATGTCACAATTCCCTCCTATATTTCCAAACTTGCTTTAGATCCATTCTAATGTGGTCACTATACTAATACTTGGGAGCATAGCTGAAACCCAAGAGGTGATGGCATTTGGAGAGTGGAGAAGAAGGAATGGAGGGATTGAAACAAGTTCTGAGTAGATGACAAAGGTAAGACTGGAGCAAGAGGAAAATATTGAGAGATGAGTTTGGTGAGACACTGAGCTCAGTCAGTAACCATAAGGTAGACATTTACTTAAAAGCAGAACAGAGATAATTAACTGGCTGAAGAAGGAAGGAAGGAAGGAAGGAAGGAAGGAAGGAAGGAAGGAAGGAAGGAAGGAAGGAAGGAAGGAAGGAAGGAAGGAAGGAAGGAAGGAAGGAAGGAAAGAAGGAAGGAAACATTTATTAAGCACCTATCAGGTCCCAGGCACAATGTTAGCTAATTTACAAATATTTACAAATATTACAAATATTAGCTAATTTGAGTCTCAGAACAACTCTGGGAGGTTGTTATTATTATGCCCATTTTACAGATGAGGAAACTGAGAAAGACAGAAGTGAAATAACTTAGGGTCACTCAGCTAATAAGGACCTGAGAACAATTTTGAACTCAGCTTTCCTGATTCCAGGCCCAGTGTTCTATATGCTGTGCTACCTAGCTGCTTCACAAAACTGATAACCTCCTTCCAGCTCTGCATAATAGTAACTAGAATACTAATGACAATTTTATTTTCCCTATATTTCTTTAGCATTTTTAGTGAGTTACATTTGTACATATTTAACATTTGCATATACTTTTCAAAGTGCTTTCATCACATTTTCTCATTGTCACCTTCAGACTATCCCCACAAAGGTCAACTATTTTTATTATCATTTTACAGATGGATGAGCTAACACTTAACTGATGTTAACAAGACTCCTTCCCCAAGTGTTCATTCCACATTAAATACTGAGGTGTATTGTCTCCATACCTATTATTAGAAGTACAAAGTGATTAAAATTAATCCTGTTTCACACAAATGTAATGCTGCTTTGAAATGAAATCTGACTGCTTTCCAATAAAGAAAAATCAATAATGATCAACAAATATTTATTGAGCACCTATTAGCCATGAGAATCTGCTGCTGAGCTCTGAGAGGATAAACATACATGCAAGAGGAAATCTCTGCCTTTAAGGAATTTAGGCTCTAGCAGAGGAAATAATACATTATGTTCAGAAAATGATAATAATTCAGAGAAATAAATGGCAAGTGTCAAATGAATGAAAAAATAAAAAGTGTTATAGAAATTCAGAAGAAAGAGAGCTCACTTTGGGCTGGGAAAGTCTCTTTTCATTTGTTTTTCTGCCAAGAAAAATGGTTTTTGGACTAGAAAAGAGAAAACAAATATGGGTAATGGAGAAGTGACACCCCAGATGATTAAGGAAATAGTAAGACTACATACTGGGATACTGAAAGAACTGACAGATGTTATCACTTAGCCATTGATCATTGATCTTTGCAATATTGTGGAGAATGGGAAAGATATCACAGGGTTGGAAAAGGGCAACTGTAATCATTATAAGAAGAGAAAATAATAGAGCCTGCAAACTATGGGCCAGTGAGGTTGAATTTGATTCCTGGAAAAATTGTAAAATTTATTATTAAAGGGATGGTTAGTGAATATCTAAAAAAGAAAGAAGTGATCAAAGACAGTGAGGCTTCATCAAGAAAAATTCATGCTAGATAAACTTCATTTCTTCTCTGACAGGGTTGTTCAGGAGAATACTGTTAAGTTGTTTGCCTAGATTTTAACAAGGCATTTGATAAAGTATGTCATGCTATTCTTGTGGAAAAGACAGAGAGACATGGGCTAGATGTAGTGCACTTATGTAGATTTAGAGCTTTTTGAGTGACTGAATCCAAGGAGTGGTCATGAATGGGTTGGAAGAAGGTTTCCAATAGAATGTCATTCAGCATTTTTATCTAGGTCTTGAAAAAAATGTACAGATACCATGGTTATTAAATTCATAGATAACACTGAGAGGGATATCTAACAGAAAGGATTCCAGAGTGAGGATTCCAAAAGTCATTAACAGTTTAGAACATTAGACTAAATCAAATAAAACGAAATTATGCTCAGGTTAAAAAAACAACTTCACAAATACAAAACAGAAGTGATGGTTAAAGGTTTAACGAAAATTTTAGGGGTTTTAGGCTTTGCTATGTACAATTTAAGGTCTGTTGCTGAATTAAATCTCCTCAGATTTCAAGAAGGAGTTTAACTCAGAGTTCTGAGACAAGCAATGGCTGATTTTGAATGTGATAAACTGTTACATCATGAAAACAATGAGGACATCAGACTTACTGTAAAATTAAGAAACAAATATAATTTATGTGATCATAGACAAAAGGTGAAAATTTGATTTTAATTCCTAAATTAAGCTAGGGTCATTTACAATAATGTTCCAAAGTTTGAACCCAGAAAGCTAAGAGAAGAGAGAGAAGGATAGACTTAACTGCATCAGGTAAGATTGAAGCAACAAGTGATGTATACTATAATTACTATTAAGTAGTAAGACTAGCTGAGACTAGGAATAGCTCGGAAATATAGAATCAGAAAAGTCATCCAATAGATTGACTAGCTTGGGTGTGATGTGCCTGGTACAATTTTAGTTAAGCAAAGTTTGGATCTATTCAACTTATCAGGAGAAGCATTTAATCAACACAGAAGTTATATTTATTGCTTTTATCCAGGAAACTTTATGGATAATTTCTGAGACAGAAAGAATACAAAGAGGTTTTATAATTCCAGAGTTCTAAGTTATATTACACATTCATTTTCCTCTTTTTTGTGCTTCTTTGGAAGGTTTATTTAAGTGTATGCCCCATTCTTCTTTATAGATACTAAATTCATTGTTGAGTTTATGTGCAGATTGTGTGGTATTTTATTTTTGATTAAATTGATTTAATATGTAAGTACCTATGATATTATGACTTCTTTTGTTTTATTACTAAGTAAATGGTTGTGTTTAAGATTTAAAAGTGTTGCTACTGTGAGTAGCTATTTGTATAAATAGAAATGTATTGGTAGGGGCTTAAGAACTATAGCAATGAATAGGGTAAGTATATCCCCTCAACAGATTTTCCCCTAAGACTGAGAAAATTTGAAGGTGTCTATATGGCAGTGATTCTCTCTCTCTGGGGTCACTGAGAGCCATTATGAGAGCAGGTTGGAGTGAGAGAAGTAACCTAAGGAAGGAATAGTTATTCAAATGCCCATGTGAAAAGCATAAGGTACTACTTATAAGATTACATACACCACGTGAGGACTTCCTGAAGGAACCGTGGATGATTAGCCTGGAGAAGACAAGAATCAGTAGATGCATGATTGCTTTCTTCCTGTACTGGAAGGACTATCACATGAAAAAGGAATTATAACCTTTTTGGTTTCATTCTAGAGGACTGAGTTGAAAGTACTAGGTGGATGTTGTAAAGAGGTAAATTTATAATTGATTTAAGGAAAACTTTAATGACAATTAGAGCTATTTAGACTTGGACTTGGTTGGTTTGGGAAGGGATGGGTTTCTTCTCCTTGGATATCTTCAAGTGAAGACTAGATAGATGATTGCTTGTTGGGTAGATTGTAGAAGAGACTCTTTTCCAGATATAGATTGAACTAGTGACCACCAAGGCCCTCTTTAAGTTTTAGGGGTTTTTTGGTTCTGTGACCTTAAAAATGCATTTCCCATGGTTGAAACCAAACCTTGATCTCCTGACTCCCAGTCCAATGCTCTTTTCATCACACAAATCCATTTCAAATGGGAAAGATGGTGTCATAAAAGGCACAAAAATGGGAGAGCAGGAGGCACTCTCTGAGGATAACAGAGATTATTAGTATAATGAAAAGAGAGGAAGGCAGGGAGAAGTTTGTAAAGACAGATTGGTACTATGCCACAGAGAGCCTTAATTACTAAATTAAGGAGTCTAGACTATATTCTGTAAGTCATGGACAGAACATTGAAACCTTTTGAACAGGGGAGAAATTCCAGTGGCCTGGCAGTCTGCCCACATCCCAGGTGGCTCTTAATTCCTCTTAATTTACTCCATACTACGACTTTAATCTTCAAAAGGTGTGCACACTTTGTAAAAGGACTCTGAAAAATAAGCTGTCCCCTTATTCCTTTAATGAAGAACAATATCTCAGTCTTTGTACCTCAGTCTCCTTTGTGTCTCAGTCTTCTCATCTGTAAAAATGTAAATGACCCCCCCAAACGTCCTTACCAGTCCTAAAATTCTTTAATTTTGTTGAAAATTCTTTCAGAATGAAAGAAAACCAGATTGACTTTAAAGACCGTCCTCTTCCTCCCTCCACAACAGATCTCACAGTTCCTTTGGTGAATCCATTCCAATGGAAAACAGTCTGCATTGCCAAGAGCACCTTTCATATAGGTAACACTTTTACTCAGAGCTCCTTCCTCAAATTCCACTTCAATATAATATTCTGTGACCTCAGAGGGAATATCCTTTCCAGCCCCACCAAATCAACTGAGAAATGTTTGTTACAATTTGCAAAAGCTTTCCTCACCTGACATATTTCCCAGCTTCTCCTACTTAAAATCTGTATACAGCAAGGCATAGTTGTGATCAGAAGTACAGAGACTGTATTTTCTATTCAATTCAACCAACAAATATTAATGAAGCAACAAATATTCAATTCAATTAACAAATATTTCATGACAAGAGAGTAGAGTGGATTAGCATGGGACACAGAGAAGAGAATTGAGTGTCTCTTTCCCTTTAGAACTCACAATGTAGTAGGGCAGATGAGACAAGAACAAAAACATAGCAAAAAAGAAAATATTTAACACTTGTGCAGCCTATTGTCTTCTAGGCTTAGACATTCATTTCAGGGCTTAGGTTCAGTGACATGGTTATATTTGTCATTATATGGTTATATTTGATTAATGGGACCTTGGAGATCTTATATTCTATGTGGGACTGTTGCTTTCAAATAGCTCACAAAAAGGAAAATATAGTGTATTTAAAATGATAGAATTTAGAGCTGCAGGAGCCTTAGACATTACCTAGTATAATCTCTTCATTTTACATATGTAAATAAGGGAGGGGAGTCCATCCCACCTCAATTAAATTCAGATCAGACTTCTCAATCTATCAATTAAACCAGGTCTGAACAAGTACTTAGTCAAATTCCAAGCAGTAAAGTACATGGATGCTGGATACAGGAAATGATTGGCTTAAAGAATCAGGCACTTCTCTGGGCCAATATATAATGCAACAAGCCAATCAGAAAGCTGGAATTCTAGCAACTGATTTGGAAACTTTTTAGACTTGGGAATGTCTTGAAGAAGCAACCTGTACAAGAGAGCAAGAAGGGAGAGGAAGAGTGAGCCCCCCCCCCCCCACACACACATACCTACCATCGCCATCAATTAAGTGATCTGTAAGATCACTAACTCTCAAAGTCTAGCAGATAATCTACACATAAGAGGAAGTTCATGAAAATTCTATAAAGGGAAAAGAAGAGTTCCTATCATCAGGAACTATAAATTCACTCTTTAGCTATAACCTCTATAAGCTTGAGCCCATTTTCCCGAAAGGACCTCATGTATACATGAGGAGAATGTGTTCCCAGTTGGGGGAATTGTTTCTGTAACAATTGTCCTGATTATTTCATATTAATAAATATGCTCCCTTTAAAAGCTAATTAAGTCTGGTGACTGATAATGAATGGGGGATCACACTGGATGAATGCTCACTACAGTGTTAAAATCCACAGTCCCTCAAGGTTACCTTTAAAACACTGAGGGAAGAAATAATCACCCTCTGGGGACCCTGCCTACTAATGTGCATGGGAATTGGAGAAATATCTCCTAAGAAGGTTCTACCTATATATGGAAACCAAAATCCACAATGACCTTCCCAAAGTCAGTCAAGCAATCAAATCCAAATCATCTGATTCCAGTTCTAGTGTCCTTGTCCTGACACTCATCTAATGCCTCCTAAATAGTGCCTAGTGTGGTGTGATGCTTCAGGCATCAGATCACAACAATTGAGATGACCAAAATTGGGGTTTGAAGAAATCTGGGTTTGAATTCCACCTCTGCTACTTACTATATTACCAGGAGCCAGTCACTTTATATCTTTCACCTTCAGTTTACTCATCTGAAAATGGTACTGATGACACCTGCATTATATGGAGCACTTTGCAGACCTTAAAATTCCATGTGATGTCATCATTGTACCTGACAATAAATTGATATATTGTCTGAGATTTTTCTGCCTGGTTGGCTTCCTGTGATTCAACGTACTTAAAAGAACAGCCAGTGGAAAACATTGAAGGTGGGTCAGTATGGGGATTTTATGGGTAAAAGAGAAAAGAAGGTGAAAAACTGATGGCTTTTTGATAGAGACTGGTATTCTCTCTCCTCAGCTACCCAGGCAGGACTGCTATATTCAGGGAGGAAAATCCACCACTTCACAATTACCCAAAAAGGAATCAAGGCATAATTAAGGAGAATGCCTGAGAAAGTGGAGCAGAGCTGGTACCCTCTGGGAGGGCAGCTCTGACTGGATATAGCACAGCAAGGAGATAGATGACAGCTGAGCCATGGAGAGGTTACTGGGGTTCCTGCCATCTTTAGAGTAATGAGTTAGAAACCCAACTTTGGGTATTACAGGCCATGTGAGTGGAAGTAGTTCTTTTATTCAGCTCCTAATGGGGTTAACTGACACTTGTACTTGTGTGATTTGGGCCTTTCTGTCTGCTACAGAGGGGTTGGAATGAGTAGAGAATTGCTCCTGCAGGATGGGTTGATATTATCCAATTCTAGTAATTTCATTAAAGGAGTTGCTTACAACTTATACCTATGTACATACATTAAAAAAAGCATAGTAGGCATCAAGAAGATGAAAAAGAATCAGGATAAGAACAGTGGCATTGATTTGACTGGATCATCTGTGCAGCATACCTCAGATAGGAAATCGCCAAAAGGTGGAGGTGAGGGACTATAATGCCATCTCCCAGAGGGTCTGAGAGGCAGGAGGAGCCAGACTGAGGCCTCTGGTGTTGTACACAGTACAGGACAAGCCTAATGCCTGCTTGATTGACAGTCTATGTCTTGATCTTTACCACTGAGGAGTATCAGGAACTGGTCACAGAGCCCTCCTGTTGTCACATGTTATTATGAGCTGAAAAAATGAGAGAAAAAAATAAATCTGCGAATCTTCATCTACTCAAGGCCAAGTAACCAGTTTGATTGATTTTCTCCCCATGGAATTGACCAAATCAATAAGTTCTTTTGGCATCATGTTGACATAGGCTGTTGATTCAATCAGTTCAGTTGGGGGGAGTGGTGGGAGAAGGGGAAGCAACAGTCCAATGGATTGTTTGACTGAACTGAAGATCAATTTAATCAAAATGGTTTCCCAAGCGTACAGATACTCTGTATTGTTCTCTATATGCCCTCACCTTTGTATACCCCCAGAATCTTTTAGCTCCCAAAGGTACACAAAGACCTCCACTACCTTTTGAATAAGTACCCTCTGGCTTCGCTTATTCAATGATATTTAGGCAAAATATCATGCAAAAACCTTTGGCCCAGACACTGTCATCATTCCTGGGGCAAGATGGGGGGTACGGGGGAAGCCCCCACTCCACTGCCTCTGGCTTACAACTGTGAGGATCCCATCATTAGCCAGAGTGAATCTGCTTCCCCATCCTAGGGTTTTCCTTTGTGGAATGGGCAACAGAAGAAAATCCAATGGGAGACACAAACAAAGAAGGGGCTGGGTTTTCTTTATGTTTGAACCCTTTGAAGGGGGTTGGAGGATGGGCAAGGAGCTTAAACCATGAAAAAAGTTGCTCTGCTGGATTCCTCCTCACCCACACCAATCTTTGGCTGATTTGTGTGTTTGGAGATATTTATTTTCTCGCCTGTGTCTGATTCATTTGAGCCCCTTGTGCTTTGTACTTGAAAGACCCTTCAAAGGTTGACATCCTTTCAGAAGTTTGAGCTTAAAGCTTCTTTTCTCTCGCTCCCTCTCCCTGGTTGCTTAACATCATGGTGGGTTTAGGTGGATTATCTGTTTTCCCACTGTGGACTAACATTTCTTGCAGCCCTAGATGATCTTAGGGTTTCAAACAGGGTCCAGCTTAATTCGTCGCCATCTTGGGGATGTCTTGCTGCAAGCAATGACACTGCTGTGTTTTTTAATCTGAGCTGTTTTTAAAAGTTTTTGTTCACATGCTATTGTCATTTTCTGAGCAGTTTGAGAAACCAGATAGGAAATCTGTACTTCCTCAGTCTCATTGGTTTTCCCCTTTGCTATTTCTCTAACTTCCCACTTCCACCATGCATATTAGAGGTAGGAAAGGAAGAGAGATTAACTACAGAAGTGAAAAGAAAATGGAGCTTCCACTCAAAAGTGGGGAAATCGAGGCATCCAGTTACCTCCCACATTTGCATTTTTAATGGCTGAGGACAGTTATCACAATAATGATACAGAGTTCTACAGTTTTCAGAAAGAATTTTCCCAACCAGCACTCTATCCACCCTGACACTTACCCACTAGGTGCTAGTATTAATCTGCTGCTAGGTGCTAGAATAGAGTGTTACTGCATAGAACCAAAAAGACTTAAAGTTCAAATCCTGCCTCTGGTACTTCTAAGCTCTGTGACCCTGAACAAGTCCCTTTACTTCCCTGTCTTAGTTTTAGATAATAAATAATAAATCTGCCTCCTAGGGTTATTGTGAGAATGAAATGAGTAAACATATCTAACACACTTTATAAACTTTAAAGGACTATATACTTGACACATTATTAGTCGTGTGACCTTGGGCAAGTTGCTTAATCCCAATTGCCCTCAAAAAAGCAAAAAATAAAAAAGACCATATAAATGCTACCTATCAGTATTTAGTAGTTATTATCTCTATTTTGTAATTAAGGAAATTGAGGCTTAGGGGAATTAATCAACTCGTCCAAGGTTACACAGTTGGTAAATGGACATACTCAAACTGCGTTTTCCTATTCCACCATTCCGGCAGTTTCAAAGCCACAAAATTATAGTGAAGTTGGACAGAGAAAAAGAGGGATGATCCTTGAAGAGCCAGGAGAAAGTTGGAACTGAGGAATCCTTGATATAAGTAAATAATAAGAGAATGGGAGGGCAGTCAGTCACTTAAAATGCTAATATTTCATAATTAATAAGAAACACAGATCCTATTTTTGTAATACCCCTATCAGATAGTTATACAGCTAGATATAACTCCAGGAAATGATATGAATCAGAGAATCAGAATTATAGAGTAGCAAAAGACCTTAAGAGCCATCTAATTCACTCTGTATCTGACTAAAAATTCCCTATGAAGTGGCCTCAACAAGTGGTTACTAAACTGAGGCTTAAAGAACTTTAATGAAGGAGAGTTCCCTTCCACATGATGGAAGGTAGGGCTGAGAGGGTTAAGAGTGCTGTGCCCCAGAGATCTGGAAAATCCAAGTAAAATCTTTTGGCCCTCCCTTCATACCAGGGAAGAAGGCTGAATTTTTTTCTTTTTCTTTTATGGGGTGTTTACAGTACCTTATTATTAAATTGGAGTTGATATTCTACAATACTATACATATATCTCATGCATTACTGAGTTTCTAAACTTTTTCTGTGTCATCTGCTGGCCTTTGTGTGTCATCTGTAGCTTTCACAAAACTCCCCAAAATTCCCATTTAATTTCTTATGCCAACCCATGATATATCGAAACCGTGATGGGGATCGTGACGCAGAAGGGATAACTGTACCTCTAGTGGGAGCCAATTCTACTTTTAACTAGCTCTAATCAGAAGGGATTTTTGCCTTGCACTCACCAGAAATCTGCCTCTTGTTCCTCCCACCCCTTGCTCTTATCTCTGTCCACCAGCAACAAACTGAACGAGTGTAACCTCATAGGACGAACCTCTGAAGGCCACCGAAAGGAAGCGACTTATTTAAGGTCACAGAGCATGCTAGGGGCAGTGAGGACAAGCACAGCTCAGGCCTCTGCTCCTCCAATCTCCTAATCTGGGGTTAAATAAACTTAATTTCAGGGCAAATAAGAAAGGTAAATATTCATAGTACAAATGAAATAATTACGGTATATCACATCAAATGTGGTCAGCACCTAATTACATATTAGTGTCTAGAATTGGTTTATATGCATTAACCTCATCTCCCCAAATGGATCACAGCAGTTCCTGTGGCTGAACTAGTTGTGCTTGTTAAAGCGGTCGCAGCTCACATTTCTATGGTTCTTTATTCACACAGCTACCATATGGGATGGAAGTATTATTATTCCCATTTTACAGATGAGGAAACTGAGGCACTGAGAGAAAAAAGGAATTATCTAAATATTCTACAACGGGTACTAAAGGATCATAGATTTAGTGCTTTAGATAGGTGGTGAAATGGACAAAATGCTAGCCTTGGAATCAGGAAGACCTGAATTCAATTCCTGCTTCAGAAACTTAGCAGCTGCATGACCCTAGGTCAGTCATTTAACTTCGATTTGCCTCAGTTTCGTCATCTGTAAAGTGAGGATAATAATAGCACCTATCTTCAGGGATTATTGTGAAGATAAAATGAGATAATTGTACAGCACTTAGCACAATGCCTAGCATGTCATAGGCACTATATAAATGTTATTTATTGAAGATTTTAAATTATTTTAATTAATTAAAATAAAATTATAATAAAACATTTAAATATTTCATAGGGATAATAAGATTACCTACCTCTCAGGATTATTTGGAGAATTAAATGAGTTGATATTTATAAAGTACTTTACAAACTTTAAAGTCCCATAATGAATACTAATTATTTAACATTATATTTTCATCATCATTATCATCATCATCTTCACCACCACAAGGGCCCTTAAAGGTCATCTAATCCAATCCTCTCATTTTACACAAGAGGTTCCTGAGGTTCAAAGAGGTACAGTAATGGGTCCAACGAGGTCACACATTGAAGCAGGTAGCACTTGAACCAAGGTGCTCTGAATCCTTACCAGCCACTTTTCCCACTCTACATACATGTAGTTGTATGAATTCTTTAAGCTGAGGTTACTGTCAGAAATCATGATTTGAGCCCTGGTCTTATGATTGCAAATCCAGATCTCTCTCTCTCTCTCTCTCTCTCTCTCTCTCTCTCTCTACACCCACACCCACACCCTTCCCATTCGAGTTTGTTCATGTCTCCCTTTACTGCCTTCCCTTCCCTCTCACACTCACCCCCCTCTCCTTCCCTCTCACCTCACCTCTCCCCATCCACCCCCACTCTTCCC